>NW_013952403.1:8132297-8138404 GCF_001266775.1 Austrofundulus limnaeus | reverse complement strand
AGTAATAAACCAGCTATTTTTTTATTTTTTGCCTTTTCACCAACATTGTTTGTAATAGTATTTAGTTTTCTGTGTTMATTCCTATTTATTACATTAGGTGCAAAGTAAACTTGGGCTTTCTTCCTCACCACCATTTACTGATGATGCGTTAACGTCTGGTTYTGACTAGTTTTTATAGTTTACCATTTTGTTGTCTCGTTGTTCTGTTTTTGTTGTCAAGTTGCTAACATTATGTGTCTGTAATGTAAATGAATAATCTAGTTATTTAATAAAAGTTACCCAGTGACAGTGAAGGGGAGAAACTGGTGTGGGAACATGTTCGTAAACACAGTGGGTCTTTTTTTGTACCGGACTGTCCCGAGTCAGCCTTTGAAAGTGTCCTGTCATATATTTAAAGTTGACATTTTTTWAAAAAATCCCCTTTGGTCACTTAGAGTTGAAAGTTAAAATTGTCTGGTTCCTCTTCGCTCCATGTTGTCGTCACACTTCTTTAAGTGACGGTCTTCTTCTGTCTCCGTATTTCAGAGGTTCCAACAGTCGGGCCCTGAAGATCGCCGGCCTCACCACGCTGGCCTGTCTGCTGTTGGCCAGCCAGGTCTTCACAGCCTACATGGTGTTTGACCAGAAASAGCAGATCCACAACCTGCAGAAGAACTCGGAGAGGATGGGGAAACAGCTGACACGCTCGTCTCACGGTAAAAATAAAAGTTGAACCGTGCGCCCCTGTGTGCGGATGTGATGGAGGAGGAAATGAGAATCGATTTTAAAGGAGTTGATTTTAAAACTAATCAACAATATGAAAATGTTTCCTGCAATTCATGACGAGGAGCCTTGCTACCTTTATTTCAATTGTGAAAAACTATGAAAAATGACAGTTGATAAAAAAAAATCTTATCAAGTACAAGAAGAGGTATTTGTACATAACACAATGCAGAGTCTTGCAAGCTTTTTTTAAATAAATAAATAATTAAACATTTTTAATCACMGTCACATACTTCAAACATAAATGAAATAGGTGAAACAACATGAAGGATTTAGAGGGAGACAATATAATAAAACAATGTGTTCAATGAATTTCAACAGTTTTTAAGTTTTTTTGATCAGGCAAAATTGGTCAGCTATACTAAAACCAGCAGTCTCAGTTAGGTCTTAAATCTGTTACAAATTTTATTTGTATTTTGTCTGGTATTTTTAAAATTCAGTTCTAAAGCACTTTGTGTGATAAAATGAACAACTTTTTGTTTTTTCCTTAACATTTCAGTTCAGTTTAATTTAGTTTCTTTTCTGTTGGAACAGCTGGAGCTGAGGCAAACTTCAACAGTTTGTTTTCCCTGTGTGGAGTCTTTTCTGRAGATGTAACTACATCTTATTTCTTTCAGACCACAGGAATAACTGACAGTTWAAAATGTGAAATATATAAAACAAGAATTTGCCAACAGATACACATTAAAGCAGCAGGACAGTGTGTCCTGGTGGCAGATTTGTAGTACTACAAATCTTTTTTTTCTTTATTTTATTTTTTATTTTTTTACAGAAGCAGTTTTGTTTCACTTCCTGCTTTTTACAAAACAAAAGAAAGACTGTTCAGGTGGTTTATGATCCACAGATATTCTTTTACACACATTTACTGATAATTTGATTCAAACTGAACAAAAGCATCAAGTTTTAAAGCATCCCGATGGTGAATTAAACTCTTTGTTCTTAGATCGTCAGTCAGCTAATCTGGAGGGCCTTGCGTCACAAACCCTGCCTTGTTTTTCCCAGCGTGCATCTGGGTTAAAAAGGAACACAAAGCTCATCAAAAATAAGAACTAAACCAGTAAATAACTGATATATAGTGACAAAGTGTTGTTAATCATTTTGTCTGTGTATGGTTAAAGGTTGCTTTGTGGGTTTTAGTCCTGGTGTTGATCTTTTTACAAATGAACGTTCCTAGGCAGAACCATCAGTCAGAGGGAACAGGGCTGAAGGCCTTTAAATGTTACTCAGATGCAGGGGTAATGTGTGCTAGTTCACTAGCACATATTCTAAAATTGGAACGATACAGAGAAGATTAGCATGGCCCCTGGCGCAAGGATGACACGCAAATTCGTGAAGCGTTCCTCATTTTCATCCACTTTAGAAAACATTAAATATATTAGATTCCCAAGATTTTGTTAAAACCAGAGAAAACTGGCTCATCTGCATAAAAGTGATAGTTTGTTTTTGGTTGTGGTTATTTTCAAAGTAAAGAAAGCTCTTTTAGCAACATTTCTTAAATTAAAACCCAAATAATACCCCCCCTCTTCATMAGGGGAGAACAGGGATTCCATTGGAAAATTGGCTAAAAGGCTGGCGGTAGCGCTAAGAAACCTGGTGGGTAGGGTTGAGAGAAGTGGAGCGGGGCGGGGGAGGGTGTTTTTGCTCCCCCCTTGTCTGTCTGTCTGTCTCTCTCTCCTGTCAGCTACCTTAACATGATAAGCATGTAAATTAAAGTGACAACTAGKATAGTTCCTGGAGAAACTATGAGAGGATTGCCATGTGCCAAACTCCTTTTAACAATTTTTTTTAAAGATATGAATATACGGTTGTTTGGAGATCACTGTGATGAACTACCATCCCAAATTTGAGGCAAATGTGTCAAAAGAGTGCAGTGTTATGGTAAAAGTAGCATTTTAGCTGTGGCAACAATGTTGTATTTATAGTTTAGCAGAAGTACTGTTAGTCTTGGAGTGGCGAGACCCCCCCCCCCCCCCGCCCCCAAACTACCAAAACCATCAATAACCCTGTAAATGGGGCGTAGGAGGGCCAAAAACCACTCAAAACCACAAAGAACCCTAAAAAACCAAGTGAAAGGGGCGTAAGAGGGTTGAAACCCCCTGAAAATGACCAAGAACCATCCAAAATTTTGTAAAAGGGTCAGAGGAGGGCTGAATCCCCCACCAAACCAACAAAAACAATCAAAAACCATGTGAAAGGGACCTAGGAGGGCCGAAAACCAGTCAAAACCACCAAAAACCATTAAACACCATGTGAAAGGTGCCTAGGAGGGCCAAAAGAGTCAAAACCACCAGAAACCATCAAAAACTATGTGAAAGTGGCCTAGAACAATGAAAAATCACAGAAAACCACCAAAAACCATGTGAAATGGGTGTAGGAGGGCCGAAAACCAGTCAAAACCACAAAAAACCATCAGAAACCTTGTGAAACGGGAGTAAGAGGGCCAAAATCCAGTAAAAATCACCGAAAACCATCAAAAACTATGTGAAAGGGGCGAAGGAGGCCAATCTGAAGGCTTGAATCTGGGGGTGTGACAGCCAGGCTTGCTGGACAAAGCAGTGAGAAGATGGTTCCGGGCAAAAGCCGCTGTGTGAAAACTARAAGGTGCATTTAAAAAAAATGTTGGACCTTGAGAGAGGAGCAAGATTTGAGAGAGAGCAGCAGCACYTGCACAGGTGCACGGATCTGCTCGCTTGCAAATTTGACTTTTGAGACTTTCTTACCACTGCAGAGGATCTGCATGTGTAATGCTGCGTTCAGGGCTGGTGAAAAGCTGGGGCATTTGAGCTTTAGCAGCTATACTGCACTGGGCTGATTGAAATGCCGCTTTGTGACCTCATAACCACTATATTTAATCGAACTAGAGTTCGATTAAAGCGGTCGAAACAGAGCTGGTGTGAATACACCCTAAAAGGAATGTCAGATTGCCTGAGTGCCCAAACTAAAGAATTCTTGTTCTTGCCATTTTGCAGCCGTGGCCCCGGCAAGGATGGCCATCCCCATGAGCAGCCTGCCTCTGCTGACAGAGTTCACTGAAGAGGACACCAAAAAATCTGAGACACCCATGACTGTAGGTTTATGCCCACACCTCAGGAAAAAAGACTTAAACTGTGTTTTGAGTACTCTAAGGCTAACCTTAAGTAATCTTCTGACTTCTCTGCTCCCATCAGAAGCTGCAGGACATTGCTGTCGTCAGCGTGGAGAAACAGCTGATGGATCTCATGAAGGTACGTTGCAAATAAAACCTGTTGTGTCGCTTCATGTCACGCATCGATTGGTTGCTGAGCCTTGACCGTCTGTGAGCAGGACTTCAGCGTGCCGCAGTTCAACCAGACCTTCCTGGCCAACATGCAGAGCCTGAAGCAGCGGATGAACGACAGCGAGTGGCAGGTGAGGCTGCACTCAGGTGGAAACTAATAAACCCAAAATCAAATGAAGCGATTCTTCTGACTGCGTCTGTTTAACACGTCGCCGCCTGCAGGGCTTTGAGTCGTGGATGCGCCATTGGCTGATCTTCCAGATGGCCCAGCAGCCGCCAGCATCCTCCATCTCTCAGCCAGGTTTGTCCTTTTAGTTTTTAAGGGAGAAAAATCCAGTGGCCGGCCCTCACTTGATGGGAGTCGGCTCTTCTGATTCACTACAAAGCATCAACTTGTGACGGTTCCTGTTTATTGATGATTTTATTGCTATTTGTTTTTAGTAATTTAGTTGAGTGCCAGCCAGGTCTCCCTCCTGACCTATAGGATGTTTTAACCAGCTTAAGGTGTTTTTACTGTTGTTTTTATATATGGTTAGAGTTATTTTTGTTAACCAGACACATAAGGACATGTAAAGTATAAAAAAAATCATAAATACACACCCTTTCAACTCTAATTAAATAACAAGTGACAAAAAATGTTTTAACAAAGAAAGTGAGCACAAACAAAGGAATAAAGTTTTCAAATATATTATTTACAAAAATAGAATACAAAGACAATATAAAACAATACAATAGAAAGAAAAACAATTTACCCCTCCCCCAGTGTCCATGTGTGGTATTAAAACCACTTAAATAAAGAGTTCAATTCAAACAAGCTTCTCGCTTGGCTCCACAAGCAGGAAGTAGAAGGATGGCTTGACTTCACAAGCACAGGTGGAAGGCTGACRTCTTAAACAAAATAGGGCTTGGCTCCATAAGCAAAGGTTGGTTACGATTAAACTTAACTTATGCAGCCAAAGAGAAAACAAACACCTCCACAAAATAAATTTACACCCATAAACAAAAATGACTCCTCATACAAAAATCTCCACTTCCAGGAGCTAAAACACACAAAGTAAATACTATTATTTTTTTTCTTAAGTCATTTCATTAGACTACAACAACATGAAACAAACTTACTTTTTGTAGTGTGCAACTTTTATCAGTAAAAAAAATAATAAATCCATCCCTTTGTGCTCATCATTCCTACTAACTCTTGTAGATACAAAATATCAGTTGTGTAATATAAAAACAAGTACAGAAAAAAAAACAATGCTCCCCATAACTGTGAAAATAATTTGTTCAACATTTTAAGCTTGTTTCCCCTCAACTCAGAAAGGTAGACAAACTGACAGTGGTGGGCACCAGTCCACTAAAGTGCAWATCTGCTAATTGTGGATCTAACTATTTTATTTACGCTTTAGCGGTCTTCCTAATTTTTATAATTCATACATAGAMTTGCACTATATAATTTTAAATTGCAGTTCCCACTAATAATTAATTATCTACCATCATCATTATCTTCAACAGTGGAGAGTATGGCTGTCAGGACTCACAACACATGTGATCCATCCAACAACTCCCCTCTCAGTTAAACACTACTTTTGGGAAGGTATACGTCCTTCCTGACTGTCGCTTTGGGTCACGGTTCAGTCGGTTCTCATTTRAGTAGGTCAGCTTTGCAAAGTATTTTTGCTGGCAGCAATCTATATTACTCATATGGCTTCTGTTAAAATATAATAAACACAGTGCAAAAGACAATATTCAGTAGCCAGCAGGGATCCACATTTTACAGACATTTCCCACAATGCTTTGTGTCTGCTTACATCGCAGGAAGGCAATGTTTAGAACTCCCTTTCCCAGCAAAAACAGTAAACGTTTGTAATCCGTACTAAAATTTTATATGTCTTGATTTATTTTACTTTACAATCGGAGCTCCCTTTTTTAAAAAATAAAGTTTAAACGCTGGAGCTCAATACTTGACGTAATTGATCAAAGCAACGGGGTTATAGACTTATGCTGACAAAAACTGACATCCTGTGGTCAACTGGAGCAGCTGCAGCTACATGGAAAACATCCTGATGCAGCTCAGTAATCCAGGTAGAAAAAA
>NW_013952403.1:8130100-8132112 GCF_001266775.1 Austrofundulus limnaeus | reverse complement strand
TTTTTTTTTTTTTTTTTTTTTCTTCATTAAGCTTGAAGGTGTCACTTTTAGAGTCGCCATAAATTCTGGGTCAGATTTTTGTTAACGTTGAATAATCCTTCCACAGCTCTGACAGCGCACTAATCAGTAAATCTTCTTTAATGTTCGGACAGCCTCTCTGATCAAGACCAAATGCCAGATGGAGGCGTCGCCCACATCCCGCAAGATCGGTACCTACAAGCCGCAGTGTGACGAGCAGGGCCACTACCTGCCCATGCAGTGCTGGAGCGGCACCGGATACTGCTGGTGTGTGGACGAGTTTGGCAACCCCATCCAGGGCAGCCAGATCCGCGGCCGCCCCGACTGCCGCAGAGGTACCAGACACACATAAGAAAAAAATTCTTTGAATCTGAAGAATATCATGAACTAATCGACTTTTACTTTTAAATTTTAGGTGCAGTTTAGGTGCAGCAGCAGCAGCACGACCCAGCCTCATGCAGACAACTTATCTTGAGGATGTGAGTGATTCAGACTCTTTGTTTTTCTTCTTTTTACCAAAACCACCACATTTATTTTGGTTGTGATGAATCTTTTTTTTTTTTCAGGAAAAAAACTTATCGGATGAAGCAGACCACACAGCAAGTCATTTCTTCTTCCTGCCCAATGTCTGGAGACGTGTGGAATTGATTAAATTAAATTTGATGCTGATCGCCGAACTTTGGCACTTTTAACTTTTAATGCACTTAGATGTAATCAGTTCATCTTCTTCCTGCTAGCTGCTTCAAATCCAATCAGAGGAGGCTTGATGCACATCTGCTTTTAATGTGGTTAATTTGGGTCTTTTTTATTATTACTGATTTAATTTGGGTGTTTTCATTTAAATAGCATTCAGTACAATAAACTATGTGTTTCATGTGTTTAAATGGTCAGTTCATCTTAATTAGAAACAAACTGGATGTGTTTCCAGTTACACCTGTCTGGATTTGAGTGTTTTTGTTTTTTGGTCAGTTCAACATGAAGGGAAGTTAAAATAATAAAAAGCTTATTTAGGAATAGAAATCAGCTGTAGCTGTTCACATAATGGGTTATTTAGATTAAAGGGGATTCTACTTCTGAGTATAGTTCTCATATTTGGATGAACTGACCTTTATTTTTTTAAAGGATGTAGACATGAGAGTAAGAGACTCTTCTATCAATTTGTATGTACGAAGAAGGTAAAATAAAGTATTCTCTACAACACCTGACACTGTTCACATATGTCCTGTTTGCAGATGAAAAAATTATTTCAAACTGATGCATACATGTCAACGTGTACGGATTGGCCGTAAGTTATAAGGATTTTACGTCATTTTGCAGGTATACGGATGTAAAGAACAATCTCACGGATTTTTTCAAGTCTTACAGATTGTTTTGAAAACCTCATTTTCAAATTTAACCAACGTGTCAGAGTCTGTAAGATGATTTAAAAAAAACATCAAACAGCCATCTTCCAAGCTGCTCTGCCGCTAGAAATAAGTTTTGAACTTTTTCCGCTCTCCTTTCCTCCTTCGCAGCAGGTGCTTTCATGTCCACAGCTGACAAATAATATTGAAATAATGTGAAACTGACAAAAACATTATTTGAACTATAATTCCAAAACATCTCAAGTATACCTCCTTTGTACAAATTAAGATTGTTTTCACACTGAAAAAGGTGACATACTGATTGGTCAAAATAGTCAAAGTTCAGGTTTTTTTAACCTTGTTTTAAGTAATTTTGTCTTTTGAAAAACTGGCTTCAGCCAGGGCGCGCGTGTCCCACATGCAACTGTGTTGTACTGAGTGAAATGACTGAAAAGGAACCCCTCAGCTACTTGAAAAAAAATACATTTTTTAACTTAAATTTTCATAAAACCTAAGTAAAATAATCTTATCAGGAAGAAAAAAATTGTATAGGTCTTCTGGACGGGTTCTTCTCTAATGAAACGTTTCGTCTCTCCTCCAAGAGACTTCTTCAGTCTGAGAGGTTTTGACTGCTTTTCGGCCCTCATACAC
>NW_013952403.1:8128757-8129815 GCF_001266775.1 Austrofundulus limnaeus | reverse complement strand
CCCGTCCAGAGGACCTATACAATTTATTTCTTTTTGAGTTTTTACCTGGATTACTGAGATGCATCAGGACAAATCTTATCAGGATATTTTGTCTATTTGTAAGTCAAAATATCTCACGCCGTTGGCAAACTTTTTTTTTTCTTGACAAGCCAATATGACTCAAATAATATTTTTTGAGCAATCTTTACGTATCAGGATGGGTTATCAAGGGTTTTTTCTTTTCCATCTGAGTCAGATCAACATCGTTCACACAATCACCCATCATCCCTGTTTAGCATTACCTAGCAGTGGCTGCATGTACATAACAAAAGGTGGCCTAATAGGTTGCAAATTACCCCAGCACTGCCATTTGGCAGTCTCTGGTAGAAAAAGGATTTGTTTGAAAATGCTGGTAGTTRTAGTGCTAAACTCAACACTGATTAGATGCAAACTCACTGAGCTTCTGTCCTTAGTTTGTAAGTTTTCTTATTTTAAGGTCCACTCAGTTTATCGTATTAGCACTGGTGAAATATGGAGCTAAAGTGTGTTAAATAATGAAACAGTGGTGCCCAATCCTGGTCTTTGAGCGTCTATATCCTGCAAATGTAAAAGGTTTCTTTGCTTTAACGCCTGATTTGAAAGAATTAGTGTTAAACAGGTTCCTGCAGAACTCGAAGAGCAGGAAGTCAATTTAAACATTCAGAGTGGTCCTGGAGGACCAGGTTTAGACACCACTTGATTAGTTTGGCAAAGAATGCTGGTTGGTCCAGGTAACCTTGGTGGAAATGTTGTGCTTTTGTATTTGTTACAATGAAAGGCCCATTTTTTCCAAAATATTCTACCTTGTGGGGACCTYCTGCTCCTTATGGAGCCCYTAAAATCAAATGWTTTTGGATTGGGGGATAGGGTCCGTGTACCATTCGTTCAATTGATTTTTCGTCAGGGTTATGCTTTGTAAATGAATGGAAGTCAATGGAAACTCCCTGTGAAGAAAGAAAGACGTGTGTGTGTGTGTGTGTGTGTGTGTGTGTGTGTGTGTGTGTGTGTGTGTGTGTGTGTGTGTGTGTGTGTGTGTGTGT
>NW_013952403.1:8123659-8125394 GCF_001266775.1 Austrofundulus limnaeus | reverse complement strand
AAATTTGTAACATTAGTAAAATAAAAAAACTCATGTAAAAAGTACCTAATTTTCCATAAAAATGTATTTTTAAATATATCTTTAAATGACAGTAAAATATCTGATAATTTATTTCCTTTCATAATAATTTTTTGTCCCTCAGTAAACCCAGACAGGACCTTTTCAGTTCATCTTTTCATYGCGTTCGCTGAAACCAGTGAAAGTAGATTCAGACTCATTAATATTTCAGCCTGTTGTAATAAAACCCAGGTCAGCTTGAAGCACTGCGCAGGCCGACAGCACAGGATGGACACAATAAACACTGGTGTACCTGTGAGTATATTTACTGCAGTACTTTACTTTCATATTTTACATTACTTGTAATAACACCCAAAGATTGATCAGTGTGAGTTTCAGATTCTCTTCCTCACTGATAGGTGCTTGAAGGAGCCGAGGCAGTGAGAGTAGGCCTTGTGTTCACCACAAACCCAGGTAGAGCAAAACAAGACCTTCAATGTTTTTGTGTCCTGAGAATGGAATTAAAAATGGTTTCATATCACACAGAGGATACAGACTGTGTAGTTATTGATGTGGAAGGAAGTAGGGTCGACTACAAATCAGCCAGAAATGAGGTAAAACAGCAGCTTCAGACTGTGGTTTAAATCATCTTCACTGCTCAAAGGTGTTTGTTTTATTAGGAGGTGAGGTCTTTCTCCTTTGACCAAGTTGTAACAGCTGACAACATGGAGGTAAATATGCAGCTGGATACCAAAGTACTTTTTTTCTACAGCGTCCTCTGAAACAAAGAATAACATATGTYAACAAAAAACTAAATAAATTTGACCTGAATGTGCAGAATCTTCATTCCAAACTGCTGCAGCCTCTTCCTGACWCAGTCTCCAGTGGATGTAACGGAGCGCTGATGATGTGTGGAGCAACCGAGCCTCTGACTGAGCAAAGAGTCATCAGAAATGTGGGACTAAAACTCAAACTGCTTCAAACTCTGTTCCACCTTTAAAGTTCTCTAAAGGTTCTGACTGTGTGTTTTTTTAGGTTTTGACAAARCTTTTTAGTCACACATCACAGACTAAATCAGAGATCTTCACCTCGCTGTCGTTTCTTCAGGTTTGTCCTCGTTTTTGTAAAAAACCATCATCCACACAGTTTGAGCTAATGTGATGCAGGATGTTTTTCTMTGACAGTTTTACCCAGACGGCAGTGCAGTGGATCTCCTGAGCCTCAACAAGGACACCTTAGAGCTGAAAACACATCCTGTTCTTGGGAGGTGAGACACAGTTAGTGTTTATGCTAGCACTTTATAATAACTACACCTAGTTTGTCCGCACTAATTAGCCGTACTTAATCATTAATAAGTTGTTGTTAACCTTAAAAACATTATTAACTAAAATGATTTATACTTACAAGATATCAATAAACACATTTAATACACCTACCTACACCCCTACCTACCTGCCTACCTACCTACCTACAGTTGTGGTCAAAAGTTTACATACACTTGTAAAGAAACATAATGTTATGGCTGTCTTGAGTTTTCAATAAGTTCTACAACTCTTATTTTTCTGTGATAGAGTGATCGGAACACATACATGTTTGTCACAAAAAACAGTCATAAAATTTGGTTCTTTCATAAATTTATTATGGGTCTGCTGAAAATGTCACCAAATCTGCTGGGTTACCTATGTTCCTTCTAATATACTCATCCCTATGTTCCCTGGATCCACATGTTCCTCAGTAC
>NW_013952403.1:8117851-8123172 GCF_001266775.1 Austrofundulus limnaeus | reverse complement strand
CTACCTACCTACCTACCTACCTACCTACCTACCTACCTACCTACCTACCTACCTACCTACCTACCTACCTACACATCTATTGACCATCCATGATTAATGTTAAGGTCATCTGGGATTAAACGTTGACACAAAGGAATACAAGAACTTCTTTTTCCTGTGTTCCAGCTCCTCTGAAATGTGGAGGCAGGGCATTCTGTAATTTAGTGGCAGTGGCTGAAAAAGTCATCACTTTTTGTTTTCATTTAGAATTCCACAAACTGTTGAGACCTTGACCTGGAACATGATAACATTCCACTATAGGGCTGCAAATAAAACACACAAAATTGAAGAAATCTAAGTCTGCTTACAATAGTGCTTATTTATTATTATCAAAGAACTGATGTGCTCAATATCTTTGTTGTAAAGAACTGCTTACGTGCATATTTTATATTAACTAAAATGTAATGATCATTTTTCCTTTTAGTGTTATTGAAGGCTTATATGAGGTGTGTGTGCGTTCAGCCGAAGAAGCCTTAAATATGTATGAAACCTGCAGAGAGACGATGCAAACCAACGCAGGCTCTGTTTTTGGCAGGTAGGTCCAAGAAACCTTTTCATCTAATAAGCCAAACCTCTCARTCTCATATCCATGACTGGACTGTTAAAATCTTCTTTCCGAGTCCTAAAGCCAGCTCGTCTTCCCTTCAACTTTCTGAATGTTGGGCTGCTTACGGTGTGTGTCGTTCCTCAGATGCAGCTCCCTGRTCTCTGTGGCTGTGGAGTGGAAACTTCACCCGGAGCAGGTGGAGTCGGATGTGTGCCGCAGCAGACTGCAGCTGTTCAGCCTGGCAGGAGGAGCCAGCCGGACAGACCTCCGAGGGTCGGTCAATAAACCACCAGCTACTCAAAATAATGCTAGTGTTCAATTCTTTTTATTTGAATGTTTAGTACATGTGATCATTTTAATAAGATACGGCAGTCAAAGCAATGCAATCATGAAGCTCAAGATACCACTTTGTAATAAGGAATAAGAAGTTATTAAAGCTATTATTTGMGACTAAAATTAATTAGTTGCATAAATTACATACTGCATATTTTCTTTCAAATAATAGTAAAAATAATAGTAGGAAAAAATGTTAGGGAGAATATTAAAAATCAGATATACAAGTGAGTTTTCAAGCTGTATTATGCAAAACCTATTTACCTACGTGCCTGAAAAATTCATGATACTCCACTTTAATTATTATTAGTTGCACATCTTTCAGTGTTCTGTGACAAGTCTCTTCAGTGTTGGCTGACATTGCTGTATGCTGTGGATCATTACTGTCTGGGGGAAAAGATTTTTCCCATTTTAATGGCAAATAACAAAGTAACTTATAATGGATCCAGTCAGAGTGTTTACAGTGTTCAGCGGTAAATTAACCTCCTGGAGTGTTTCTTTCCCTCCCAACCCACCAGCAGGCCTCTCATTGTCTCCCACAGACATGTCAATCAAGACTGAAAAACATTCATCTCTTTGGGGGGTAAAAGCTACTCATTTACAGGAATATTTAACACAACAATCAGCACACTGATCAAAATTAATGAGTTAGTTCATTCATGGTAAATGTATTCTCGCGGGATGCTAAAACTTTATTGGGGGGACTTATTTTCAGACTAAAAGATAGCTTCTTCTTAAACTCAAAAAGGGATAATCTGGTCAATAKGTTATCAATAGTCACTGTATCACTGATATTTTGGCTCATATCTATTTGACTGAACATTGCTTCTCCACTCATCTCCACTATATTTTCTTTAACTTGTGCATTTTTGTTGAACGTTTTTTTTAGTGTAAGCCCACTGGTGAAGATTCTAGACCAAATACTTACTTCTTCTACAACAGACGGCAACAACAGTCTCCTTCTTTCACTCCTTAAAGATGTCTTAACAGGAAACTACCGGACGTACCTCGTCTACTGCGTTAATCCTCGAGGTAAGAGGCCAAGTTGACACCAACAATGAAGCCAAGTGTTTGAGTTGTGGTCGCCGTCTTGTGTCACACCAGAAAGACGTCCATTGTTTTTGCTCTGGTGTTGATGTTGTGTTCTGGATTTTGTGACCACACTCACAGGCTGCACTCCTAGCTGGCACCATTTTTACCAAGTTGGTTTAGGTGTTTTCGACACTGGTTTTTACGTGATTCAGGGCTAAAACCTTTACCCAATTTCTCTCGAGGTTTCGGGGTGGTTGCCTGCTCTGTGGTTGATTGTTCATGTCTGTATTTGTGTCTGAAGTTTTGGTGAAAACTTGTTTTATTCAAAGAAAATGRTATTAACAATTACTATCTTACCTGTTGTAGATAGCTCCCCGAACAACCTCAGGTTTGAAAAACAAAGTACCTGAGCAGGCTAACACTAAAGTGGATCGTTGCCACCTTATAAAGACCTGAAATGCCCGTTTAAAATGAACTTTATTCTTTAACTCTTACAGGTCTCCTAAACGACGAGGTTCCTTGTGTTTTAGAGTTGGCTCAGAAAGTGAGAGGACTGGTTACRGAAGCCAAAACTGGCCGATGGAACCCGAAAGCATCTGAGCGAGAGATCCGTGAAGGCATCATGGATCTGCAAAACAAGATCATGTCTCAAGAGGAGAGTGAAGTTCACAACATTTACAGGCTAGCAGAGCTGAGTCAAAACCTGAAGGTAACTGAGGGGTCTGTTTACAAGAGGCTGGTTTTCAGTGTTGCCAGATAATTAAATAATTACTTCAGTACACATGCACAACACACACCACCTTACAACCTCCCACTGTGACAGCACCTCATTCCACAGCACCAGGGTGTTCAATGTGATGATAAACTCATTCTGTGATCTCAACAGATGGCAAAAGATCAGTCATGGGAGAAAAGAAGGGAAGAATCAGAGAAAATTAAAATGAAAATCAAGGTTTGATTTACTAGATTACTTTTACCCTCATCAGTGAAGCGTTAAAAACTGTAGTTGGCCTGTAAATATTAAAAGGGCTTCATTTTTCTTTAACTTGGCAGAGTTTTAAATCCTCAATCAGCAACCAGGAGTTTTCTGGAAGACATCTGGTTGAACGACAGAGTTCAGAAACAACGAAATATCTAAAAGAACAACTGAGACGAGAAATGAAAGAGCACATGCAAGGTAACAAGCCGGGATTCAAGATGTAATTATTTTTAAATATCAAGCTGTGGGAGGTGTGTTCTTGGTTTTTTCTCACTATTTACAGAAGATAAAGGCAGTGCTGAGAAAGTCCAGSAGAGAGTAGGAAGGATGCAGCTGCTAACAGACGCTCTCAGGGAAGAAACGCTGACGACTGGAGCTGTTAGAGAGAAATCACAGCTCTGTCAACAAGTAATCAAACATCGATTGTTCCCACTTATCTGCTTCAGTTCACTCACTCTGTTGTTTTCTTATGCTACTTGTATTTAGCTATCATTCTTCTACTTTTAGCTAGTCTTTTGCTACTTTTAGCTTCTAGCCAACATTTTGCTAGATTTAGATTTTATCCGCCCTTATATTACTTATAGTTTCAGCTACTGTTTTGATACATTTAGCCTTGTGCTATTTTCAGCTTTTAGTCTGCCTTTTTTTTTTTTTTGCTACTTTAGTTTTCGTTTTACTTTTAGCTAGCTTTAGGTTACATTTAGCTTTTAGCCAGGATTTTGCTGCTTTAAGCTAACATTTTTCTAATTCTAATTTAGGTTTGAGTTAGCTTTATGCTATGTTAAGTTTTAGTTATAATTTTGCTTTTAAGCTAATGTTTTACTACTTTGGCTTTTAGCTGTTATGTTTTGTTTACCTATTGTTATACACAGCGTTTACAGTGTAGGCTACTTTTGTAGAAAATTATTTCTCTTGTTTTCTTTATTTTTTTCCCCTCTTGCTAAACTCCCAGACCASTCAAATGTCCTCAGTAAAGCACATATTTTGCTGTAGTTTTGAAAAGCTGTAATCACTGCCTTCAGAGTGAAGTCTTTGCAGAAAGCTTTATGCTGTTTGAGAACAGGCTGAGTCAATAGTCTTTTCAGCATCTAAATAAGATTTATGTGTGCGAGAGCGGGGAACACACACACACACCAAGACATTTATTTTTGCCAGTTTAATGATGAGTCTCAGTTGGAATACAATGAAGCTCAGGAGCGGAGGAGGCAACTTAAGGAGGATCATGCAAGATTAATTCAAGAGGAGGTGGCYAAGATGGAGGAAGAATTGGCCCAGGAACAGCCACCGGTGAGATAATGAGACYTCCTGTTGTTTAACATTCTGTCTGTGATCCATCTCAGCCCAGGATGCTGAGTCAGCACAAACACAAGGCTGAAATGATGGTGACTGCGTTTCCAACTTAATTCTGTTATTTTCTCACAATTTCTATGGTTTAATTTCAGGTTGRTTTCATTGTTCTGTTAGGCAGAGAGTCCTGAGAGAGAGCTACTGGTGCTGAGCAGACAGAGGCAGGTCCTGACGCTGCAGATCCAGGCCCTGCGCACCGAGGCCCTGCAGGCAGAGAGAGACCTGCAGGACCAGTACCAGAGACACCAAACAGAGCTGCACTGTCTCAGGGAGGAAAGTCTGCAGGTGAGACAGAGCCCTGATTTAAATGTCACATTTATGATTCATGTAACTAATGAGACAGCAGCTGTATATGTCACTGAAGGTTTCCATGTTGGTTTAAAGCTGCTGGTCTATTTTCCTCCACACAGGCTGGTCCTGATTCTGTTAGGGACAAGTTGTCACCATCATTTTAGTAACTTTGTTGGCTTAAATGTCTGTTTCCTCATTCATAAGAAACTGTTTGAAGGATATAAATGGTCAGTGTACATTCAGGCAGATTTTTATTATTTGAAACAAAAAACAAATAAAACAAAAACACTTTTTTGTTGGTTATAAATCAAAATGAAAAATTGGATAATTAACATCCAATAATAACAGATTTTAATTTGAGAAATAAAACTTATTAATTAAACGAATAACAAGCGCTCACTTTTTTTTTAAACATGTATATTCAACAAATGAATGTGTTGGATTAATTTAATCACAAGTTATGTCATCTTCTAAAAGATTTAATAAACTGCCATAAGCAGGAGAGGGTATGTTTCCGCTAACAGCCAATAGCAAAACTCCTTTTTTCTTGTAGCGGATTAGCTTTTTCACTATCTTTGAAAACCATTAGCGGAGCAATTAGCTTCCACTAAAATAGTTTTTGCTAACTTTAAAGTCTGCTAACAGCTAACAGTCCCAGCAGTCTTCAGCTCCAAGGAGATGAAGATGTATGATGCAGACTGAGCGAGTCATCCTAGCAATTAGCGATTAGCTGTTAGTGTTAGCTTCCACTAA
>NW_013952403.1:8113376-8116585 GCF_001266775.1 Austrofundulus limnaeus | reverse complement strand
GTCCAGAAGACCTATACAATTTATTTCTTTTTTAGCTAACGTTTTGCTTAGCTGTACCCAGCACTGGCCGTAGGGTATAAAAACCTGAAATAATTCTAATCTTGGATTCAAAAAGAGAGGTTGTTCTGCTCAAAGCTGCAATGACTGCATTTGAAGGCTTTTATCCATAAATGATTCAGTTATAAAGTGAGGAAAAAAAAACATTTTTTTTAAATCTTAAACCTCTGCTACAATCTATGATTCACACAGGGCCTCTTCAGCTGTGTTTGTTGTCTGTTTGGTGTCTGAAGGTGTTCCAAGTGTTCCGTCAGGTCAGCGAGGAGCAGAGGAAGGTTTCAGAGGGCCGGTACAGAAGCGTGCTCCTGGACGCTGTMCAGGACGCCGTCTACTTATCAGCTCAGAACCAGCAGCTGCAGGCRGACAACAAACGCCTGCGTAAAGGTCAGTTTATCAGCAGGCGGTTAAATTACTGCAGGGAACTCAACAAACTTAAACCCTCCCTTCCTTTTTATTTAATTTTTGTTTTCAGCACTTGGAGGAATGAAGGATGCTCTTACGGCACGAGGTGATTCTATCGCTGATCTGATACCCCAACAAGAATGACAGAAAGAATCTGCAACAGTTCTGATAATTTATTGGTTGTTAGCACAAATATAATCCTCTCTCTCTGATAGGTGTTTGCAGAGGTGARGGAAAATGGTAGAAAGTACCTGTAACAGTGTGCATGACAAAATAAACACTTCATATTGTTCAACTAATACCGCCAATGTTATGACAAAATTAAACAAGTTAAATTCTAACTGAAGAGATTAGGTYAAGAGCTCTGGTGGGTACATGTGTTGTAGTTTTGCTGGACGCTCTGCTACCTGTAATAAAGGTAAGCTGCCAGTCCGATCATTGCACAGGGAATGGGGAAAAACGGCGTGAGCTGCAAACCCAGGACGAGCCAGGACAGCAGAGCGTTGACCAGCATGGAGGCTGAAATGACAAACAGTCTGGTGATCCCGCTGCCATGCTTTAYGACCACCGACATCAGGAGTCCGTTCACCACCTGTCCCGCTATGATGACCCAAACCACCCCCGAGTAGCCCTCCAGAAGGCTTCTGTCGCCCGCTGTGGAGGAGAACGAGGACAACCCGTTGATGGCCACGCCGAACAAGTAGAGGTAGAGATTCTGCAGGCTGAGGGGCAACTTTTGGCTCTTTAGGACCCTCTCTGTGTAKACCGCTGACAGCCCTGACACAAAGCAGTACACCAGCACCAGAAAAAGCCCCCAAGCTGTGACGTGAAGCCTGGGACCTTTATCGACTTCGGCCCGAGCGGCGTCCTCTGCATCCAGGCTGCTGTAGCTGTGGCAGACCCCCGCAGCCGTGAGGAGCCCCAGAGCAAACCACTGAGCCAGKCGCAGACTTTTTCCCAAACAGACGGAGTACAGCAAGGCAGTCGAGGCAATTTTAAGATTCGASAGCATTTGGTAGGAGCTCGGGTCCATGTAGGCCTGCATGAGAACCACCAGGTTGTTGTTGAGGGTGTAGAGAACAGCTGGGACCGCGTAAGGGGCCATGAGGAGCGGGTCTGGAGGGACKCCCAGGGACGACGTGCCTCCGGTGAGGATGAGACTCAGCAGAGAGACGAGGAGTTTACCCAACTCGATCAGCAGAACGCACGAGGCGGCGCTGAACGGGACTCGACCGTCCACCTTGGTGAGAGCGATGAGTGGAGCATGAGAACCGTAGARGAGGACCATCAGGCCCAGGAGGACGCCCCATTTAATCCTGCTCACCCACTGGCTCTTAATCCTCCCCGGGGAACGGGGCCTCACATTCTCAATCACAATCATCATCAAAGATGCTCACTGGGTTTCTAGCAAAACACACGTTTCACCTTTAGTGCAAAAAAAAAAAATTCCTCCCTTTTCAAATTGAAATAATAAAAACAAAATAGTTACTTCTGTATTTCAAACTGAATAATAAAGGCGTGGAGAATTCAAGCATGAAACACTGCATACTTTTTCTTGTTCTTAGCAACGAACCAAAGGCTGTAAAAAGTTGCTCCAGGCAACAAAACTGATTACAAAATCTAACCAAATAAACCCTAAAACCTTAAAAGGCACAATGTTTGGCATGACTTGTTGATGTCTTAAAATAAACCCGAAAAACCAAAACAATAAAAAAAAAAAGGTAAAAACATGAAAGAAGTCTTTCTCCCAGAGAAATTCCCATTAAAAGCGTGCATCCAGTTCACACAGAAACCTGAGCCGTTCTTCCTCTTGTGCTCGTTGCATCTTCGGAAAGACTAGACGTCGGCCCAAAATTACTTTGGTCCTTTTTTCAGTCCGTTCATGTACTCTTTAACGGTCCTCTCAACGTRCGGCACCTGGTAGTTCTGTGCTGCGTAAATGCCAGTGGCTGTTCCCAGCAGTACTCCCAGGAAGGCCGAGGAGCGCAGCCTGGCCACCACATAGCCGGCCAGGAAGCCCTTCAGAAATGGAGATCCCAACAACGAGCTGCCCTGCAGGAGAAAGAAATAATTTAAAATATTCTGTATTAGTCGCAACCCAGCAAAAAGAAGAAAAAAGAAACGAGGATCTGAAATATATATAAATTTGAACATTTGTTTAACCTCAAATGTACAGTTTTTAAATTAAATGTTGCTGAAACAGCAAGTTTCTCAGTGGATCTGCGCTCAAAAATGCAGTCTAGGTGGAGTAGTCGAACACAGATCCACTGATCCTTCAACACAGAGTATCTTCAGAAGACAAGTTGATAAAATTAATTTTAAAAATCTGTATTGTTCGATACAAGTGTGTATTGAACCTAAAGCACTCTTTGATACAGTTGTCATATGTCATCATTTCTTTTAATGATTTATTTCAACTGTTCTATCAAAGTGGAACAATCATACAGCAACTTTAAAAATGTTCTAAAACAAGAATTTTGATTTGATTGTGGAATTTTTCAAAATTATACATTTAGCACAATGTACACGATAAACTGCAGCTGGTGTTTTCTATTTGCCAGCATGAAAATAATTTGTTTGACTACACTTATTAGATTAAATACTTAGAGCAATGATAATAAAGCCTAAGAAATTCACAACTTTGGACGTCAAGACCAACAGTTCAAACAATCAAGACGTCTTCTAGAGCAGTGTTTCCCAAAGTTGGGGTCGGGACCCAAAGTGGGGTCCCGAAACATCAAGGTGGGGTC
>NW_013952403.1:8106517-8112445 GCF_001266775.1 Austrofundulus limnaeus | reverse complement strand
GTCCATCATAGACTTTGTATGTAAACCTGACGCTCCTGATGCTGAAATCACGTTTGGTGTGAACGCACCATTAGAGGTGCTTGTATACTTTTTGACCCTGTGGAAATTAGTGAGAACTGAAACCAAATTCAGAAAAGCTTTACATGCTTTTCTGAAGAAATGGTTTAAATAAATGAAAGAAATGGCTCGAACTGTAATGACATTCKTGCTGATGTTGTATAACTTTGTCAATGACATTTACTCACAAAGGCATACATTTGAACTAAAATGTGTATTTTATATAGACACTGCATATGTTAAAGGAAAAACTACAGTCCTAAGACAACTCAGTGTCAATATGATGTGATTTGGTTCACCTGAGGGATTCCTGCGGACACCTCGTGCTCCACTCGCCTCTGAATGTCCTCCAGCTGGTCCTTCAGCAGAGTCAGGTCCTTCAGCTGTCTCAGTGGATCCTAAAAACAGGAGGTTACAGGAGGGGAATGTCAGACATGTTAAAACCTGTTTTCGGCTTCTCCTTTCTGGACTCGAACTCGCAGCTTATGGATCTCCAAGCACCGAGCAATCACCTTTACATAAAATATAACTAACRAGGAGAAATACAACCTAAAGTTTAACGAAGCATGACTTAGTAATGAGTTTATCGCGCGCATGATTAGTACATTAGTTTTTTTCCCCTCCGAACTACGTTCTCGTAGCCGACACGTTCTCATCTCCCTGAGACCGAAGAGTTGTTGTTGTTTTCTTAAAAGAGGTCATGTTTTTAACTATTTCTTTCATCTTACAACAAAGAGTGGTGCTCATAAAGTTGATGTAACCGGTTAAAGCAGACTCGCTCACCTTGTCATTCGCCATTGTTGCCTCATAGCGTCGATCAGGGTTCGARTTGTAGGACTGATCGATTAGTTTCACCTGGAGTGTTGCGCTGCGTTCAAAGTACCTCGGAAACCGAAACTCCTATAATTTTACACTAGCCCAAGTGGTCAATTGTAAACCCTCTTATATTTTAGAAATGTAGCCGAGCAGTAGGTCTACATTTAAAATTTGACTCAAATATGACTAAAAACATTGTTAAAGTTACAAACCTTTACTTGATATTAAATATTTTTAGACGTAATAGTTGTCAAAGCAATAATTTGTCTGGATTTTGCCAGATGGCCTTATGATTTGTTAATTGTGCCCAATTAACTCTATCAAAGGCAATACGCATTGATAATATACAGTATTTGTCTGTATGCATTCAGCTGTAACCATCTTTTAATAAAATATGCATCACTGTTTTCTTATGTGGGATTCTCAGTAAAACTAAGACTAAAAAACAAAACAAAACATGGCGTTCACATTTAGCTACTGAGCATGAACGTTTTCCACTAATCAGGGACCGAAACAACCCACCTTTGCAAAGGACACACACACACACACACACACACACACACACACACACACACACACACACACACACACACACACACACACACACACACACACACACACACACACACACACACACACACACACCTCAAACAGATAGCTGAAGGTTTGTTTCAGATCAATAAAGTTTTTTTTTATTTTTCATTCTGTCACTTAAATACATTCAGGCCTTATGACATGGACAACAAACAATGCATTTTTTTGAGTGAGATTTGTATTTCTAAATGAGTGGATTTACATCATGGCTCTCTGTTGGCTTAAAGAGGAAATAAAACTGAAACAAGTTAATTTCCTCCGGTAGTAAACCAATAAACACCAGCAGGTCAGGTTTTTCCGTTCTCCTCCGAGGCTCATTAGTAACAGGTCAGACTGCAGGATATTCAGAACATGTTTTGAAGATGTCTGTCTGTTTTTATTCATTGACTTATTTTTTCTCACCTAKATTTCTTTTCAGGTCTACCAAATATTATAAAAACCTATAGAATTCTGTCTTATCCAGATGTTTCTGAACTGTCAGCATCTATTTATCGTGATTGTAGCTTTCTTTTCTTTTTTTTCTCTTTCCTTATTTTGTTTTGATCAAAGCAAATGCTTTGTCAGTTACTATGTGACGTGTGCTGATGACCACTTGACCAGGTCACCCTWGTAAAAGAGATCTCAARGGGTTCTACCTGGTTAAATAAAGCTGATTGTGAAAGACAAGCAGAAAAAACATCTGACAGCAGCTGAGCAGAGAATGGGTGTATCTGACTGGTCTGATGCTGATTCATATTTCTTATGGTGAGATTATTATTTTATGGTCATAATCTGTTCTCATGATCTTCACCTGTTTTAARGTGACATTTTGTTAACTGCTGATTTAAGGAATTAATGACATGTTTATTCACAATGTTGTGTTTTTTTGGAAATAAGCACTCGGTAAATTTAATAAACTCTAAAGACAGATTTAGGTTATTTTTTATCATATCAGTAAAGCATGTTCAGRTCAGTATTAGCTATGATTGCAGTTTGTGATCAGTGTTTAACTTAATTTTACTATTTGTTAGAATATCTACGTAATTATTATAAAAAAATAAAACATCTTCAAGCCAATGCAAATATGAAAGCAAAACAAAATTTCACATATTATCAGTCTCATCATTTGGACAATTACTTCATAATTTCGGACAATAAATTAAAACCTAAATATTATTTTGTATTCTGCATCAAAGTAGACTCTATAAAACTCTACAAAAGATGAAGATCRATCAGAGTACTTCGACATGATTTTATGAGCTGTTTGTACAAAAATAAAAGGAGAGATTTCAGATTCAATAAGAACTGTGAACATCACGGTCTTGTACAGCAGACCTATGAAATTGAAACAGCTGAACACATCCTGGAGAGAAAAAAATCCTATTTGTTGAACATCTTTTGCTTTAAGCACTTCATTTTAGCTGCTTAGATGCTTGTTTGCAAATCCACAGTTTAACCTTATTACTATTCATTCAGGTGCAGTAACTTCCTGTGATGGCAGACAGGATGGAGCTCAGTGTTATGGAGCTTTGGGAGGAACTGTGGACATCAGACTGATGGAAAACGCCTCAGAGATATACAGATTCACATGTAAACATGGTGACACAGTGACACTTGTTTGGAGAAGAAAAAGGATTGTGCCAAATATCATAAAGAACAGCTTTTTTTTATTCCCACTAATGGAACATTTAGGCTCCGTAATCTGAGCAGGACTGACATGAGGGAAAATTTACAGGAAAGAGAATTCTGCAGCTGTCTGTTCAACGTAAATCACTTTTTTTAAACCTTATAAATGATACATGTCACAGTCAGCAAGCACAGTTGTTCCTACGTTTCTCAAAATAAGTTAAAAAATTACAATTTATACTGAAAATRTGTGTATTTCTGTCCAGCTGGTCTCTCAGTGTTTGTCTCAGGGACAGATGGAGGTGTCCTGCTCCTCTGAGGGAGGGGACAGTCCTCAGTACAYCTGGACTCTGGATGGACACACACTGACAGACTCTGAGCTGCTCTCTGGAAACAAAGAGACAAACATCATCYTTCTGAGACAAACRGTCTCAGGACGTCTGATCTGCTCAGTCAGGAATCATGTCAGTRATTTGTCCAAWGAYTTACAGCTGGATCABCCTGTGGCYTCTGACTGTGGTGAGTGAAAACAGGAGGAAAAGTATCTCTGATCTTTGTGAGGATGATGGTAATGATGACTGTTTTTCCTTAGGTTTTATTTTCATTGACTGCTCTTCCAATGGGACACGCATATCTGAGTGGGTGTTTAAAGCCAACAACACTCTGTGTGTTGAACCTACAATAACACCTACAACAGCTCCACACAGTACTGTGGGTAAGGAGACTGAGTTACACAAACCCCAGTGCTAAAACACAAATACATCAGTAGGTGAAAACTTAATATGAAGCAGTGAATTTATCAGTTTTTTTTCTCATCATAAAATCATACACAGAGTTTGCTAAGTTAAAATTCATTTTTCCCCTTTCTTTAATTTTGAAACAGAACAGTGGCTACTTATAGTCGGTGTCGTCTCAGCACTTGTATTTTTCGTAGTTGTCATCTGTGGCAGGAGGAAACAACAAACCAACACAGGTAATGTTTATTTGCTTATTCATTAGAATCTCTTTTAGTTTCCACCGAAGTGGTTACTGATCTTCCTGTGGTCCCACTGATAAAACACTTCAATATCCGTACAACACGTAAAACCGTTTTGACACTGGCTTATAATATACACAAGATCAGTCAAACTTAACAATTTACAAAATAACATACGACCTAGATAAAACAACAACAAAAGCAAAACAAGAAATGTCATTCTGCCTCACTGCTTGCTTCTTTCTTTCCTCACATAAAAATATAAGTTCTTGCACCTGTTTGTGTCGCCTGTTCCTCTTCTCTGCAGCGGAGGACGATGACCGCGAGCTGATGACCTACAGCCATGTCAGGGTCGTGCAGCAGAGGAGGAGGCGAGTGGAGCAGAAGGTGGAGGAGGAGGGGGTGGACTACGGACAGGTCAAATTCTCAAAGCCGTCTGAAGCGGCGGCAGATGATAGCGTGCACACAAACGTCCAAAAGGGAAGGTGATCTGGAGTAAAATGTAGAAATAAAACAGATTTAATTACATTACACATTTCATAACTGCAGCTTCTGTTCACCAATGTAAAAAAAATCACATTTTCCTCTGATTCAGAATAAATAACAGCTTAATAAATGCGATGAATGTCACTATATTTATACGATGACTGGTGTGGCTTCAAGTTGAGATAGCTAAAATCTGTTTGCTTGCATTCACTTGAATTCAAACATAATCAGTTAGTAAAGAAACATGATAAAAGTGTGAACTTTGTTGTTTGTCACAGCTTAGTTTTTCTAAAACTTCACCAGATGAACTACATACATCGCCTGTTAATAGCTGGCACAATTATGTTTGTAAAACTTGTTCTTTTCTCTTGACTCTTATTGTTTTAATAACAGAACAACCATTAGAACCTCATTAACATCATGAAGGGGAAAGAGGAGAAGCAGAAGTGGAACCYATATAATTTGTATAATAACTTTAACCTTTTCAAAATATTACCCTAGTGCAGTCATTTTGAAACTGTGAGCAGCTAAAATATAATTTAAGTTGCTTGCTCACACATGCCTTTTCCTTTACAGACATAAAAGAAGAACTGAAAGGTTCAGTTCTCTGCTGAAGAAAGAACAAGACTGAACAGCCTGTCAGAAAATATTTAGCGTATCAAGCTTTGTGTGGTTTCCACTTCAGATTTGTTACAGATCAGGGATGAAAGTGTAACAGCATTTATGTGCTTATTTTAGAGTCAACACTTCAGGATTTGAGTCATTTCTGGTACAGATATTAAGTCGAAAATAAAATGTATCTACAAAGTCAATAAAAGTTATTTGAATGAACTTCCGCTAATTAACAAATGATTRATACTTTTGAAGATAAAGCTGTTTTTAAAATTTAGGCTAAATTATTTGGTGAAAAAGTGACCTTAACTATTTGCTTTTTGTGCTGTTTACTGACCCACAGATCCATGTTCCTTATTATTGTTATTATTATTAGTTTGAGATTAAACTGATTAAGGTTTCAAAGTCTGAATTGTAGTTGTACATGCACTTATTATTCAGTAGAGAAATTAAAATGATATATTCATGTTTTTTTTTTCCAAGTTCAGTTTTATTCCACATTTCAACTGGACTTTTACGTTCCACTATTATGGCAATGGTGAATCTAAACCAGCGGCGCCCAAACATTTTCCCTGAGAGGGCCAAAATGAAAATCTATCCAGGGCTGTGGGCCAAATGCAGTAATATAATACATGAAATACGAATACTTTTAAAGTAAAGTCCTTTATTTTTAGCGATTATGCTATGCAATGTCCTTCTTTTGTGTGCGCTTGGATAAAGTCTGCCAGAGCAAAGGCTCATGGGACATATCATAAATTGATAAAATATGAGTTTTTGTGGCC
>NW_013952403.1:8103563-8105198 GCF_001266775.1 Austrofundulus limnaeus | reverse complement strand
AAAACTACCTTCACTACAGCCCTTTTATATAGTCATTTGACCAATGGAAATATTGTGTTTCTACATAGAATAACAGGTTACAACCTTTTAATTTTGGCAACTGTTGGAGGGCCGAATCAAATGGCTTGGCGGGCCAAATTTGGCCCGCGGGCCCCACATTGGGCTCCTCTGATCTAAACAGAATCCGTGTTCAGAATCTGCGTTAACCTACGCTCACGAACGCATCACTGAAGATCCGTGGGACGCAAGCGCCAATTTTATGCGACTTAAAACGTCTTTCCTGATTGGTCCGTGCTTCTCTATCGCGGCATGTGATTGGTTGAGAGCCATGGCAACAAACCGCCATGTTTTTTTCCCCCACTAGATGACGAGAAAGAAGGGCTACTTTTCAGCTTTTACGGACATTTATACGCCGTAAATTCCTCTTGAAACATGAAGCGAAGATAATTTTCGGCGTTGCTTACCGTCGACGCAATGTCCGGCCTCTCTGGCGAGTCCTAAGGAGTGTTTCGGAGCAGTTTCTGGAGCCACGGGAAATTCGTAGGTAAGGTTTCAACAAGAAGGCATTTCATTGGATAACTGACTGYCCGTACAGGCAGTATTACAACACGCCATTAACCCTGGTTGTAAAGCAGGGAAGTGTCAATGTTTTCCATGCAACTTCTTTAGTTGGTAACCAATCAGACTTTTTGCAACACTTTAACACACCCACCGTTCTATTATAAAGCGCCTAGAAATGCAAGATTCCTTTAAGATTTGGGCACTTTTCGCTTTTGCACACTCTTTGATGCAATGCTTCTTAATAATGTTAAATAAAAGTGTGATAGTTTTCTGCTTMAGGAAGATACAGTCATGTGGTACAGACTTTCTGTAAAATATTCRTCCTCTTTTTAGGATTTCAACACTAAAAGTATTAGTAATAGATATCTTTTGGAAAACATGGAGGAGGAGGTGTTAGAGGTTGTAAAATCGACTGAAGAATTGGAGAGAGATTACACAGAAATGGACGTGACCTCAAAAAAGAAAAGAAACAAAGCTCAAGAGGACAGTGTTGAGAGACCTAAGAAACCACGGTAATGTGAGCTTCAAGGCCTGTRCTAAAAACTGAATAAACCTTAGAAATCCTCTGTCATGTGTTAATTGTGTATGTGGATTTGATTTTGTCTCAGGTCTGCCTACCTGCTGTACTACTTCGATGTCCATCAGGTCATGCAGCTTGGATCRCAAAATATGCCCCAATCAGAGGTCAACAAAAAAATCAGCGAGAGCTGGAAAAGACTTAGTGTAACTGAGAAAAGCTACTACCTGGAAAAAGCCAAGCTGGAGAAGGAGGGTATGGACARGGTAAGTCACGGCTTCATTTAGGGCTGGGTGAAATTCTGTGCAATTAATTGTTAGAAAAACTGTCAGTGATTAAATTTTGCCACTTTGGGATTACTGCAGTTTGTGCTGTGTGATTGGGATGTAACAAGTGCACATGTGAGGTCAATGTTGGAAGGCAGCGCAGCTAAACCTAACTCTCCTCCAGTGAAACGGTGAAAACAAATCTAATTAGGGAAGAATCCACAATGAAATCAGTCAATGTCCTGATGCATCTCAGTAATCCAGGTAAAAAATCAAAAAGAAAAAAATTGT
>NW_013952403.1:8088867-8101955 GCF_001266775.1 Austrofundulus limnaeus | reverse complement strand
GCCACAATTAATTGTGATTAGTTTTATTGCCAATATCCCCCCAAACCAACCACCGTTTATTTTTATAAGTTGACAAAGTTGATCTGATCAGTTGTGAAGTCCTGTTGAATGTGTTGTGTTGAATGTATTATACAACATTTCCAAATCAACATTTTCCAGCAATTATTTTTRTATTATGATGCTGACTGAGCCTCCAGTAATGTAAAAACATAGCAGGCTAAAGTCATTTTACAGCATGTRGTTATTTGTTGTTAAAATTGCAAATATCTTCAAGTATTTTGGCAGGTAAATTTATTTTTATACCTGGTTTTAATTGCCCCATTCTTGAACTTATTCTGCTGGATGATTTTACATTTAACTATTAATATTTACATGTGTGCGCAAGGTTGTMTGATGATAATTGAAAGTAGGAACTGATGTCATTTTCTTTACTGAGGTAATAAATCAGGGTCATTTTCTGCAGCAGAGTCTGGCTGCTTTATATTGATGCATTTCTGATTACTCATGTTGGCAAATCAGTGAATGTCATTTTAAGTTATAATATATCATTTAGCTAATATTTAAATGGATGTCTCGACAATGGATTGGCTCACAGCAGAGACATAAGAACTTTACATTACTTGTTTTATTGATCGTTGTCTAGCGGGAAACTATAAACATTTGTTCCTCACTCTGTTTCTCCTAGTCGTCTCTCAGTCCCTCCAAACAGCTGCCAGGCTTCCGCAAAATCCTGCCCAGAGCCAACTGCGTTCTCTTGCCTAAAGGCAGTGTGTCGAGTCATCAGCCAGAGGTGAGCATTATAGGATCTCTGGACTTTTCAGGTGAAGGAGGCCTGCATTCAGTCTTCCTTGCCAAAGTGTCTTATCTCACGTCGGCTGGGTTGGCTGCTGAGGTGCAGCTTTCAGAGCACCGGTTCYTACCGAAAACCACTTTTTATTTTGTAATGATAGGAATTTTCTGAATACTGACATATTGACTTACATAAAAATAAACACTCTCCTGTTTTCACCATCGCTGATGAGTAAACAACTCTTCAGTGACGTGCACAGATAGATTTATTGCGCAACGTTAACATGGAGACGATYATGTGCTTCTATTGTGAAAAGCCCGGGGGAAGTAGTTTTGTGCTGGTGTTTTGTTGACGAGTGCACAGAGGCTGAGTCGTCCCATTATGCTTTAATAACATAAAACAATAATGTTTAATAACATAAAACGATAATGGTTTTTGCTCAATCCTCCTCCTTCAAAGCCTTACCAAAATGCACGACTACTGTCTACAACCAGGTAAATAAGAAAAGACATGTAGAGGGAAACAGTGATAGACAGAGGTACAGTACAAGAAAAAGTCAAYGAATAATTTCTGTGTTGCAGAAAGAAAGTAACTTCAGCTGACGGTGGTTTGCCAATCAATAAGCTGTGTTTGTATATTTTATTCTAAACTGAGTTGTAATGAAAAGAAAATACAGTGACACCAGTATACTTGTTTAAAATACTGTCAGTGGTGGGCAGCGCTAAGCCAAAAATTAGCTCCGCAATTTATAAAGTGCTTATGAAAATATTTAYGTCCGCAACTTCAAAAACGCTTATGCCATAGAAATATTAGCAGAAGCTAATTTTAAAGCACAAGTTCAATTTTAACACTTACTAGCTGACAACAACTCATGTACAACATATATACAACACTGTCAACTAGTGGGTTATGAACACTTGTACAGCTTAATCCTACAAGCGCCGTTTGATGGGGATGTGATGTCCTGAAACAGACCTTTGGCTCCTGGTGTAAAAATTAAAAAGTTGTTGAGGATTGCTAGTTCGGCTGCTTCTTTGTCTTTTTCTTTTGTTTGTTGTAGATTTTTCATTAAAGAAGCATCAATAAAGTGATTTTAAAACTGTTTATTGGAAAACTGAAGCAATGCATTCTGGGTACATGACGGATTTAATTTGTGACTGGAAACGAAAGTTTTCCATGTAGTTGTTCCAGTTGACCACTAGATGTCTGTCTAACCTCGTTGCTTCGACCAATTACGTCAAGTATTGAGCTGCAGCGTTTAAACTTTATTTTTTATTTTTAAAAAGGAGCTTCGATTGTAAAGTAAAATAAATCAATACATACAAAATTTTAGTATGGATTACAAACGTTAACTGTTTTTGCTGGGAAAGGGAGTTCTAAACATRGCCTTCCTGCTACATAAGCAGACACAAAGCATTGTGGGAAATGAGAACCCTGACCCAAAGCAACAGTCAGCAAAGATGTATACCTTCTCAATAAGTGTGCTTATCTGGAGGGTGCTGTTGGACAGATCACGTGTCGTGATTCATTGACAGCCATACCTTCCGCTGTTCAAGATAATGATGACTGGTAGATAATTAGTTATTAGCGGTACTGCATTTTAATTCTAGAAAGTGCAAATCCGCTTATGAATTAAAAAAATTAGCAAGACCGCTAAAGCGCTAATGAAATACTTAGGTCCACAATTAGCGGATTTGTGCTTTAGCGGACTGGTGCCCACCACTGAATACCGCCCAGCACTATACCACAGTGAAACACGATTTCAGCCCCTTCCTTATCCAACAACATGACCTCTGCAAACGTCTCACAGGTCTCTGCTGACTTCACTGGGAACGGTATGACGCTGAAACAAAACGAGGCAAAACTTCCCAAGAGTTCCAACAGGACTGTGGTGCCGCAGATGCAAGGGGAAGCTACGCAGGTGGTAACCATCCTACCCACAGCGGTAAAACTTCCCAGTCTGCAGCCTTTCACCAGAGAAAACAATGATTCTTATTTATTAAATTGGCTATTTAATGATTGTAGCTCACCAGTTTAATTCCTAAACAGTCTTTTAATCATTTCTCCCTTAATCCAGAACTTCCTGAAGCCTCAGTCTGTAGCAGGAGTTGGATCTTTGCACCCAATGATGATGATCTCTGTAGGAATCAAATCAGAAACTGCCAAACCGACATATAAAATGGTAAACATCTATTTAACTTGTTTTGCTGAAATACAATTTTAAAATCAACAGTTTGGTTTAATTAATTTTTTTTTACAAGGACAACACAGAAAACACAATTGTTAAATAAACGCATTGTCATTTTACAGCTGTTTGGGCTGTTGACAGAGCAGCATAGAAAATCTAGACTAGAAGAAATAAACAAAGGTATTTTTTTCTTTCCTTTTTTAATTTGCAGTCTTTGAAGACGTATACAAGGAGAGGTCGAGGGAGGTGTCTAAGTCCTGGTTGTTCATTCATGTATGTCACCCGTCACAAACCATCTACATGTCCTGAATGTGGGAAAAACCTGGGTGGAAAATGGAACCCATCTGTAAGTGTCAAATAATCCCTGGACTGACAGACAGTCCTATGCACGGCTCCATTTAGTTGTGTTTATCCGTTGCGTCAGGCACAGAAGGCTCATGGAAAAGTGACGGCCTCCAAGCCGCTGCCACGGGATGCTGGCGCTGAGCGCGCTGAAGCCCCTCAGATCACAGCCTCGCCTGCTCAGAAGACAAACGCTGATGTTCGTAAAGCAAACACGGGTGGGATCAAACGGGACGGGAGAGTGCAGTGGAGCGTTAAGAAGCTGCATGCAGCTGGAACGCCACTAGTGGGCAGCAGCACGACGCATCGTCACACAAAGTAAGCTTAGGTTCACAATTTTATATATTTTTAAAGACAGCATATAAAATCATAAGACTTTTTGGAAATTGAGAAATCATCAACTCATTTTTTTCTGTGTCATTAATCAGACAAGTGAAAGATAAACCTAAACGTGCCGTGACTCACAGTCAGAGCAGGATCAGGAGCACAGCTGTTCTGCAGAAGAGGCCTGTTAGACCCATCCTTCCTGCCCTACACAGTACAGGTATAATTAAACATTCAGCTCACACAAAACGATCGTTGCTAATATCGAAACAAGCCGTTTCTTTGGGTGCCAGTATAATTCCTGGTGGTCTTTCTTTTAGGTGGTGCTTTTTTCCAGATCATAACAGTTCCACCAGACAAAGAAAAACTTCAAGGCATCAACAATGTTAAGACTTCTGCTGGTATTGTGCATTTCATTTTATTTCCCCTATTGTACCAAATGAATCATTCACTTTTTGATGTGACTTTTGTACTAGTCATGTTCTGTTATAGGTGGGTTTTCTTGGCCTGTGAGGAATATTAACTGTGTCTCAAATCAGGGGTTGCAGCCCATGTGGGCCGTAGGCCGCCAGTGTCAGCTGCATAAACAGCAGTGAAATGAGACGGTCTGTTGTACAGATGACAAATGTTTGTGTGACAATCATTTGTATTTTCATGGTTTAAGTTCACAAAATTCAGTATAAAAGGGGCAATATCATGTGAAATCAACTTTTTTGAGCTTTATATCATATATAATGTTCATTCTCTCATCAAAAACATACACAGAGTCTTGCTTTGACTCATTCATGCATGTTTGTGAAATCCTGTTATGTCCTGTAGCAGTCATTCAGGAGAACAAAAACTGCTGGTTGGGCCTAGAACTGCCTTTTAGGTGAAGCTTCTCTGGGCTGTGTCTCCAAGCTGAGCTTCCTCATCACAGAGCACGCCTCCCTGCGACTCCTGCAGGTAATCAGCCGCAACAACTAGCAAACAACAGGTGAAACCGCACGTCTGCTGAGCTCGTAATCCTATTTCTCAGTCCAGTCCTTTTTGATTAAAATATGCCTTTGAGGAAATGTATTTTCAGATGGCAATGAGACCACCCTCTTTTTAAGTTTCCAATGGATGAAACGGTTCTTACAAAAATGGTTGGACTCCAATTTTGTTATCCTCCAATGGGAAAAAAAAAGTTACATTTGTGCGAGCCACCTTACGGAAGATGGCTTTCTCATCAAAAGAGAATTTACAGGGTGTCCACGGGTCCTTAAAAAGTCTTTAAAAGTTTTAAATTTACATATCTAAAATTAAGACCTTTAAAAAGTCTTACATTTGCTAAAAATGTGCAAGTTGGTCTTAAATTTGTTACTCAAAGATCTTAAATTTTGTTGGGCAGAAGCGATTAAAGTTCTCRGTCAGCCCCGGCCGTCTGTGCAGAACCATCACTTATATTTTCGGTCTTAAATTTCATTCAAGGGTGGTATTAAAAAGGTCTTAAAAAGTCTTTAATTTGACTTGCTAAAACCTGCAGATACCCTGATTTAACAGTGGACTAATAACAAGATTATCACTAAAAGACGATGCAATTCCAATAATTAGAAGTACGCAAACACCATTGTCATCTGCCCAGGTAAGCTGAAAATAACACATTGTTTTGTTCGGTTGTTTGGTCGATCTGTGTTCTACAGTTAGCATTCATAACTTATATTATGATCTGTGTTCTTTAGTTGGCTTACACCACATTTTAATAATAAATAAATGAGCTTAACATTGACAGGTGTGTTAGTGAGCATGACTGGGAGATAGATATTTTACCAAATGTTGCCTCTGTACTCGCTCCAGTTCTTCTGAAAGCATACTTTCTGGGACCGACATGGTATCATTCAAGTAAGGTTTAACTGCATCTTGAGTTGCTATTTCCCAAAACAGATATTGTATAATGTTGCAGCTATTTTTTATTATTGTTACAACAAAATACAACACTCCTAAGACCGGTTGTAAACACCATGAAGTTTTGTTGTGATGAAGTGCAGAAATGGTAATGACAGAATCAGTTGGAGGTTCTTAAAGAGACAGAGCTTAATAAAAAAAAAATAGAAATGGCTATGGTGTGAAGTCAAATTAATTTTGGATTTATACAAATTGACAGCATTTTCATAACTGAAGGTGACTTAGTTACTTTATTTTGGTATAGAATTGAACTAGATGCCTGAGAAACCCATAATACTGGCCCTTTAAAAGAATGTTTTATGTAAATGAATAAACATTAATAATTTGGGTTTAGCTCCAGTATCAGTGCTTGTAATTGCATTTTATTTCACAACTCATTTCAGCATAAATTTCATCAGCTATGTTGCTAAACTTACATTTATAAACAAATTCTTCGGCAAACTCTGCCATAAAAAAGCAATCTCTGCTCTGTTCGTTTTTCTGTTTGAATCCTGGGATATCGTCGGTTGTGTAGGATGCAGACTACGTTTTTGACGTTTTTTCGGCCACATGAGTAGACGCCCTCAGTGTGGCACAGTGATGTAAGCAGCCGACAAACTGTGTGCTGCAACCCCTGGACTGAGACACAGCCACTATGTCTAAATGCACATTCTGAAGTCTTTGCTCAGCCTGATGAGATTGTTTTCCTGCAGCGGCTCGAGAAAGTTTCTCTGGTCTCAAACCCAGCACTTTAAAGCAGCTTGGTCAGAAGGTCCCCACAACCACAGCCGGCCAGGTTAACACATGCTCACAAATGATTAAAAAAAACAGACACCAATCAGTGATTAAGTCCAATCATTTACTTGCTGAATGTCTCTGTAGGACTCTCCAGGCCGGCACGTGTCTTCAGCCACAGATGGAGTCAATGCCGTGTCAGTCATACCTTTCAAGCAACAAGCAGCTTCCAGTTTTGTCAGTATACAAACAATACATCTGTCCTAAAATATCATTTTAGTTTCTGCATATCACTTGTTTTTATGGCACAATTTGAATTTATGTCTCGTATTAGGATTTGGGACTGTCCACTGGACGAGGCAGAGGTCGCTGCAAGAACCCGACTTGTGACTATGTTTATAAGAACAGACACAAACCAGCAGTGTGTCCAAAGTGTGGCAACGAGCTGACCCAAAAGAATACCAAAGCTACAAAAGTAAGAGAAACCATATTCCTTTATTTGAGCTCWAAATATAAATTGCTTTTTCTATATTTAAATGCAAACAAACAATAATAAATCATTGATTTCTATGCATAAAGCTGTTCTTGTTTGGCTTTATTTTCSTCTCTCTCAGTCTGAGACTCTGCTGGATCCAAATCAAGACATGAGTCTGGCTCAGAGGGAGATCCAGCGCCAAAGCACCGTGCAGCTACTTCGCATTTCCCTGCAGATACCCGAGAGTGAGGCGGAGATGCAGGAAACGCTGAGCCTCATCCAGGAGCTCAACAGCCTCAGAATCATCTACGTCCAAACGAGCGAGCAGGAGGAAGAGCACGGCGGAGAGACGGAGACGCTGGTGGAGTCGGGGTGGCCTCGCTGCTACGAGTCAGCAGCTACTCACTGCGGCCTGTGTAACTACCCTCTGTTCAAAGGGGAGCAGAGGTGAGAAGACTTGTCGAGTCTTAACGGTGGACTTTTCAGCTCATTTTGGCGTAATGTACATTACTCATTTGCGTTTTGTGTCTGACTCGTCATGTTTGTGTGTTCAGTTCTGTTGCAGGACAGGAGGCCTGCTGGCTGCTCACTGAGACTCTGATGCAGACGGCGACGCTTCAACTCAAAGTGTGTCTCAATGTTCAGTGTTTGGCTCTGCACAGCTTCACTGACCTGCATCCAGGTAAACGGAAACACTTAAACAAGGCAACTAGCGTAATTCAAGCAGATAGTCTTTGTTTTAATAATAATAATTCTGTGCTGTTTAGTGAGGACCWCTTCCACATTTTCTTAGCTGCTTTTAATGTTTTTCTGATTAACCAAAAGAGGGCGCTAAAGCAATAAATTACATTGTATATATATCAGACATCATGATCCTCCAACACATTTGATTCAGTGGTTGAATTACCTCTTCAAGTTCTGCAGAAGAAGTGTGTTAATCACTCATTCACTCAAATCAGGGGTGTTGGAGCAGAGCCACCTCTAAGACATGCAGGACAGTGGTCCACAAGGACCAGGATTGGACACGGTTGCTGCATTTAATAAATAGAATTTCATTATTTTCATTATTTAGATTTATTTATAAACACCTGCAACATCATTAACCTGGTTTATCACGCTGTTAAGATAAAAATCTTTAGTCTGAAAGGTAAATATTTTGCTAAGACACATTTTGGTGCAAAATTAATGCTGGGCCTTTTAAAAACCATAAAGTTGATTTTAATTAAAGCTTTAATTCTTGCTTTTTATTTATGGTAAAAACAAATAAACGCAATTTTCTTCCTCATATGTTTATGCAATCCTCGGCCACAAGCTTATCCTAATGAGGAAGTTTCTCTTTAGACAGCAGATGCGTCTAAGCGTTATATTTTTGGACTTCCTGTTTATCCACACAAACATCTTTATTTGTCCCATTTTTGTGAATCAAATATTACAGATTTAAATTAACACATTTTTTTCAAATTTGCCACAAATATTCTCAAGGTAAAGTATTTGTTCTTGTTTGACTTTATTTTGTTTTTTTATTTGCCCAAGAAGATTATATTAAAATACAATCGATCCCATTTAATATTATCCAGTCACCTGTCATCTAATCACTTATTTAAGTGAAGTGGATTCAGGTCACGAAAAAAGTTTAAAAAAAACAACAACAACTGGACTTTTATTTTGAAGCTGAAGATGTTTTTCTTTCTCAGTTCAAATTGTCTGGAGTTCTGTGGCATTTTAAGCTTCATGAGAAGCAAAACGTCTTCAGCTTCAGAATAAAAGTTCACTTGGTTCTTTAGTTTTAAACTGATTTTGCATTATTTAAGTGGAGGTACTCAGAGGTATTTTAGGGTTTATTCACACCAGGAAAATCCTTTGGTCTGCTTGTTTGGTCCAGACCAAATAGCGGACTTTATTTTTTTTTCCTTTGGTGTGGTTTGCATTCACATTGTGCTTTTTGCAAGTGGATTTCAATTTATAAACAAAGCCACATAGGTGAAGGTTATTGCACTCGTTGGACAGAAATGCTGGGGGCAGGACAGAGCACAGACTGGAAAATAAAGATGATGTTGATACAACTGACCATTAAGAATATCCAAATGCCAAAATATCAAAAGCTCATTCAGTGGCGGTTTTGCGATGATATACTTATAATTTTGGGGCAGAGTTGTCAAATGCGTACCACAACCTAAAGGAGACGAGATGCTCTGCGTTCTCTGATCCACAACGGCTCATTGTTTGTAGCGTAGCATTAGTATTAGCAACACTGAAGGGCTAATGTTGCTTAGCTACGGTGCCTTTTTGAAGTCCGAAAAGGCACATTTCCTGTAGTTGGTTTGGTTCAAAGCTGGTCTGTATTCACACCAGAAGCAAACTGCACCAGAGTTTGTTTGGAAGCAGACGGAGACCACCCCAAAAACGGGTCTCGGTCCAGTGATTTGATCCACACCAGGGTTCACATGAGTATATTCACACCTGCATAAAAGGTCCYGACCAACGAGGGGAACGAACTCTGGTCCGTTTAAAGCGGACCAAATGTGTCAGGTGTGAATACACCCTCATTCTATTATTTAAAAAATGTTGCGATGGATAGTTAAAAAGGTTGAAAGTTTCATGATTAATTTTGCGTCTTGGTCTGGTAGGATAAAAAAGTTCTAACATTAAGGTCAGTAAATTGAATTGGTGTAATTGTTGTTCCTTCAGGTTTGTTCAACATTGGGAACAGATTGCTGGTCAGCATCGACTTGTTCTTGAAGATCAGGGCCAACATCAAACTGGGCCAATCCCCCTCTCAAGCTGTGGCCTCTGTTTTTGATCACATCCCGAGTCATCCGATCCATACTTTAAGTCCTGAAGAGTCAAGTCAGATCCAGGAGCTTCTCCTGAGTGGCTACTGGGCCTTTGAGTGTCTGACAGTACGAGATTATAACGATATGATCTGCGGCATCTGTGGCATTGCTCCGAAACTCGAGATCGCACTGAGGTACACGAACAACGTCCTGGAGCTGAAGAATGTGGAGGTGACAAAATGTTGAGAACATTAAAGTTGTGTAAAAACTGACCTTCAAGTGATTGTTTAGCAGATTTGAGACCGACTGATGTGTCTCTGCAGTTTACCTGGCCCGAGTGCTCAGACTCAGATGAGGTACATGTCGATGACTTCTGGCTGACTATGGAAAGCGAAGCTATCGAGCAGGCGGTTTTCCCCACAGACATCCCCATAACACGAGTCGACGCTTCCATCATCGCTCCTTTTGCACCTCCTTTGATGAGGAGTCCCACAGTTCTGAARACAGAGAAGGACAAGGTTCTGCCACACATCCAACAACCATCAGGTACAGGAATCTTAGAAAACACTTTAAACTTCATCTCGTCTTTGTCTGATTCAAACCCGACTGATGCAAGTTTAGAAACCTTTAAAATATGTACACAGGTAATATTTTTTTTTATTTTTTATTCCTTATGAGTTAATAATACACATAACAGTTAATACACCTAAATAAAGTGGTTTGTAGTTTCTGTGGCACCATTAAAAAAATAATTTTATTGTGTGTTTCAGGAGATCCGTCAGTTTTGGTTCGTCTGATTCATGACAACCAGCTGATATTAGACAGAACTGAAGAGCTGACTGAGGAAGAGCTGAGAAAACTACTCAACCGCTGTGGCATAAGCATCACTGAAGGCTCTACCAAGGTGTGTATTTATGTGTGCGAGGGGTGAAAGGAAGTGTGCAATTATACYAGACGATCTCAACATTTTAGCTTCTGTAATTTCCCTTCCCTTTCCCTTGATCCCATGGGATCAGGAAAGTATCATTCATTCATTTGAAAGAAAAAGATTAACGTGTTTGTTTACCTTATTACGTGTTTGTACCAGATAGAAAATACATCAATATAATGTTTGAATGTAAACTAGAGAACTACAGATGAAAACTAGCCTCCATGGCTAATTCTGGCATTTTCTGTAATATGCACTGTCCCTTCTTAAATAAATAAACAACAACAACAATGTGAAAAGAGTTCATACAACACCACACAGAGCACTCGGTCTAAAGGCATTTTATTCTCAGTTCTGCGTTCAGCCCCTCAGTTCAGGAAGTCTCTTCATTATAACACCATCCTCAGGACCTGACTCCGCCTATTTTTATTGTGTCATCATAAATGGCCAGCCTACGGCTGAAAGTCAGGTTCTCATAKACTTTTTCCTGTTCTAATGATAAACCAATAGTTCAATTAAGTGTTGAAGGTGTGTTCAGGCATGTATCTTATCTATTAGTACCTCCTGCCCTGTGTAACCATTATCTATAGCTACCCAGACCAGTCTGTATACAAAATAATCAATTAATCACAAATAGTCACACAACAGTTCATAAAATACATCATTATTCACCTAAGAAAAGGCTATAAAATGTGTGGCGCTTTCAAAAGTCAGCAGAAAACAACCAATACTTTAATATGACAGCTGAAGTTAGTGAGAAATTTAATATATAATCGTGATGAAATGTTAGTATTATTAAAAAAATATACATAAGTATAAATATTTAATATAACAGCATTGAGTTCAAAGCAAGTTTTCCCAAAGAGTACAGTTGTGGCCAAAAGCTTTGAGAACGGATTGCAMTAATTTTTGTAATAAAGTCATTTTCATGGCAGTGAATGACTGCAATTTATTGTAATTTATCTAATTACACTGCTCAGCCTAGAATTAATTCAAATTTCCACCATAAAAACTGAGACAGTAAACTTGTAAAAATCAAAATTRGTGCCATTCTCAAAACCTTTGGCCACAACAGTTTTATAATCAATGGGCTGCTCTGCATGTTAGCGTCGATTTAAAAAATTGATTTTCTCAGCTATGACTACAAATTATTGCTCATTTTCTCTTTTCTTGTTCTGTTTTTTTAAATTTTAAGTTACTATGTTTGAAATCTTTCTCTGTGTCTCCTGTTAGAATGAGCTGCTGGCTTCTCTGATCGACTTCTACACTCATGTCCGTAGTGGTCTCTCGACAGCCCCACACCCCCCAGCAAACCTCACTGCTGGCAAGCTGTCCAAAGTCTGTCCCCACCAGGTGAACACAGCAGCCTGCTCAGTAACTTTTACTTTGAGTTTATGTGTTATAAATGTGTTCAGAGCACCAGTCACTGCAGAATGCTGGTTATCAGAACTGAAATCCAGATGTCTTCTGTGTGTTTGATTCTCTCTTCTCCTGTATACCTGTCTCCAGGTGGTGTGTTCCTCCAAGTATTTAGTGAGAGGAGAGACGGCTCGGGACCATGTTGATCTGCTGCTCTCCTCTCGTTACTGGCCTCCAGTCTACGTCTGTGACAGCCCCCAGCAGGTGGCTCTTTGCACTGACCTGCAGTATCCAGAACTGGCAACCCAGATGTGGGGCAGGAACCAAGGCTGCTTCTCTGACCCCTTCGAAAAGCCAGAGGTGGGTGACTCATCATCAAACTGAGGATTAAGTCAAATTTGGTCAAATAAGTTGTTCTAATGAGGAATTTTTGACGTCATTTTAAAGAGGAAACATCAAGCAATATTTGGAATTGACGTTTTTGAGTTGTATATCATGTTATATTGTTATGTCTTTATTAAAAATATACCCAGAGTGTTCCTTGAATCTCCTGTGGCCATGTGGAGCTGCATAAACACTTGCTGGTACAAAGCTCCACCCTGGAGCTCAGTCTGCAGCCAAGCTCCTGCCCCACAGAGCACCCCTCCCCCGAAGAAAACAACAAAACACACTTAGTTAGAAAGAAAAACAGCTTTGCTAGCTCATGGGGATAATGACAAACTTTAAGGTTTTTCTGTTCAAAGTCATGTTTTTTGTGGCTAGTGCTCAAGATAGGGCTTCAAAAAATTATTTTAAGATTATATTTCAGTTATTTATTTTAAATGACCCATAGATAAGGCATTTATYTGTAATATTTTGACATAATGCAGTTAATGCACTATTTCTGCCTATTTCTCCACAAATCACCTTTTTTTAATCCTCAGTTTGATGCGATTAGTCATCTGTCAATAAATGCTTATTGGAGCCATTCACAGCTGAAAGTATCCAATCCAACTTTATTTGTAAAACACTTTTTGCACCATAGTAGACCAAAGTGCTGTACAGAATCAACATTCCAGCACAGCTCATACAAAAACAAACTCAATCACAATTAAAATAAGAATTAAAAAGCACAGAAAAAATAAAAGCAGGTAATAAAGAACAAAGTAATAACAAGGAATAAAAAAAAACAATAAAATGCCTAAAACCAAACTTGAAATCTAGAATAAAAACAATTTTTTTTACAAAAAATAAAATCTAGTATAAATGGGCAACACAACCCCTCACAC
>NW_013952403.1:8067216-8086329 GCF_001266775.1 Austrofundulus limnaeus | reverse complement strand
TTTTTTTTACAGAAACATTTGCTTCTGTTTCAGTTTGTGTCCTGTCCTGAGCTACAAGATGTGCCGTACAGCGCTGACCTGTCTTCGGTAGACGACGACCAGCAGGTTCACCCCATCACCAAGTCRCATTCCCGCTGGCTGCTTCATCCACCGGGAGCTTCCCCGGAGCCTCCCGCTGCAGAGCACCACTCCATGACGCTCTGCAGTGACCTGGAGCCGTACGTCAGTCTGGTGGCAGAGCTGACCACGGAGAAAGTAGAGGAGGAGCAGAAACCCGACCGACTGAAGGAACAGATGGAAACATCAGAGGACGACTCCGGTGAAAATTCAGAACCCAGTTTATCAGTGCAACACACCAGAGAACAGCCCATGACTTTCAGCAACGCCGCTTATTACTATCTGTACAACCGACTGGTGGATTTCCTCACTAGCAGAGACATCGTGAACCAGCAGATCAGCTATGTTGTAAAGGCCTGCCAACCTGGGGAGGTGGCAATCAGGGACYCTTTGTACAGACTCGGAGTGGCACAGATCAACACCGAATAAAGAGGAAAATGAAGGACAGAGGAGATGGAAGGAGATCTGGTAAGAACTGCGGAGTGGTCAGTAGCATTACTGCAAAAAAAAAAAAAAGCTTCTCAGTATTTTCATGATGCAATTTTTAAACATATAATCAGTAACTAATTGTTATACCTCTGTGCGCTCCGGTAAATGTAAGAGTGAATGACATCATCATTTGTCAGTGATCATTTCTTTTGGTTTAAGAAAAGAGTTTAACGAATGTAAGACTTGAATCTGTGCTGCCCCCTGACAGGAGGAATGTAAACTATTATTGACTGAACTTCTTTAAACCCAAATCTATAAAGCTTGTAACATATTTATTYCCCATTTTTTATTCAGACATACAGATTTTACCGCCTTTAGGCCTGAAGTTTTCAGATTCAAAGTGATACATGATGTGGAAATTTTTTCTTGTTTTATTACAACAGCTCATCCGTCTGCCAGGTAAAATTAATGTGGGCTAACAATACAGCAAATTTGGCTGCAGAATTTTACTTMGTTCAATAAACACCAGATCAGTCACATGACCATGTTATGGAAATAGACTATAGAGACGGAGCACCTTCACCAGATGAATCTGATTGCCATCAACAAACAATAAACTTTACTGGATTAACGTCAGCTTTCAGACATCGATTTCCTTATTTTAGTTTCATCCTTTTCCAGGAAAGCAAGTGTTCAAGGCTTTTATGAAGTAATTCAAAAGACGTAAACATTTGGGTCCATGTTTCAACTGTCTGACTTTGGAGATTAATCCAAAGAATTAAAGTGGTCTTTCTTCATTGTACTTTATTCAATCTAATTTATGCTATATTTCAGTTTAAAAAGTGGCAACAATTATGATTCTACCCCATTTATGCTTAGCAGTTTGTATAGTGTTTTTTTTTTTGTGGTTGTGTTGCTTAAGGACAGCGTGATCTAAGTAGAGCTTGAAGCAGAAACATTTACGTTTTTGATAGAAAACCAGCTTGACTGTAATTTGACACTGTCAGCTTTTAACGGGGCCACTAGTGTTTGAACGGTTCCTGACCGTCAGAACCAKCTCCAGCTCACCTGGTGGAAACAGATTTGATCTTTTTTTTTTAAAGACCATCAGTCTTTCAGGAAGTCCTGATGCATCTCAAAAATTCATCTAGAAAAATCTAACAAAGTTGAGTCAGGTCCTCTGGACAGGTTCTTCAGTGAATGAATGAATGAATTTTATTTATGAGAACAATGTGCAATTAAAACATAAACATAAAAACATTTGATGCATTACACCAGATTTAGCCAAAGGCTAGTTTACATCTGCAGCCCTCTAAAAATAAAAACAAAACAGCATCCGACAATAATAAAAACAAGAAAAGAAAATAACAGAAAAATTAAAACAATTTAAAATAAAACATTTTGCAATCTACAGTAAAAATACATAAACACCCCACTCTCCAAACACAATTAAAACGTTATATCACTAAACATTCAACAAAAAAACCCGCAACTCCCCAAACCAAAAGCAAACTCTAAAATRGATTACCCAGTGCAATTCAGTGATTTCAACGCTGAATAGATTTAAGATATTTTTTAAGGTTATTTTTAAAACTAATAAAAAAACTACAGTTTTTTACATGATCGATGGCTTTAACCGAAAAAGCTGCTTGACCAAAGGCTGAGCGTCGATCAGGAACTTCACAGTTCTGTCTGGATGTTCTGGTTAAGTGCAAAGAAACAGGTGAACGACAATAAACAAATTTTTGCGAACAGATTAGCGCTAAACCGTTTAAAATTTTATATACTGTTTCCATATTTGAAAAAAAAAAACAACCTAAAATTCTCAAAAGAAAACAAGTTATATTTCTGCACAATCTGACAACGATGGTGTCTTAAAGGCTTGTTGTCCAATATTTTGAGGACCTGTTTGTAACAAGACTCTACAGGTTTTATCACTGACACATTGGCTTGTCCCCAACATGAAATACAATATGAGATGTGTGAAAAAATGAGTGCATACATGAATATCTTGGACGCTTCCAATGACAAACAAGATCTAACATGTCTAAAATTGACCAAGTTATATCTAACAGTTTCTGTCATTTTTTAAATGTTTCTTGTAGATGAAGTTTGAATCCAAAAAACCTCCCAGATACTTAAACTCAGTCACAGTATCAATTTGTTTACACTTGATGTAAATGTTTAAATTTGAAGTGTCCAATTTAGTTTTAGAGAAAAACATACTTTTTTGCTTTGTTTACATTTAAAGTCAGACAGGATTGATTTAACCAGTCAACCACTCCCTCCAGYTCTTTGGTTAATTTCTCAGCCYCAAGTTGAGCCYTTTTAGCATGRGTGTACAGAACAGTGTCATCCACATATAACTGGACTTCTACTTCYTGACAAAACTTTGGAAGGTCATRGATGTAAAGACTAAAAAGCAGGGGTCRAAGCACAGATCCTTGTGGTACACCCARTGTGCATTTTAGGAAACTGGAATGTACATCTTTGATACTTCTTTATTGAAATGTTTTGTCTCTTCTTCAGGAGATTTTTTTCAATCTGAGGAATCAATCAAAACTAGTTCACATGCAAAAGAGGACCAGCAGCCTAACAACTGATTGTAAAGGCCCCCACATCCTCGGGTGTACTTMGGTCTGCGGAGGTCCGCGCGGATTCGAGGAGGACTCAATGCGGACCCGAAGCGGTCTGGTCCGCGCAGAGATCAATTTTTTATGTCCGCGTCGTCCGCGGTGCGCACAATGGCATGTACTGTACTGGGTGCAACACCAAGCCGATAAAGTTGAGAATCAGTGTCATTTGTGGACGAAATGGAGTCAAATCTTGAAAAGCGTCTCATGGAGGAGATTAGAAAACTTTATGATGTGTCAATGAAGGAATATGAAGACTTTCAGTGAGCAAAAAATTTGTGGGAGGAAATAGCTCAGATCCTGGGTAAGGTAGTTCTTTTCTTTTTTTCTTTTATGGTTTTTAAAGCTAAAATGCAAACTATCTCTTCCTCCTGATCCTTGACATCATGACTGAAATTGCGAGAAATTAAAGAATTCGTCGGGCGGTCAGTACGCTCGAGTATGAAGTCTCAAACATCCGRGGACAARATGRGCATAGTCCACACAATTCATGGAATACGCACAGTACGCCCGAGTATGTGGGAGCCTTTAGTGCTCTGATGGTGACCAATCATCAGGCTCCCAGTGCTCTTTTGCATGAAGACTTATAGGTTTGAGCTGGTTGYCTCTCACAAGGTGCTGTTTGCAGTCGTTTATCGACCTCTCAAATATAATAAGGACTTCATAAATGACTTTGCAGATATTTTGGCTGACATTATGCCTAAATATGATCGGGTTCTTATTGTCGGTGATTTTAATATTCATGTGTGTTGTCCTGACTCTCCAATGGCAAAGGCCTTTTTAGATCTCATTGACTTTTAATTTTGTACAGTCTGTGGCTGGTCTCACTCAAGAACACGGACACACACTTGACCTGATTTTATCTTTTGGTTTACCTGTTTTTAACTTGCAGATCTGTGTATCTGTGTTTTCTGATCAATTGCCTGTTTTATTTGCTGTCACTCTCACTCGCGCCACAGTTAAACCTGCACTGCAGCTCGGCTCTGTTGTGTTTTTAACTCTTCCGCTACTGAACAGTTTTTAGATGGTTTTAATCAAAACTATCCCATTCCAGAGTCTGTATGTAACAACACAGAGGAGCTGAGCTCCTGGTTTCACACCACCTGCAGAACTGTTTTGGACACTGTGGCTCCACTAAAAACCAGGCCGCCTAAAACCAGATCAGAGCCCTGGTTAAATGATGAAACTCGTCTTGTCAGACGTGAGTGCCGGAGAGCTGAGCGGAAGTGGAAAAAGGACAAGTTGGAGTTGTCCRTTTAAATTTTAAAGGATTGCTGGCGTCACTATCAAAGGACTGTCAAAAATGCTGAAAGAAAACACTTCTCAGATTTAATGATGTCAAATCATCACAATCCTTCTATTTTATTTAAAACCATTGATGCTGTCTTAAATGCTCCACAGACTGTTTTGAGCCATCTTCTGCTGCTTGTGAGAAATTTCTTCACTTTTTTACTGATAAGGTTACTTCCACTAGGGCTGGGATATCTGTTTCCACATATGACCCCTCGATCCTTGTTCCTTGCTTTGTTGTTTTTGATAGATTTCAGCCTACCACTTTGTCTGGTTTTAAATCACTACACAGCACACAATCAAGTRTTTTAAAAGTTTTTAAAGATAAATATTTGGCCACTGACTCTGGAAATTGTGTTATTCTTGTGCTTTTAGACTTAACTGCTGCCTTTGACACTGTGGACCATCAGATTTTATTTTCTCGTTTGGAGCAGTGGGTGGGCATTAGGGGCACAGCACTGGAGTGGTTCAGATCTTATGAGTGAGAGAACATTCTGTGTTGGCCTTGGGGATTATGCGTCCTTTTCTTCTCCTGTCTCATGTGGAGCCTCACAGGGTTCAGTCTTAGGACCCCTCCTTTTTTTGTCTTTATTAGCTTCCACTTAGGTCCATTTTTAGAAAGCATGGAATTTCATTTCACTTTTATGCAGATGATTGTCAGGTTTCTGTCCCCTCAAGAAAAATGACTCATTCTCCACTGAACCACTGCTAAAATTTCTTGAGGACTTGAAGTAMTGCTGGGGGGTATACCGTTTTGTACCGAAAACCGGTTTTTGTTTTTGTTATGATATGACTTTTCTGAATACCGTTATAGCCTGAACATGTGCGGAACATTTCCTCGCACCACCGCTAAGCGCATTAGCATGCTAACGTTATTGTTGGAACAACTGGCTGCGGGTGGTGTGTTTCAGCTGCTTATATGGTCTGACGTAAAAAAAAAAAGCGTCCCATTTTCACCATTGCTGAATAGTAAACAACTCTTCAGTGACGTGCACGGTTAGATTTAACGCTCTACGTTATAATGGAGACATTAATGCATGGAGACTCTAGCGTACTTCTATTGTGAAAAGCCCGGGGGGAAGTAGTTTTATAGTGTAGCGAAGTTGACTGATGTGCAAAGTGAGTCGTCCTTTTAAGTTTTATTAACGCGTAACGATAGACCAGATAAGGATTTTTTCTCAACCCTTCACGATCAGACCTAAATGCATAATTACTGTCTACAACCAGGCAAAGAAGAAAAGACGTACAAGAGGAGGGAAACAGTGATACAGAGGTACAGTAAAAGAAAAAAGTCAATAAGCAAAGTTTGTACATTTTATTATCAGCTGAGCTGTGAGGAAAAAAATACKGTCAAATACCATGAAACCAYTGTAATTGTTGAAAATACCGTGGTATAAAATTTGGGTCATACCGCCAAGCTCTAACTTGAAGGCCTGGATGGCTTTCATTTCTTTACGTTTGAATGAGAAGAAAACTGCGGTTATGTTTTATGGCACATCCACTGATATTCCTCTTGTGGATTTACAGTCCTTGACTCCATACATCAAACCAGTCATAACAAATCTGGGGGTCAAGGTGGACAGTGATCTTAGATTTGATAAACATATAAGAGCAGTGGTGAAATCCAGCTTTTTTCATTTAAGGCAGCTGGATAAAGTCAAGCCCATTCTTTCTAGAAAGATCTTTGAGGCAGTAATCCACTCCATTACCCCTCGGTTAGACTACTGTAATGGGCTTTATATAGGGGTCAGTGCTTCCTCTGTCGCTCACCTCCAGAGGGTCCAAAATGCTGCCGCATGTCTTTTAACTGGCACAAAAAAGCATGAGCACATTTCCCCTGTTTTAGCCTCACTGCACTGTCTGCCTGTTAATTTTAGGATTCATTTTAAAGTTCTTTTATTTGTTTTTAAAGCATGAAATGGTCTTGCCCCACTTTACCTCACTGAGCTGATGCACCCCTATACGCCCTCCCGTTCTGAGGTCAGCAGACCAGCTGATCCTGAGAATCTCAAAAACTAACCGTAAGCTTAGAGGGGATCGTTCCTTCTCCACTGCTGCTCCTAAAATGTGGAGCAACGTACCTTTGGGCATCAGACAGGCCATGTCTTGTCGGCTTTTAAAACGCTACTCAAAACCCATCTCTTCTTTTTGGCTTTTGGCTCCATCTGAGATGTTGACTTTTAGTTTGTTTTGAGATTATTTTATTGTTGTTTTAATTGGTTTTATGTGTTTGTTTTATTGTATAGTTTTAATTTTTGGATTTGGCTTTTATTATGTACTGTGACTGTTGTGTGTTTTATAGACTGTGACTGAATATACAGCACTTTGGTCCTATGGTTGTTTAAGTGCTTTATAAATAAAGTTGGTATGGTATGGTATGGTATGGTATGGTATGGTATAAGGCTGAGCTTACCTTTGCTTACCGTTTCAACGTCAAATAACCTGTTCTGAGGATCTGATTCAACTTTGTAAAATGTTTCAAGAACTTATATTCAGATACAAGTTTAACTTTCAAGCACAACTTGTACACATATTTAAAGATGTGGTAATGGAGGCACGGTGACTCAGTGGTTAGAGCTGTCCCCTCTCAGCAGCTATGTTTACATGGACGTAAGTAATCGGATTAAATGGCCAATCAGAATAAAAATGCATCAGGTAAATGCTCCAATCAGAACATTCTGATCTGATTCAGCTCGATCTGGATTAATTTGAAATCTAAATGAGAGGGTTGGTTTATGCTGATTGATAATCCGAATGGCGTGCATGTAAACACTCAATCTGATCATGTTATTCTGGTTGTGAAAACCTGACCTGACTGTGCATGTCTTCTGACTTTCATCCACTGGTTTCTTGTCTCTTGTACAGGGATGTTTATTTCCTCCCACTCTCTCAACTGATAAAGAAGGTGGACAAACAGATACGTTGCTTCGACAAAAAAAGTACGTTGTTTCGCCTGTAGCTCAATCAGGGAGTGCAGTAACATCTTTCACCAATGTGAAAACCTCAAAAGACATTTGTTTATGTTCATCATGGAAGTAGAACACCTCCTTTTGTAGTTTTTTAGGAAAACTTTACAACTCTGCGTGTCAGCACTTCTAATCTGAATAAAAACTCGGCGCATGTAGATGCGTGTCATGACAGGATTGTGCCTGTGTAAACAATACACATCAACCCAATCAAAGGATTTTGCACATGTAAACATAGCAAGTGAGAAGGTCACATGATCATCTTCCAGCCTGGGGCCTTTCTGGGTGGAGTTTACATGTTTTCRCTGTGCACAAGTGGGTTTTCTCTGGGTACTCTGGTTTTCTCCCACAGACTAAAAACAGGCATGTTTGGTTAATTGATAACTAAATTATCCTGAAGTGTGAGTGCCGCCTCTCACACAGTGACTGCTGCAGACAGGCCCCAGCTCTCTGACCTGGAAAGGAGAAGTGGGTAAACAAAATAGAAGGATGGAAGCTTGTGGTATTGAAGGGTATAAGGTTTTTCTTTAGTCTCTGGTATGAAAAGCAAAAGATGATGTGCATTTCTTTAATTTATTCTAAGCCCTTAACTACTTTTTTTTGTTTTGTTTTAAATTTTTACAAACCAGGAAATTTTTCATTTAAACAGGTTTGAAAAACTRGGCAACAGTTTAGTTTGAATAGTTTGCAATAATTCATGAAAGATGTAATTAGAGCATCTCTAAAGGCAAAACTTTACAAATGCTTTCTGTTTAAAATGATCTGAGTTTAAACTTCAAAGTCCAGGAGAGGTCTACGGATTTACAGCGAGGTCAATACTTCCCTGCTGAGATTTCAGACTTGTGCAATATTAACCCATATTGTGGGAAACGTTTCAGAGGAAATGCAGATTGGATGATATCTAGTAGAAAACAGGAAGTGATGAGAGAACTCAAAAGACCACACGGTTTCTATCAACAAAGACACAACAACAACAAAATAAAACTTCATTTAGTACTCCAGAAATATATAAACTAATATTCACAAATGAGATCTTTTAATAGTAAAGCTTTATTAAACATCTCAGAAGTTTTACAGTGATTTGCTGATTGCATTGATTTGCACAAAAAAATCAAAATAATTTCAGTGTCTTACTATCGAAAACATTTCAGTGAAAATAAAGATGATTTTTTTGTGATATATATATATATATATATATATATGTGTGTGTGTGTTTATATGTACACTATGAGACATCTAACTTGTGACTGTATCGCACACATAGCTTATAYGTCCATCTTAAATCATCACACAGTTGGCAGTGAAAGGCTTTTTGCTACATACACACAGTTCAGCACTCACAAAGCTCTACATGACTCCGAAAACAGAAAAAAATATTTTTCACATTGTCAAACATGAAACARTACATCTGGTCCAGGATGGATCCTCAGATTTCCCTGCTCTTAAACTGGGTTGAACATCAGTAAATGAATTAAAGTGAAGCAGAACAATCACATGCTGCCGACCAAAGATGCTCACAGTAAATGTGTTGCAAGTCATACAGCCGTGACTGAAGCGCAAAAAAAGGGCAAAACAACACGGCCATTCTTTTCCAACATTTTAGTTCATTTGCATGTTTTAATCACGAGTTTGTAGACATTCACTCTTCAGATGCTCACTTTTAAGGAACAAAAGCTAATTTAAGTGGAACAAGTAATGGATCAAGTAGTGGTTGAGACCATATTGAGCTGTTTCCTCTAGGTAACAGTGCATTTAATAAAGTTGTGAAAAAGGGGATCCTGCTGACTTAAACCTCCACAACAAAAAATCAATACTTAGAAGGCAGTAATATGGATAAAAATAGCTGTAATAAACATAAAGTACATTAGATAACATTATCAGAAAAGAGGTCATGAAACACACACCAGAGGGACTTATTAGATAAAGCTTTGGCTGATGGTGTGACAACATATTTCCTCCTTTCGTGTCCACAGCTGGAGTAGACGTGGCAGTTTCTAGTCACAGTCTGCACAGTCACATGCCTTCGCTGCAGTCGCTAGTCTGTCTGGGCAAGAAGGCGCAAAAATAGCTGAGAGGGCAACAGCAGCTTGCAGCTCTGCAAACTGCTCCAGCCACAAGTGTTTCTCACGTTCCCAGTGGCTCACCGATGACCGATTGGTTTGCTAATACGTCTCCGCTCAGGGCTTTCAACAGAACTGGTAGTTGTTGTTGCTCTTCATCAGAGGCTGCTCTTCTTCCTCGTGGTCACAAGACTGGTCATGGGGGCACTTGGGCTTGTCATCCTCACCACCCTCTGTGACTTCCTGCTCCATATTCTGGTAGATTACCTGAGGAGGGGGATCATTAAGGTGGTTACATTTGAACAGAGAAGGTCTGTTTTATCCAAAAAAGCAGTGGTTTTGGGTGCATCCTGTTCTTTGACAAAGTGCTGCTTTTTTAGATTGTTGAACCTTTTGGCAACCAAAATACAATTTAATTAATTGCTTAAGTCACATAGTAAAATCAGTTGTTTCTTTTGGGGAAATAAAAAAGGAACCACAATTTTCCTCAGGACATCTCGTTTGGAACATCACATGTTTGAGCTCCTCGGTTGGCTTTAATGAAACCAGTAGGTTGTGTCAGACTAACTCACCTGTTCCTGCACAAGCTGGTCCCCAAGGAGTTGTTCTATCATCTGGCTAATTTTGTTAAATGTTGGGCGCTTTGTTGGCTCCAGATTCCAGCACATCTTCATGATGGTGTATCTGGAATAAAAAAAAACAACAAAGAAGCTCAGTTTTAATTGTTTATATTGAGAAAGGTAAAGTCAGAAAACGTAATAATAAAATCAAATGAGGCCAGTACTGAGGGGCATTATTGAGGTCGTGACGCAGGTCGAGAAGAGAGGCTTGTTCATACAGACCTCTAGTCCTGAAGTCTCCTTTTTGCTTCCATGAAATAGCAGTTACACGGCATCACTAGCTTGGAGATCATGTGGCTAACAGGCAGAACTGAGGCCTGACTCACAGCAGGACAACAGATGATTAGACCCTGACTCAGATTTAGTCCCCTCTCTTTCCACGGCACGATTCATTCTGGGTGCTGTGACAGCTGTGAAGCCCCCTCGAGATACCGGAAGAAACTTAATTTTCTCACTTTTTTTCAGTTCAGCGCTTGAGCTCTTTGAGTTTGTACTCAAGAACTGAGCAGTTATTAAAATCTGTTGTAATGGAAGTGCTTTGTGAGGTTACAAGTGTCAGTAATTTTAGGATGTGAGCTAAGCCGCAGAAGAAGCTGGAGGAGAAAAAGGGTTTCTTTGTTTGGCTGGGATAAACATTGGGACAGTAAGCTGTTTCATTTCTCTGATGTTATCATCAGCTCAGGCTAAATCAGCTAAAACTTACTGCATGTTGGTTCATCATTTACATGGAAGTGTAGCTGCATTAGTAGTATTACCTCCACAGCTTGCTCACTGATACGCTATAGACTCYAAGGCAGCTGTTACTTGTCAGAGCCTGCTGACGGTCACTTGATACCATGCTAATGCTCATCTGATAATAAAGCAGGGCTAAGCAAAGCTTTGTTGGCTGGCCAATGTAATGGGTTATTTGGAATGGAAAAACAAAGCAGGAGCTTTCTCTGAACTAAACTTACATTTCAGGTGGAGCAAAATCGGGTTGGGACATCTGGTAGCCACGTTTTACCATCTTGTAGAACCTAGAGTCCACAGCCATGCTCGGGTACGGACTTTGGCCTAACAAAGAATTCAAAGTTGGSTTTTTTTGGAGACAATAAAAAGACAATGAAAATGAGTGCATGCAAGCAAATGTTTTAACCTAAAGAGAAAATCTCCCATAGGAGGATGCCATAGGACCAAACATCGCTCTGGACAGTGTAGAGGCAGTCGAAGATGCTCTCCGGTGCCATCCATTTGACCGGCAGACGGGCCTTCAATCACATACCAAAAGAAAGGGTCTAAAGAGGGGGTCTAAATTCATCTCCCCAGCTGGCGGTTACTCAAAGCGCTTACATTGCCCTTCACAACATAGTTGGAGTCGTTCATGATGTCCCGCGCCAAGCCAAAGTCACAAATCTTTGCTTCTCTACGGCTGGTAAGGAGGACATTTCTGGCTGCAACATCCCTGTGAATACACTGAACAATAGACACAACCACAAAGGTTGTCTCAGTTTATAAGGTCTTGCATTACAAACAAATCAGTATCAATTACACCCCCAAGCATCAAATGTTCTGAACACAACTAACCTCTGACTGTTTTAACCAGTGGTTCTTAACTTGGGTTCGATCGAACCCTAGGGGTTCGATGAGCCGGTCTCAGGGGTTCAGGGGTAATAAATAAAAGAACAACGGACAAACATGGAAATTCACTGTATTGATTTCACATCCAACATTTCACATGCTCCTTTTAAAATCGCTCTTTCATAGAAATGAGTTTGTCTTCTCAAACACAGAGTGTCGTGCTGCTTTGAGGAATGACAAAGCAGCTTTTGTTATTCACTAGCACGGCGGTGTTCTTTCAGAAATATATATTTTTTCTTACATTTTTGGCAGCCAAAAAGTCAAGGCCCTGAGCTACTTGAAGGGAGAATCTCAGCAGGTCGTCCATATCCAGTGGCCAGTCACCGGTCTCCTCACAACCAGACTCTGTGAATCAGGAAAATACATTACTTGGAAAAAAAGAGGCCTGCAATGTTTGCCTGTTGAGGCTGTTATGTAATTTGATCATTACTGATGAGTTTACCTGGTTCTGTGTTCGGTAGCTGAGTGGGTCTCATCTCCAGGTAACTGCCGGAGGCTGTGCTGGAGATCCCACTATCACTGTTACACACACAAAAAAAGCAAAAAGATCACAGTGAGTGGACATGTTTMATCTTTTCTCTGTCTGAGATGGACATTTGTCAATGTACCTTCTGATAAACTGCTTCTGAATGCAGATGTTCTTGTAGTTGTTAGAGTTCTCCTCAATGTCTGGAATATTCATAACAGAGTCTACGAATGTCTCTGCCTTCTGGCGAAGGAAGTTCAGGAGGTCGCCAAAGCTGCAGTACTCAGTGATCACAAGGACGGGTCCTGGTGAGGAAACACACCACGTCACAGTTTTGAAATGAGTTTTTTTCCATTTGTGCAAATTGCTTGGCAACAGTTGAGTTGGCATGGACTGAAAAAACTTTTCTAAACATGTTTTTAACCGTCTGACCTCCGTAAGTGCAGGCTCCGAGTAGATTGACAATGTTTTTGTGGTGTCCAAGGTGGCTCAGGATCTTCAGCTCAGACATCAAAGCCTCCCTCTCATCTGTATGGGCACTGGCTGCAGACAGACAGGAGAGACTGAGAGACTGCCAACCCATCATCTGATACAAACAATGTGGGAAAAACAACTGTGTGATGTTGTGTTTGGATGCTTGTCCTTCAGACTAACCAGTAATCTCTCAAATTTACCTTTTAGCATCTTCACAGCCACACGCATCACGTTGTCCTCTTTTCCCAAACCGTAAGCCGTGGCTTCAACAACCTTTCCYAACGCACCTGCGCCTAGGATCTTTCCTGTTTTAAAGGCAAAAATACATAGAATCCATGTTTTTAGAATACAGTAAAACTTTTTTAACATCTACATAAAAGTTGAGCTTCCAAAAGTTTTTAACCTAGTTTGAGTTTGTCTCTGGGGAACTCCCACTTCTCGTTGTACGGTAGCTGAGTGGGGTCGATGAAGGTGTAGTTGTTGCCATCTCTGGCCTCAATGATCTTCCAACGTATTTCAAACCTGGGTTTCTGAAAAGTTGAGTCATAGGCAAACATTTGATCTTTTGCTTAATATTGAACTAATTGTTTTGTTGAGGTTTCACTGTTCAAATTGAATTTTACCTGTTTGTATTTGTAAAACAGAAAAACCAGCAGCACCAGGAGGATCGCCAGAATCCCTGCAGCTCCACTCAGGGCGGTAGTGAAGAGCTTGTCTGTCCCATCAGACAAAAACCTTCATGAATGCGCTGGCTTGTTTAGACAGACAAACAAAACGTCACACACTCACCAGAAACCTCCATGGCAAAAGTGTCTCTGCTGATGCCAGCGAGATTGAAAGCCACACACTCCACAGTCATCCTCTGGTTGGACAGGCCCACGGTCAGGACGCTCTCCACCTCCACAGCGCCATTCTCCTCCCTCTGGACCTCCACAGTCGGAGCTTGGAGGGGTATCGCCAGCTGCAACCCTGGGGCGTTTTCATTTTCATCGCACCTGTCTCATCAGAAGAAAGACACACTTAAAGAAAAAGTACAGGAACAGTTGTGTTGAACATTAAAATACAATATTTTAGTTAAATACTGACGTTGGTCGTATTCCGAGGCACTGGTACCATTTGATTCTCGGAGCTGGATAGCCAAATGAGGTGCAAGTCAGTGTGGTCACATTTTCCCATCTCACCACAGCCACAGGCCTCTCTGTCACACATTAAAAGGAAGAAACTCAAYTTGAATAAAGTGACAGTAAGACCTGCTGAAGAGTTTTGCTGTTATGTCACTTACGATACATTTGGACTTGAAACGTGATGGATGCATTGGCCAAAGCACTGCTGGCATAGAAAGTGTACTGGCCCTGCTCCTGTCTGTTCATCCTCTTCAGCTGCAGACTGGCGTGGTATCTAATGCAACAAACAAAAACCAAAAGACAAAAAAAAAACAAAACAAACCAGGGATAAGGATGTCTGCGAAATAAGAAGTGACTAACTGTGTGGTTTGACTTCAGACAGTTCCTATATATCATTGTCCAGTACAAATTAAAAACAGAACAGTTCTCTTCCCTTTTGTAGTTTTATGACCTGAGTGGAGATACAGTGACCTTCCTGGTCAAATTCACACAAAATGCCCCTGACAGCAGTTTTTTAGAGCAGCTTCCCCTTTTGATGGAAAGGTCTAAAACGATTGGTCGTAGAGTTGCCGAACTTCGTCTACGTCACCTGTTGTTGTATTTGAAGAACTTGGGCTCCTGAGTGGATGTGCTGAGAGATGTCGGGGTGTGCCATTTGTGTTCAGTGATTTGAGGGTAGGCTTCGATGAGCACGTTGAGTTCCAGATCTTGGCCCTCATTCACCTCAATTGAGAGACCTCGGCGCGCCAGTTTCGGTGAGAGCTGGGGCAACAGCCTGATGTAAGGCTTGTCTGTTCGAAAGACGTAATTGGAGTATTTTTTTCAGTTTGATTTCTAACCATCAGTGTCAGACATGGCAGATGTGACTATTATTCTGTGGCTCACCCACAACCAGGAGGTACGTCGTCGTACTGTTCACCCCGGCTTCATTGGTACCAATGCAGGAGATGTTTCCTGTGTCTGCCAGGTCCACAGAAGCGATGGTCAGAATGCTCTGTATATCCAGACGATTCTCCCCGCTGGAGCGAACCATCTCCTCGATTGTTGGTGTCTGAGAACATGAGATCACAACTGAGCCAAAGTCCAGATAAGCCTCAATCAAGCTTTAACGTGGCCTTGCACTGACCGATTTGGTGGCGTATTTCCACGTGACATTGTAGTTGAAGTTGGGATTGTGTGTTTTACAGCGAATCTTAAGTTCCTCCCCAACGATGCGGACATACTCATCTGTCTCCAAGAAGACATATGGAGGTAAACGGAGCTCTGGGAGAAAGAAGACAACATTTAAAACAGGTGTTGGGTTTTGGAAAATTGTGTMCAGGTTTTATACGATTTGGTCTTACTCTGAATGATGTTGATAGAAAAGGCCTTAGAGATCCTTTCTACACCATTGACCTTGGCTGTGCAGACGTAGTCAGCGTTGAAGCTGGGGTGGAGGCTGTGGATGAGAATGCCTCTGTGCCTGTCCACGGTGAAGTTCATTCCCGGAGGGACGGACGTACCGTTGTCCATGCGCAGGCCCAGCTCYGTGGCTGATGGGTCCGTCAAGAGGCAGGGCAGCATGTACTCTTCACCTTCCTTCCTCACCACTCGCAGGGAGGTGCTGCTGGTCCAGAACACACGTTGCGGATCTAAAAGAAAAAGAGAAAACAATGAACAAGCATAGGTAAAAACCACATTTAACAATAAAAATATGGTTTCATTGAGTCCAACTCACCTTTCACATACACGTGGACCGAGGAGGTCAGATCACTGTCCTTGGATTCAGCCGTGTAYGAACACGTGTACGTTCCTGTAAATTCTGCCGTGAGGTGGTCCACTTTTAAAGTGCGGACATTCCCGCTGCCTTTAGACACGTGACGTTTGTGTTTTTTTAGTCTGGGGTGCCAGTACACAGGGCCATCCCCCTCACACGTCAGTATCAGACGACTCCCAGGCCTGACCACCACCTCAGAACCCTCCACTGACATTGAATTGAATTTGATCACCGGACGKCTCCATTCAACTGAAAACAGGACATTATCAAAAGAATCAAACATTTACAGAAGCTTAGCTTTTTCTCTTATAATGATTTACCATTTTTGTCTTTTTTTCATCTCATTTGATTGATGATTCAGATTTAATTTGGAAGCAATTGCATGCAATCAGAAAACATCTCTGTCGTTTTCACTTCTGCTTTACGGACTGTAGCTATTTTTGCACAAATAGCTGCAGAAACTAATTATGGAAAATTTCTCAAATGGTTGTATTTGTATGTAGGTCTTTGTGATCAACACCAAAAAAAATAAAAATAAAAAAATAAAACAAGAAGCACATTCAAGTGATTAAAGCATGGAAATTAGAGTAAAATATCTGAACATGTGTGAAGAAGAAGAAACCTCTAAAAAAGGACTTTAGGCCTCAGGAAAAAGTAACTTTTGTGTTGGTAAAGTGCTCCTTTTATGGATCTGAGTAAATTTTATAATTTTATAGACAAGCGCTGAAATTCTTAGGATTGGAGGGAAAGGCCTTGACTCTGAAGGAACTTGGACCAAATCCTTTTTCGTGTCTGAAGCTTTCATCTGAACACCAGTAAGGTTATACAAGTTTCCATTAAAGGTTTTTTTGGACCAWGCATGTTTTGAATCTCGAAGGAGAACTGAGATTCCACGTTCAGCATTTTTCTATCCACCGCATTCATTTTTGAAAGACACTGGGAATGAAATCAGTTTCACGCCAATCAGCAGTTCCGCGGTGAACCTCCTGAGTTTCTGTAGTTACCTTCCTCCTTATTCATTTATCTGACCCTGCAGTTAAATAATAATAACCTCAAAGCGATTCAATGGAGAGATGGAGATGAAATTCAAAATTGCAACATGGTGGGTGATTATTGTTGTTTATGAGATGCTCAGAACTGGTCTGAAATACAGAAGAAATGATAAAAAATGGYCAAAAACATCTTAAGAATGGCATCGCAAACAACCCATAATGCTATTGTAAATTGTCRGAATGATTACTGGCAGTGAACTGATGCTATAAAATATGAAATTAAACTGCTGAATCCTCATATAAAAGAGATTTAACTCTGTTGAAACATTTTTAGAGTATTATATAAGTAATTGGATCAGTGTGGCACAGAGAAAAATTGTGTCACAGCTGAAGTAAGTGAATTTTTTTATACACATTTACAGACTTGCTGTGTTGCTCATGACTTACTAACACCCATAAAAGACGGCGGACAAGTTGAAAGCCAGACATTAATATCTATAAAAAAAATAGAGTTGGGGAGTTTGTCCCGTCTTACCTGAAGCAGCAGAGGCCACCATCCCCAGCAACAGTGGGATGTAGCGCTGCATCCTGGATCAACTCCAAACCTGCAGGTTGGAGAGCAAAACGTGTGTGTGTGRCATGAAAACACTCCTCGTTTGACGTGTGTTGTCAGAGAGAGAAATGGAAAAACTGTCTAAYAAGCTGAGCTATCGCTCCATCCCATCTGCTACTTCTCCTTTCTGAGCAGAGCAGCTCTGCCCACGAGAAAGAATCATAAATTTTCAATTCCAAATCTGCAGTTAAACAGTTTTATTTTTGAAGAACATAGTCATTGTTTGAATGACTGTTCTCACCTCAGATGTCTTCAGTGGGTTTCAGAAGCCCCCAGACACGAGTCCCTTCTCGTCTCCACTGTTTGTCTCTGCTCTTATCCTCTTTTCTGCTTGTTTACCGTCTCCTCGCCGCAGAAAAGTCACACAGCAAACATCAGCAAGCACACAACGTGGTGAAGGGTGGAGGGAACTGTGAGTCAAAGGGAMGGGGTGGGGGGTTCAGCTTATCATGCTCGACAAATTAATGAGCCCGTGCAAATGTAGCAGAGGAAAAGCCAAGAGGGTGGGAGCAGTCATCTGTGTGATCACCTGTATCAGGGCTGAACTTTGGCTGTCAGGCTTTTCTAATTGATCAGGTTGGAGAGGGAAGAATTCTCAGGTGGTTCTTCAAAACTGATCTCAGCAGAAGAGATGTAGCACAGTGTACAATAAAATGTCACTTTTCAGAAGAGTTTTGAACAATTAACATCTTAAACTGTTGTAACATTTGAAAAGCTTCTGTTTAGACAAACACATTTTCTTTCTGATTGGATTAACAAACTCAGTGTCCAAACTAAAGTTGTCAGAATCTGTGTCTTTTGGTTTGCTTTTCATAAATGTTTTTGTGTTTGTTATTTTTAGATTTATTTCTTATTATCTAGATTATAGTGCCAGCACCAGCCAATTTGATGCTCTAGGTGAGATTTTAGTGCAGTTTCCTAAATGTCACTGACAATTCTCATACATTCACATACAAAATTAAATACATTTGTCTTTAATATTATCTTTTATCTAGAAACCATGTTGTCCAGTTAAAAAAGTTAAAATATATTTAATTTGATAAAGAACATCAGAAGTCTACCTTATATGTACCAACATCTGCTGTCACTAGTTATATTACTAAATACTTTGCCTTCTCTACATGTCTTTTCTCCTTGGAGTGCAGTTTGAGCTCACATAAGCACCAGAGCAGTGAGGGGATGTGTGCACACGCAGAGCAGGAGTAGACCAAGTAATTGAAGAGGAGGGGGGAGCTAAGCAAATTATCATTATTATTAGATGCATTTGATATTATTTGCAATGTCACTAAATTATTTAGATTTTTCATATAAGTAAGTATGGTCTGTTTGTTTTATTAAGAAAAGTGAAAGTTACTTTTTTTTCTTTCTGTTTTGATGATGCCCCTGGAGGACTGGTGCCCTTAACAATTCACCTACATAGCCGAACCATAATTACTTATAATAATACAAAATACAGTATGAATAATTACTTTTTCTTTGAGGCAGCAGTGCCCTCTCCAGCAGATGGTACCCTGGGTCAGTGATTCCCAACCAGGGGTACGTGGAAAAATTTCCCATGTGTGTAAAATTTTTTTTTAATAAAAATAGGACTGAGATTTGTAGGGCCTTATGATTTCCGCAGTGCAGAAGATGTAAACAGAATCATGAAATTAACACAAAATGAATCCAGTATAAAATGCAGATTCATACAGAATTTGCTCATGTTGGGTATTTGATCCTCTCCTTGGGCTGCTACCTTATCGTGGTGGAGGGGTTTGAGTGTCCCAATGATCCTAGGAGCTATGCTGTCTGGGGCTTTATGCCCCTGGTAGGGTCACCCATGGCAGACAGGTCCTAGGTGAGGAACCAGACAAAGCGCAGCCCGAAGACCCCTTATGATGAAATCAAACATTGGATCTGGCATTCCCTTGCCTGGACGCGGGTCACCGGGGCCCCCCTCTGGAGCCAGGCCTGGAG
>NW_013952403.1:8060912-8066365 GCF_001266775.1 Austrofundulus limnaeus | reverse complement strand
CCCTCTCCAGCAGATGGTACCCTGGGTCAGTGATTCCCAACCAGGGGTACGTGGAAAAATTTCCCATGTGTGTAAAATTTTTTTTTAATAAAAATAGGACTGAGATTTGTAGGGCCTTATGATTTCCGCAGTGCAGAAGATGCAAACAGAATCATGAAATTAACACAAAATGAATCCAGTATAAAATGCAGATTCATACAGAATTTGCTCATGTTGGGTATTTGATGTATTTTGGAAGCGGCTGCTTCCTGCACCTGCCATTACCTGGTTTAATTACTTATTCACTTTCTCGGCAATGCTTTTATTTTCATGTTTAATTTGAGTTGAAAAGAATAAAATGCCTGAGTATTAAACGTTCTAGGGGGTTAAATAAGTAATTTTCATTTAATAATCAGCTGTTATACATTATAGTTTTGAAGAATCATCGTCATGTTTGACTGAGGGGGTACTTGTGGTATGACAAAATGGCTCAGGGGATACACAAGTCTAAAAAGGTTGGGAACCACTGCCCTAGGTGATTGCCTAGGTTGCCCATAGCCAGCCTTGGTGGCCGCACGATGGTTCAGTGGTTAGCACTGATGCCTCACAGCAAGAAGGTCCTGCGTTCAAATTTGGACCCCAGGTCTTTCTGTGCAGTTGTTGCATGTTCTCCTTGTGCTTGTGTGGGTTTTTTCCGGGTACTCCGGTTTCTCCCAAAGGCCAACTACACCTGTTCTCCATTCCTATTAGTCTCATCTGCAGCCACCTCCCTCATTAGCACCAACCTGTTTATTGTTTAGCATTGTTGTGCTGTTTGCCCTTTCCTGTTCTCCTCACCTCAGTATCTTCTCCAGTTGGCTTTTGTAATGAGCTGTTGCCATGTCAGCTTTTGTTTTTCTTCTTTAATAAAGCCTTTAGTTTTTCACTGTTGTCAGTTTCATGTTAGGTATTTAGGAAGAATCCTGTCTTTATTTAAAAGCATTATTAGCAGTAGCTGTAGCTTTAATATTTCTGATGCAGCTGGGGCACTCACAACAGAGATATCATATCGCTATGGTTCATAAATCAGTCAGCTACTTTAATTTCTTGACTCGATCTTTAACCAGAAAAATTTCATATATTTCTGTGTCTTTTTAATACACGGTTCTCATGAATCACTGCAAAATATTTGAAACTGGAGTTGTTTTAAGACAGCAGCAGTTCAATTCAGTCTCAACTAAACTCCACTCACTAAGTTTCATAAATCTGTCATCTATTTTAATTTCTTGACTTTTAATCTTTATTTAACCAGTCAAATCCCTCTGAGAATCACACATCGGGAAGCCTGCGCTCGAAGGCAACCTAAATACGTGTTTTTAGACTGGTACAGAAAACTGGAGTAAAACCCACACAAACACAGGAAGATGCAATCAGAAAGACCCCAGGCCCAATGTGGGGCTTGAACCCAGGATATTTTTGCGGTGAGAATAACCACTAAACCAMTGTGCTGCCAAAAATAAATTTAATCTTAGAATCTTTTTTTTAAAACTTATTTAGTTTCTAATTTTGAGCTGTTTAAAGCATAAAAAAACAGAACATTTTGAAACAAAGATTAGCAATATCTCACAAAAACTACTGTGATAATACCCTTTTATTGACACATATACAGGATACAAAAAGACACATGTAAAAATACACTGTAAACATTAAGAAGAGCTTTGGTACCGTAGCTTGTGACTCAGTGATCTTGTGCCGTTTACACTGAAGAGTTGAACAGGAAATAATTGCTGTGTTGTTTTAAGTGGTGTACTAAGAAGTGAAAGAAGAAATATGATGTAAGTGGAAAAGCTACAACAACAAAAGCATCACATTTACTCATTGAGCTGTTGAGATCCAGAGATTCAGTAGCCCTTCAGAGATAGCTGCGAGACAAACATTTCATCAGTACAAAGACACTCACGTGTGCCATCTTGTGCTAAGGCAGTGATACGCTGCTTGGATTATTATTATTTTTTTGCTTGAGAGAGTCACTTGTCTTCACAGAAATGTGACTTCAGAACCACTAACAAGTCGACGTTTATGCTCTTGTGGCTCTGCACTTCAGCTTCCTATCATTCACAGAAAAACTTCACGTCTTTAACTTTTCGTTTCTAAATAAAGTGCAAATCTGACACAGAACTACAAGTTAAGCATACACACACACAGAGAGACAAAAAATAGTAAAATTCAAAATCTATTCTGAAAAAATTAAAAAAATACAAGGAAAGACTTCTTATTTTAAAACAGTGCCCCTGAAATCTGACTGCGTTTCAGGTTTAAAGAATCGCAATTTAAAAAAAACTCAACATTTTATAAAAAAAAAGAAAAAGGCTCTTGATAGTACCCAGAGTAAATACAAAAAGAAAACAGAAGTTTAAAGTGGACATATCATGCAAATCTACCTTTTTAGCCATTAAACACATTTTGTTGTGTACTTGGAGTCTCTAGGAGAAAAGTTTAATTTAATCTCCACTTGTGTTGCATAGATATCTTAATATTCTGRTTGGGTCATATTTTTCAACCTATTCAGTTTTCTCTGTTTTCTTTTATGTTTTCTGAACTATTACATCAAATTATTTGTGAGGGGACTGTCGAATAAGGTCTGGACGTACCAACTAAACTAGATGGTCGTCTTCATTCTCCTCTGCCTCCAACATGTAAGGCCAGATGGAAAAGTCTCCTCTTGTTTACATCTTTTAATTATTTGTAAATAAAAAATTTATACGCTGTTGTATAGTCGTAAACTCCTCTATGAAAGTACAATAGACCGCTCTGAAAGCTGGTGGGGGGGCGGGGTGTGAAGCGACTCTTTTGGATTTAAAGAGACAGTCTCAAAACAAGTTGATCTGAGACACACCTCAGCAAAACGGGTGAAAGAGGGGTTTGTGGAGCTACAATAAGGAGGAATTCAGATCAAAGCATTGCAGTTCCACTATATATAGACTCCATCTGGATGATTTAAATATGAAAAAGAAGGATTTATAAGCAGGATATGTCTCCTTAACTCCATCACTGACTTAATGTAGTGTCATAGTCTTAAAAGAGTTTACAATTGCTATGAATACAGCAAAGCATTTCTCCCATTTAAACAGTTTTTTGCTGTCTTGTGTTTGAAATTTTTTTAATTTTACAACTACACAATAAAAGCGTACCCGTTTTCCAATATGTTATCTGTTCAGTTACATCATAAAAGTCAAATTGTTAGAATGATCAGAATATTAAAGTAGAAAGCCTCATAAGCACTTGGATAAAATATCTACAGTAAAAGCATCACTACTTTGGTTAAACTGATTGTACAGGAATGTGATTTAATTCATATAACATGGCTATTCCAAAAGTGTAAGACAGAGAGAATACCACATGTGTAGTGTATATGTGTTTGGAGTTCAGAAAGACTCAAAAGGAGGCACGATGTTTTGAGTTCTTTTAGTGAAAATCCTGAGAGTTCTTCTCAGTTCTGCTACAGTTAGGTTCAGTTGGGTTTCCCTCGGGGTGCTCACATGTGGCTACAGGAAGCTGTCTTCTACCTCAGGCGTCCCCGTGAAGCCCAGCAGAGCGTCTTTCTCGCTGGTGTCCTCCAGCCGGTCGTCCTCTGGAAGAGTTTCATCCGTGCCGTGGGACACCGAGTCGGTCTCCTCCTCCGGAGCCAGAGAGCTGTGGGCGGGAAGACACATTTACCTTCACTGGAGCACACAGAACTCTTTATAGGATGGAAACACTGGATTCAATTAGTTATCTGAAACTAAGACAGGATGAGACAAATGCATTCAGTCATTAACGACCGTACAAATTTAATGCTGGCAGCTTTTGTCCAAGTTCTTTGTAAAGAAAATGAAAATTCTAGTTATTAAATAAAAATATTTTGTAAAGTGATCTTTTAAGTAAGACTTTAATGATGGTGATATAAATACTAAAATTAGACCCTATCAACACTTCATCTCGGTTTTGTCTCATGAGGGGGACACTTGTGAGCTCTTTATGACCAGAATAACAATTAAACTGTCCAAAAGTATCAGTATCAGTCGTAATGAAAGGCAATGCTCAATATATAATAATAAACGTCTATTTTAGAGCTGTAATTAAATGCTTCCTCACATTCGTGCGGCTAAAATATATTTGTGTTTTCAAGCTGTTGCTTGGCTACGTGCTTGTTTAAGTTATAAAAAGTCATCTCAGTTTCCACCTACATAATACAGCCACTGTCTCAGCTCAACATCTGGATGAGTGGTTGTGTGGTGAGGGGAAAAAATAAACCTGCTCTGGTGAAGCAGGTACATATTTATCTCCAGTGCAGCGTTTGTGTTCGGACCACCTCTTGGTTCCATACCTTGCAGGGCTTTCTGATGGCGCGTCGCTGAAGACTTCATCCGGCTTCGGGTCTGGGATGGGGATGATGTACTCGTTAAAAGAATTTATGACTTCCTGTGTGTCAGGCTCTCGGAGCCTCTGGGCCTGGTTGGGAGGGCTCAGCGGGGAGGAGGTGAGGCCGATGGGGGGAGAGGGAGAGCCGAACGTGCGGTCGGAGACGGGAAAGGGCGAGACCAGCCGGGGTTTGGTGCGAGCCACTGCAGGGTGGTCGCTCTTCAGGAAGTTTTCATTCACTTGGTTATACCTCTGATTTTCATTGAAAAAAAAAGGGGGGGGGGGCAGAGGAACAGTGTGTTATCTTTAGTATTCAGAAAAAAGTAGTTGTTTGCAAACATATGTGACCGAACAACACGTTCTTCTGTCTAATCTGCTGACCGGAGAGGACGCACTGACCTCAAAACAGGAAGTCAGTCAGCAGCGCTAATATGATCAAACTCTTTCTAAAAATTATCTGCTTCAGTCTGGACAAAATTGTTGTAAGAGACACAAATAAGAACACAGATACTTCTACGATATGTGAACTTTTCAGTGGCTATAGCTGCAAACTCTTACAGAAACTGCTTTTGTTGCTTTTATGAAGTAAATCCAATAGATGTAGGAGAAACAAAGGCTTCACAGTTTGATGAAAACATTTTTATTTTAAGGCTCCTTTTCTTTTCTTTTCTTTTCTTTTCTTTCTCAAAACCATGGTTTTCAGATAATATTCTTATACTGCAGATAGTATTTTTTTTAATTATTATTATTTTTACGTCTGATACTTAGTCATCCTCTATTTGTTCATAGTCCTCATTTTTAAGCCTGTACAGCCACAATGTGCTGTCATGGTTTGTAAAAAGACTGCACAGAAAATGAATATAAAATCAAAGCACTTTGGAAAAACCTGGAGAAATGTTGACCAGTTTAAAGGTTGATGAGGAAGTCTTGGCTGCTTGGTGAAAAACGTATAAAAAATGTAAAAGTTTAAAATCACCCAACTTCTTTTTGGTCACTGAAGACGTTTTGCTAGAAATGTGCGGAGCTGCAATAAAAAGTGTCCTGATGCATCTCAGTAATCCAGGTAAAAAATCAAAAAAGAAAAAAATTGTATA
>NW_013952403.1:8055062-8059959 GCF_001266775.1 Austrofundulus limnaeus | reverse complement strand
CCTGAATTTTGCCTGAAACTCTCAGACTGAAGAAGTCTCTTGGAGGAGAGACGAAACGTTTCATTAGAGAAGAACCCGTCCGGAAGACCTATACAATTTTATTCTTTTTGCAATAAACAGTGATTTAAAAAAAAGAGCTGTCAAATACCTTCTTATAGCTGTCCATCAGCATGTTCCCTACGTTTTGCACCAAGAGGGAGAACTCGGGCCTCTTCTCGAACTTTTCATCCCAGCACTTCTTCATGATCTCATAACTGCAACACAGGCACCATAAAAACTCTGAGTCTATCTCAAACACTCGACACGTTGTAGAAACGTTCCAGGGACACTGACATTTCATCAGAAGCGTGAGCAGGTTTGGTCATCCGGTAACCTCTCTTCAAAGCATTGTAGAAGATTTCATTCATGGGCATATCTGGGTAGGGGGTTCCTCCTGCAGGGAGAGTTTGATACGCTTAGATACAAAAGAAAACACCTTAAAGGAGATCAAACTATTTAACCGTTGGATAAATAATAATCCAAAGGATAATGCCAAAATGAAAGTTTTCTATTAATTCTAATTCCTCAACAAAAGCAYCCATTGTTGGAACCAATCTTTTTCTGTGTAATAAATACAGGTTTTCTGACACGACTGTGCAACAAAAAGCAGAAGCAAACAGTTTGATGAAAGTCACATTCATACGTAGAAGCACAGAGATTCTTTATTTGTCACAGAGGGGAGATTGTGATCAGGTCACGTTTTTTTTTTCCCCAGCCAACTGTCGTTTTTGCTTTCATGGTAGCTTCAAATATATATGGGGACACTGTTTTAAAGAAAAACGTACAATACCCTAAGCAAGGAAATGCTGATTTTAAAGCTTGACAGTGGCTAATGAGCTTTTAACCTCGTAAAATTCTTTAATCAGACTGAACTAAGAATCAGACACGGGGTTCCAAATTAGCCTCGGTCTGTTTGGGTTCAGGAGTGTCTGTGCGATTCAAGAACGAACAAAGAGATGAGCATAAATCGTCTGAACAACATGAATGCATCTCTTGTATAGTTTTGACTTTTTTTTGTATGTTTTTATTTTCATTTTTGTCTGTGTGATTATGCATGCTGCTCAGACTGACCCAGGGTGAAAATTTCCCACAGAAGGATGCCGTAGGACCACACATCACTCAGGGTGGTGTACAAATTATGGAAAATACTCTCCGGTGCCATCCACTTCAAGGGCAGGAAGGTCTAAATGAAAAAAAAAAATCACATAAATACTTCAAATTTGAATAACAAATCTTAAAAGTAAAAGAAAAACTTTGTTCCATCAGCAGGACTGAAAGATTCCAGTTTGAACTTATTTTCAACCGTATTACTTAGATCCTATTGGTTGAGATAAAATTTAACAAGGTGCTTCTTACGCTGCCTTTGGAGATGTAGTTGGAATCGTGCATGATGTCTCTGGCCAGGCCAAAGTCACAGATCTTCACCAGCTTGCCCTCACAGATCAAAACATTCCTGGCAGCTAAATCCCGATGGACACACTGGGGTGGGATCACCAAAATAAARCAAATCCAAGAAATCAATACAGTTCAAAACTTTAACTAGCTTTCAAAGTTTTAAAGTGCCTGTAGCGTCAACTGTTTTTATTAAATTTGAAAGTATTTTTGGAAAGATAACATATTGTTAAAATATTATCTTTGCTGAGTTGAACAGTTGTTGAGATATTCACGCGTCTAGTAACAGGAAGTGATGTCAAAGGGGAATGTCTGAATGTGAACAGAGCTTTGCTACAATGGCCGACAACACAGACATGTGTAGCCAAGAATCTGATGTTTCTTTTTGAGTCAATATCAAAGAGATGAAGAGTCAGAGTTCAAATATTAATGGTGGACAAACAGGTTAGTCACATGCAAAAAAGGCCATCGCCTAACAATAGGCTTGATGAGCTCTATTGTTCATAGAGGGTCATGTGCCCCATCAGCTGACTTATTGGTTTGGATGTGGTTATTTGGTGTTTTGTTATGTGTATGTAGTGAGCACAATAGAGCTAATGAAGCCTATTGTTAGGCGGTGGCCCTCTTTTGCATGTGACTAAACTGTTTGTCCATGTGGAGGCAGTGCTTATAAGGCTGAGTTCACCTGAAACTCCTCAGACTGAAGAAGTCTCTTGGAGGAGAGACGAAACGTTTCACTAAAGAACCCGTCCAGAGGACCTACTTATTTTTTCTTTTTTGATTTTTTTCTTCCTGGATTACTGAGGTGCATCAGGACACAAGAGAGTTCTGTTTCTTAAAGAGTTCCCCTTTGATGTCACTTCCCGTTTCTATTTTAGCTGAACCAAGTTCTAAAGAAAACAGGCCAGTTATGTGACAAAATGGGTAAAATGTTGGCGAGTTTCTTCAATATAAATATGTTTTCTTTGACTTTTTGTATCTGAAGGACATGCACGTCACAGGCACTGTAAGATTCTTGTTTAAAAGGCATTTTAAAGTGGATTTATATTTGAATATCCTACATTCTTGGAAGCTAGGAACTCCATCCCCTTCGCCACCTGGTAGCTGAAGCCCAGCAGATCATCATAGGTGAGACTGGGAGAGTCGCTGATCACCAGGTCCAGTCTGATGCCGCCTGAACCAGGTGACAAACAGGAGAAAAGAAAGGTTAAAGGCCAAGGTATAAAGGTGGACTTTAGAAGGGTTCTGGATAAACTTCACATCTTATTCTTCACATCTTTTTCTTTTTTGTGCTTATTTGATTCAAACTGGAGCACTGATTTTTCTAAACCCTCTACAGAGGATAAATAAAAACACGATGTCTCCAACTGGTTTATAAGTCGAACCTTGCTCCTGATAGAGGTCCTGCTGGTAGGGGGACTCGTATGGAGAAGGTTGGATATCTGCGTATTTGATGGTGTCTAACCGCTCCTGCATGGGCACGTAGAGCGAGGGCTCCTCTTTGCTCATGTCCATGTAGCCTCCGTCGCTCTCGCTGCCAGAGGACGCCAGGCTGCAGAGACAGATGAAGTGTGAAAGAGACGCTCAACTGACCCACATCTGAATGTGTGTTGGTAATCCCTGACCCCAGGAAATGCCTGTAACAATCCCCCGTCATGGGATGAGCGAATCAGTCTGTTTGCAGCTATTTGAACGAGCCTCTACGATAAACACTACGTCCTTTTGTGCAGCTCTGAATGCATTTTCTCTGCTCCTCTCACCCTTTGCGCTGACTGAGAGGCGTGCTTCCTCTTGAAATGTAGCAGCCTTCGTCCTGGTTCTTCTCGGCATAGTACTGCAGGAAGGTGTGCTTGTTCCTGTGCAGGTAGTCCACCAGGTCGCCATAGCGACAGTACTCCGTAACCAGGTAGAGAGGGCCTAAGCAACAGAAACGACGAGGATGTAAAAACTAAAGAAACGGCATTTTCTGTGAAATGACGTTTTCTGCGAAAATGCATTGTGAATGCTGAAAACTGTAAGACTTTCTTCTGAAAGCTGCTGAAATCCAGCTGAAACGGTTTAATAGCAAAACGATTAATGAGTTAAATTCAAAGAGCTGAGTGTTGCTGAAAGTAGGACAACAATCAGTAAAAAAATAGTTAAAAAAAGGGTAAAAATAGGGTAAAACATATATATTATAGTCACCCATCAAATATATTATTTTGTGAGTTGAAATTGTTGAAGTTTCATGAGCTGGCTGATTATAAGATTTTGCTAATTATGTATAGGTCTCATAAAAACACATTACCATTGAACATTCAGTCAAACTTCATTAAGAGGGAAAATATTTATAACTTTAAAGGGACAATATTATGTGTTCCTCAGGCATATTTTTAAATACTATACCATAATAAAGTATCTATGTCACCTTTAGTTGTTATTAAAATGCTGTTTTTATGTTTAAATAGAAAATAAACTTTTCTTCTCATCACTTCCTCTTCTAAGCGCCTTGAAATTGGCCTCTGTTTCTTTAAGAACCTCCTTCTGCTTCTGCTCCATCCTGTTCGATGGGGGGGTCCACACGCGAGGGGCTCATGTGCGAGCGCTGGGGGGGGTTGCGTGTGCACTATGATGCAGTTTACTTGGCATCTGAAAATACATTTCCTCGAAGGTATTTTTAATCTGAAAAGAGCTTCACTGAGTGAGAACTAACGTTGAGAGCTCAGCAGACAGTTAAGTTTCACTTTCACTTTTACCCGAGAGCCTGCAGGAGTCATGGGCGGGGTGTGTGGGGAGGGGGAGAGGGGTGTGTGCTCTGCCATGAGGAAGATCAGCTTAAAGACACGTCCCAYGGGCGTTTCTGGTCCCCACCTGTSYTTTTGCTCCTCAYCATGGCTGCCTGAAAACGCTGCAGGATTTCTCAAACATGCATGAATGAGTCAAAGCAAGGCTTTGAGCATGTTTTTTTATGAGAGTATAACATTATAACATGATATAAAACTCAAAAAAGTTGATTTTACATGATATTGCCCCTTTAAAGTATCTGCTTTTGGCCCACGGGCCACTTGTTGAAAATGTTACCCTGACGTCAGATTAAATCCCTGGCTGCATCTCAACATCATCTAATCACAGCACTAAGGATGAGTGAAAGTCATTTACCCTCTGTTTTTACTTCTCTCTGAACCTTTTTTTTTTCCCCACAGGATTTTTTTATCACTGTGGCCACAAATCTGGGTGTCTATTCATCAGAACATTACATTAAATTTGTCTTCACTAGGAATGACAAAGTTCTTGATAAAAACTTCACAAAATGTTGGAGATAGGACCGTGAGACTAGGAAATTTTAGATTTGGTTAGGAAGACTCAAAACCCTCAAATACTGCTGCAATTTAATCAGTTTAAAGATATTTTTGTTGTGATCTGTCTGCATGGGTGTTTTTATTTTGGTCTCTCTTCTGGTTTTCTGTCCTGTATTTCTGTTTTCTTC
>NW_013952403.1:8050854-8053375 GCF_001266775.1 Austrofundulus limnaeus | reverse complement strand
TTAATAAATAAATAAACCGAAGAGCAAAAAAGTGGCTAAAATAACCAAAAAGAAACTAAAAGTATATGAAAAATGTTAAAAACAAGGAAATGAAAGTTGTTGATATTATCATATTCTGTGGGACTTCAGGGTCACATGCATCCAGGTTTCTGTTCTGAACGGCACAGCACAGGACCAGAGGGATAATGGAATAAAGATTTGGCTCCTTTCCTCAGAAAACCCTGCTGTTACTTGTCTTCTCTTCACTGACAAGAGGCCTTTTTTGAACAGAGGAAGAATGAGGTTGATACTTCAGGAATAAAAAAGACGATCAAAATAGATTAACAAAAAGGCGCTATAAGGCAGTGGTTAGCTGGGAAACAAGTAAAACATGAAGGATTGGGGTCCTTGAGGACCAGGGTTGGGAACCACTGCTATAAGGGACAAAGTTACTTAAAAGAACAGATCAAATATTTTGATATTTCTTATGAGGTGAAAAAAGTTCACTTTATTCTGTGTCCACTTGCTCTTTGAATTGAAAACAAAACAAAAATTTGGAAAGCAAAGGGTTTTGGCACACATCCTCTCAGTACAGTTTTAGCTGATTTATAACTACACTGAGAAAGACAAAAACTTTACTCCTCTTTTGAGTTTCAGATAATTTATTTGATCAAAAATAAATTAAATCTGAGAAACTGTGCAGAAAATCATATTTATATGACAGGGTTTCTGCTGTCATTAGACTAGAATTTAGATAGAACTTTATTGATTCCTTAGGCCATGACATGATTGTTTTCATAAAAAAAAAACAATACTCATTTGTTTACATAATTACCCACTGAGTAAATAAAAAAAATTGCTGTTTAGATTGATAAGAAAAAAAAGGGAGAAAATTTAGTTTTTTTAAACTATCGACTTTAGATGACGACTGGATCTTCAGTCTTAACGCAGTAAAGATGTTATTTTTTTCAGTAACTCCAAAACAAAACTCTGGTTTCACAATTAGAAGGAATGAGAATAAATCCAGGCATAAATAAAAAGTTAAAGCACTAATTAAAGGGACAGTCCAAATCGTTATCAATCCAGTCAGAGTTGAGAGCCTAGCATTCCTTAAAGAAATGTATATCACTCACTACCTTTGATGATGGACCTTTAAACAAAGACAGGGAGGTAATAATCAGTTATTACCTTTTCACAGGACTCCACTTCAAAAGAGCTGAACATGTCTGTTCAGATCAGAAACTGGCTAATGTGAAGTTAAARAAGCTAAAATTGGCCACAATAAATAAATAAATAAATGAAAGCCTATAATTTTCTGTTTATTAAGCTTCTTTTATTGTAAGTGATTGCGTCTTCGTGTGTATTAGCACGATGCTCACCGTGTTTGGTGCACGCTCCGAGCAGATTGACGATGTTGAGGTGAGGCCCGAGGTGACTCATGATCTTCAGCTCTGACATCAGCGCCTGAGTCTCACTTCTCCTGGCCGTGGCTGGACGAGAGCAGAGGGGAAGGAAAAAAAGAAGAGAGCTGTATGAGGTGAGAACCAAGAACCGCACAGAACAGGAGACATTGTGTGTTTTTATTTATTTATTTTCCTGCCAAACAGCTCAAAGACCTGCATGAGTTGAATCCGACTGCCAGTCAAACTAAAGCTCAACGGGTCGTGGCTCTCTGTGAGCTCACAAGAAAATGGCACCGGTTTTAAGATATTTGACAGCTACACGGGGGTCTCCAGGTTTTTCACACAAACTGCGCACACGGCTTGTGTAGCTTACATTTCAGCATCTTCACTGCCACCTTTGTGCTGGACTGGGAATGCGTCAGGCCGTAAGCGGTCGCCATGACCACCCTGCCAAAGGCTCCCGATCCAAGAGTGCGACCTGAAACACAAAAAACAAGCTCAGCGGGACACGGAGGAAACGAAGCCCCACAACAGACCTGGAAATAATCACAAAAATAATCTGACTTTTAAAACTTGTTTATAGCTGAATATGAGGATTATTTATCTGGAGGTGAAGTCCGACTGAGCTGAGAAAGTTTCCTGTTGAATGGAAACTGAGGAAACGTCTGATGTGAAAGAAGCRTCAAAGTGAACAGAGAGGCTGAGGAAGAAAAGCTTCATTAGGTATTCTGCTGCTGGCGTCGTGCTGACAACCCAAACCACCCGCTGCACAGAACCCAGATCCAGTTTAAAGGGACTGTTCTCATCTGAGCAACAAGAGGCTGCTCTCATACAGAGTAGCAACCAAAACAAAATAAAAACATGTTGGAACCATTAACCTGGAACATCACAAGGCTATAATAAATCATTAATGAATTCTTTAATCATAAACTAATAAAAAACAAGAAATAAAAGAAGGCTGGATTAATAGTTCAACCAATACTTTTCAAAATTCAGTGATACTCAGATATAAATAATAATATATTTGTCAATTTTGCCTTTTTTTTACCTGCTTTGTTTGTCTGTTAGCAAAATATTTTATGAACCAGTAAACCGATTTGAATTCAGATTTAAGAAAACCACCATTAAATGTACATTTA
>NW_013952403.1:8047007-8050648 GCF_001266775.1 Austrofundulus limnaeus | reverse complement strand
ATAATAAATAAAACAACAATACTCACAACTCAGTCAATTTTACAAGTATTGAGCTAAAATTTGGTTTGGTAGTAGCTGAGAGTCACTCACAACTCTTACTTTGAGTACAAACAGTGTGTTTTATAAGCTGCTGAGTTCAGTATTAAACGATTTTCTTGGTTTAGTACAGCAGCATAAAAATGACAAAGTTTGATGTGATTTTCAAAAGAAAACACTTAAGAAAAATAAATAACCCAGGTCACTGTAACACTGTAAGGTCGCAGTTTTTCTGCCTGTTTACATAAATGAATAAAAAGACTTTTCTTTGCACTTTTCTCATGACCTGCTCATGTTCCCAGTTATTATTTTTTATTATCTGAAACATAAGCTGCCACTAGGAAGCGCTTATAATCTGCTGATCAATCAGATCAGGGTGGAGCATTTAGTCTTCATAAAGTTTTTATTTACTTTTTATTTTGCTTCACTGGGTCTTTTCTGCTCAAAAATGTGAAAAAAACCACAGCTTTAACATGCTCCAAATCTTATGGGGGAAGATAAAAAAAGGTTATTTGAGTACTAATAGTGGCTAAATGTTCAAATCAAAACTATTATTTCACTTTAAAATGGACAAAGGATAATTGATTATAACTGTTAAAAACAAGGCTGTTCTTCAACTTTGGGTCTTTTAGGCAGGTTACATTCAGGCCTTTATTGTTGTGCTGTTTCCTTTTTTTCAGCATGTTTTTAAGTGAATTTTATTGTATTTTTAGCCTTTTTTAGTTTCCTTATATTTTTTGTGTTTTTCCTGCTTGCTTTAAATTACCTTGTAAAGCTCTTTGGGTCAACAAATATTGACCCAAAGAGTTCAACAAATGTAAAATGTTCTATAGAAATAAATTAGATTTCCCKCCCCTTCAATCACTTTCTAAGCAACAAAAGAGAGCAATTATAATCATTCATAAAGTGGAATTTTAGAAGCACACAAACGACAAGCTTTTTTTAAAGTCAAATATATTGAAACTTTGTTTAAATTCAAAACTGCACAATTTGTGTTTCGAGCAAGTAAACTTCTAGGAAAATGTTCAAAACATGTTTTATGACAGGGTGGAGGGCTCTAAATTAGGAGGAGAGTTAAAAGTTACCAAACAAAGTGTCTGTACTACGAGGAAAAGCAAGTGTGGAGTGGATTTAAAGAACGAGTTAAATGTTGAACTGAAAAAATATAAACAAATACATTTAAAAAAAGAAAAAAATACATTTTGAGTTATTTTATGGTGGAAGAGGAATGTTGATGTTTGTAGAGATGTTGTGAAATAAGTCATTATTATTAAATTCTCCTGTAATTGACATAGCTATGTATATAAAGTCAAAAGGTTTAACAAAAACTAAAAATTTGAATTATATCGATCAATTGAAAAGTGAAAAAAGTTAGGAGTATAGGTTTTACTTCAACCTACTCTTATTCCTACAGATGACCTTGTAAGTTGGCCAAATTTAATTTAATTGTATATTCATGTAGGTGTATTTAAACATTTCTTTTTGCTGTTTTATGTCTGTTTTTGTTTGTTTTTTAGTAAAGATTTCTCCTCCATCTGTGTGTGTCCAACTCTCCTGGTCAGCGTGTAAACCAGTGGTTTCACATCCTGGTCCTCGATGGCCACCATCCTGCATGTTTAAGTTGTTTAGTTGTTCTGCAGAAGCCTCATTTAAACCAAGTTTGTCAAAGTAGAGAAACATCTAAAAAAAAAAACAACCCCAGGCAGGACAGTGACTCTTGAGGACCAGGATTGGACACAAGTCCATGTGATCGCGTGAGGACTCACCCAGAACCAGGTTTTCTCGTGCGATCTCCCAGGCCAGGTCATACGGCAGGTGGATGGGGTCCACGTAGATGTACTCGTGTCCGTCCTGACTCACGGACTCGATCACCTTCCACCTGATCTCATAGCGAGGTTTCTGATAACACGGTGAAAGAGCAGGAAGGAAAATCACACTAGAAATATTCTTTGAGTTGTGTTTGCATCTATTTGTGCWTTCAGCTTTGCCTTACCTTCCTCCACACAGCGATGAGGATGGTGATAGACATGATGATAATGACCACCAAGGCTAAGACAGCAGCCAACACTGCCACCTGGGAGAACAAAGCTGCAACACACAGAAAAAAAACAGATGTGATTCAGTCTTTTCTGGAAAAAAAATCTGTCTTGTCTATAAAATTAAAAGTAAAATCATTTATTTAAGAGGAAACTTGAGTACAAATCATGCAGCACATTGTACATAAATAAAAAAAAAAACAAACAAATGGACCATTTTTCACYACACCTACTGCTGGACACCAGCTTGACGTCTCTTCTGCTGACGTGTCCAGCCTGGTTGACGGTCTCACAGCGGACTGTGACGTGTTGAGGCTTGTGGAAGATCACCTGGCTGCGCACCTGGCTGATTTTACGCGTGTTGTTGTACGTCACGTTGGTCTGGATGCTCAGCTCCCCCGGCTGCGGAACCAGCGGCTGCCACACGGCCGACTGGTTGCTGCACCTGCAGCAGGAGAAAACCCAGGACAGCTGCAGCGAAGGAGCAACACAGTCAAAGCAGATCGCTCCTCATTAAGGAGTGCAATGGATCCGTGTGTGCGGTCAGCCCTCTAGTGTTTCCTGTGTGACACTTCAGTGAGGATCAGAGAAGTTTGGGGACGTACTTGAGCATGCTGTCACAGCTGTACCACTGGATGGACGGGGCTGGAAACCCCTCGGCTACGCAGGTCACCAAGTGTCTCTTCCCAGGGAGGTGGTGGTCAGTCAGGTCTTTAATCTGAGCAGGAACTGCACACAGGAGGGTTATAATTGTTGGAATCATATGAATTTTTCAAGAGTTACATGTGTATTTTTTTAATGCATACGCTGCTGAGAACATGTCCCCACCTTGGACTTCCAGGTCAAAGACAACTTGTTTTCTGTCGTCTCCATTGGAAATGAGGACAGAGTAGAGACCCTTCTGCTCCATCCTCACCCTCACCAAGGTGAGAATGGTGATGTACCTGAGCCATGTAAAAATAATTAATCATTCATTTTGATTTGATTAATCCACATATTTTTTTCTTTCTGTACAGAAAACCATGTAAGAATTTTGTTATAACATATTTCAGAGGCTTTGACAAAAAATTTCTTTGTCAATTTGAAAAGAAAGACTGAAGATTTAGGATTTTAAGACCAGTGAGAAATGCTGTGTTTTTATAGTTTAGAGAGACACACTTTTACAAAATCTTTAAATATAAGTTGACACATAATGATTTTAAGATGTGTTGTGCTAATCTCATAAAACAGATTAACTTTTTATTTATGTTTGGTGTTCAGATCTTTATAACGGTGTTTCTGTTGAAAAGTTGTGAACACTCAATATCTTACCTGTTGTAGATAGATTCTGTTGACCAATTTAAAGGGCCAATATAATGTGTTTCTCAGGCATATATTTAAATACTATACCATAATAAAGTACTATACTGTATATGTTACCTTTAACTGTTATTAAAATGCTGTTTTTATGTTTAAATAGAAATTAAACTTATCCTCTCATCACTTCCTCTTCTAAAAAAATTGGCCTCTGTCTCTTTAAGAACCTCCTTCTGCTTCTGTTCCGTCCCGTTCGGTGGGGGTGTGTGTGTG
>NW_013952403.1:8035609-8045517 GCF_001266775.1 Austrofundulus limnaeus | reverse complement strand
GATGGCGGCTGCCTGTGTGGCGACCCGCGACCATGGAGATATAAACAGCTTTTTATAAGGTAAAAATAATAAAACCCTTGTTTTATTATTTGTCTGCAATGATTAGACATGTTTTTTTATTATTGTCATTAGCGATTATCTCAATTTCGGCTAAAAGAATTGACAAAATCCTACACACTGTGCCTTTGAGGTGGAAACATGTTACTTTGGTTTTAGCCATGCTAATATTAGCATTTAGCTCATCCTTCAAGTCAGAATAACTTTTTCAAACCGAGGTTGTTCAAGGTATTTTCTACAACAGGTAAGATGATTAATTGTTTACAACCTTTCAACTAAACCTCACGACAAATGAATTGAAATATTTAAATTTGTAAAACCATACCTCTTTGTGTCACTGAGGCTTTTGTTTGTTGTGTATCCACTGGTGGATGGGTTCTGTGATTCGTATTTCTATTTTTAATCCGAGTTTAAAATGTAAAAACACACTCCTGTGAGTGGAGCTTTGTTGGGCGTTAGTCATTAGGGAGCAGTGACAGGTATTTAGTGTTTATGGTTCCTGTGTGTTGAAGGATGGACTCCTTCCCTCAGGAGAGTATTGTGTTTCTCTGCAGAGGCCTCATCTGGCGCTGACTGACAGGAACTAGATGCCTCTGGAGGATTCCAGATTATCACAACTTCTGCTCTAATTGTTTAAACGGAACAAGGACGATGGGCTGGATGCTCTACCTTATTTCATGCTCCTTGTTGGTGTCGATGATTTTGTCTCCTTTGATGGAGGAGCCATCTTTGGTCCAGACGACCTGAGGGGGAGGGTACGCCTCGAAGTCCACTCTCAGCTTCACGTTCTCCTGAAGCTTGGCTGAAATGTTCTGATGCAGCACAGGCTTCACGTCCACAAAACCATGTTCTAATAGAGAAAAATACACATCCGTAAACTTCAGTTACAATAGTCTGTTCAATGTATACACTGCATTTGATGGATCTACTGAAATTAACATAAAAACATTTTAAATGTAAGCTGTGTTTTCCTATTTCATGCTTCATGTATCATCAGTTACTGAATGAAAATCTGCTAGTGAGTTTTCACAATAAGAGCTTGAACTACATTGATTTTCTCTTGATGTTGGATTCAGAAGGGCCGGAAAACAATAACACTAATATTCTACGTCTACAGCTGGTCAAAACAAATCCAGGGGTTTAGGGGAACATCTGGCCCATAAGTCTGTTCACATTTCATGTCCGAAAGTGTTTTTATGAGAAGCAAAAAAGGACAAACAGCTGCACCTATTTGAGTCAACTGATGGATTTCTYCACAAGTTCTCTTTAGGGTCTATTAAGACCAAAGAAACCACTTGATGTGGGAGTTAAAGTCATGATTTCATTTTTTTAATGAAATACAGCAGATAGCCATGTTTTTGTTCATGTTTGAGAATTTGCAGCCACAACACGTGTCTTTTCCATTAACATGTTCAGTAGAAAACCCTCTTCTGACCTCCAGTCTCCATCAAACATGGGGGTTCGAGCTATTTAAAGGGTTTTCTAAACAGAACACCCCTCAGTGCAGATGGAGTAAGCCTTCACAGACCTGTAATGACTACAGTGGTGGGGACAGAGCATGGAAGACTTCCTCATAAGGAGGAATCCTGCTCTCGCTCTGCTGTGTGCTCGTGTTTAAACACAAATCTAAGTTACACAAACACATGGTCACCTAAGAGGCTAAATATAAAGCCGCTGTGATTCGCGGGTGTTTTTATTTAAGTTTATCACTCAGGGGTTTCACACTGAGGTTTGTGTCACATAATCCACAGAAACTCAAAATGGATCTTTCTTTCCTTTTAAACACAGCTTTCATCCCCACATGAACGCCTCAGTGTTAACATAAAAAACAGTCTTCTCTATATTAACTTTAATAATAACAATAATCTGCAGACAATCAGTGTGTTTGCTTTCTTTTTGTGTGTTTGTGTGTCTGACCGAGCACGGTGATGTTGATGCTGGTGAAACTCATTTGGCCGTAGACCTCGGAGACCTCGCAGACGTAGGTTCCGCTGTGGGCCACCTTGACATGAGGGAAGAAGAAGCTGGAGTACACGACGGACGAGCCGTACGTCACAGGTTCGACCTCAGGAGAAAAGAAAACAAAGACATGGAACGTTTTCTATCACGAAGGACGTCGTTGAACTATATGCAGGTCAAGATTTGCTCAATAAAGCACGACTTTGGTGTTTTAGACGAACATCATCTTATGTCGAGAAATAATGGAGTTTTAGCTGTTTATGGTCAAGACTTAGAAATAACTTCATGTGCAATCTCATGTACCAACCCAATGACTCTCAGCTACTTTGATGTTGACTCCAAAAAGTTAAGGGCAAACTTTTAACCAAAGATCCGATGCACTCAGCTAGTGCTAGCCGTTTGTGTTGTGGCTGACTGTAAGTATTACCACACCAAATATTAGGTTTATGTCTGTGAAATTTACTAGGTCATAGTTATTTTTGTGTGCTCTTTTTTTAAAGGTCAGTTGGCTTTGGCAGCCATCTTGAAATGGACTGACTCCAAAAGTTAAGTCACTTGTAGATTTACATCCAGTGATTACTTTTTTTTGCAAGTTTCATTAAAGGGATCCCCGATTAGTTGTAACATTCGACTTTATTTGATAAACATATATTTTAACTGTAAAATGAAGACTGTTAAAATACTGTAGGCTGTTTAGTTTTTATAATTTTTAAACTAAAAGTTTAAAAATATATTACACGGACAGGCCCATTTTATTTACACACAAAGCATTCTGGGTAAATGATGACATGGTGTGAGGCTGCTAGCGAGCTATATCCATACTGAAGGTTAATCTTGGACAATATCTGATGATTGACTCTTTTAAATGAAACCAGAGAGCGTTGACAGAGAGGAGAAGGAAGAAATGACTCAGCCTGGAACTGAAAATATGGATGGAGGACAACAGAGCTGCTTCATGGAAGAAGAACCTCAGCTTAGCCTGTTAGTTTTAACGTTAGCCCCGACACTATCACCATATATATGTATTAGCTCAGCGCTACACATTCTCCTCTCGTCACTGAAGTCCTCCATCCACATGACAGAGAGGGGAACGTAAAAATGACTGTCTGCAACTGAAAATATGGATGGAGGACCTCAGTTTAACTTGTGTGTCGCGCTAGCGCCGAGCTAATACATATAAGGCAATATAGCATTGGCGCTAGTGTAAAGGCGAGGTTCTTCTTCCATGAAGCAGCTCATGTTGTCCTCCATCTATATTTTCAGTTACAGGCTGAGTCATTTCTACCTTCTCCTCTCTGTCAACGCTCTCTGGTTTCATTTAAAAGAGACAATCGTCAGATATTGTCCAAGATTAACCTTCAGGGTGGATATAGCTCGCACGCACCACGGACCTATCCACATCATCATTTACCCAGAATGCTTTGTGTGTAAATAAAATGACTCCGTGTGAATATGAATTTTTTTTAATTTACAAAACTAAACAGCCTACAGTATTTTTACAGTCTTTATTTTACAGTTAAAATATATGTTTATCAAATAAAGTCTAATGTTAAAACTAATCGGGGATCCCTTTAAAATTAGTTTTTTGGTACATGAAATATTTTGTTAACAAACAAAAACACAATCGCCCGTCTATTATAATAATAATAATTTAAAAAAGCCTCAAGAAGAAACAGATCACTTGGTCCAATCCCCACGCTGTTCGTATTGTTAAAACAAGTTCACAGGAGGATACAAATCGAGGTGTGTCTCCACATCTTGATATAATTTGGGCCCGGCCATGAGGCCGAGCAGGGATTACAAAAAAGGGGGGAAACAAAAGCGCTTGTTCTGCCTCACTCCCACTCACCTCCCTGTAGGGGACATCCCAGATAAACAACACCAGGTCGTGTCCGCGCACCGTGCAGTTTACAGTCAGCGCTTCTCCCTGCTTCAGGACCGTCTTCGAGGCGCTGATGTAAGGGTCGAGCTCATCAGAGGCTGGGACGAGGAGAGAGACGATGGACACGAGATGTGACAAAGCAGAGTGCAACACGCTGACCTCAGTCATCATCAATCTTTAAGTAGTTGCAAAAATAAACAACATCTGAATCTAATAAGTCAAAGCTGAATTTGACCTTTGATCTCTTCGGTTCACATTTCCATAAAAGGGCAAATTGCTCTTTGATGTTTTTTTTTCTTTTTGTACTGAAAAACACTTGTTGCTTTCAWACATATTAAAAGACTAGCATTCCTTAAAGGAATGCATATCACCCATCATCTTTCAGGGTAGAGGTTTAAACTAAAATCATAAGAAAACAACAACAGAGTTCAAGTCAAACGTTGTAAATAATGATCAGCACAGTCTCACCAGATGCAACAGTGTATGTGCTGGCGATACATCTCAGCTCCCACCAAGCTAAATTTTAGCCCATTATCTGTAAAACTAACTGGGTTATAACATTTACGAGTCAAACTGAAGGCCTATGGGCCAAATCTGGCCCTTGGTAACAATGACAGAAATTGGCCCTTGGCTTGGATCAGAATTTGAATTTTGGCCTTATTGTGTTACTGAGTTTGACACCCCTGTTTTAGAGCCACAAAAACATCATCGCCTTTGGCCTTAGGCCTTTGTTGGTGGATAATAAACAAGAAATCATGAGCTCAATAAGGCTTCATCTCTCAATCTTTTCACCAGTCAATAAATTTATAACAAAAATGCTGTGATCTCATTAAATACACAATGTATACCAAAAAAATACATATTTTTTCTTTTGTTGTGCTCTGTTAGAAAGAGATGAATTATTTTTCATAGTTTGGGTGTTGACTGAGATTGAATGTAAGACTGTTTAACTCTGTGTGTGTGTGTTCCTCTCTGAAGTTACTGTAAATATGATTACCAAACCATGACTCTAGGCAAACTCTTTGACCTACCATAAATAGTGATGACGTTAAAAGCCTCGGAGTCTTTCACCTCCCCGTTCAGCTCCCCACGACACACGTATGTCGTGTCCTCCAGCAGTGCCTTGAACCCCTCGGTGGGATCATACAGGCCTTCAACGGCCTGGTCGTTGCCCTGCTTATACAGGGTGACTGTGATGTTCGGATTAGTAACCACGCATGGAATGATGCCTTCTTCACTGGTCCTTGCCACCATGCCATGAGGGCTTTTTACAAACCACACCTCAGGATCTGCAGCGAGACACGATTCAGCATTTTATTTTTTAATGTTAATTTTTGTTACAATCTAGCTATGTTTGCGTAACTTGTGTTATTTTAGCCATTCGTCTTTCAAAACGTTCGGCTCATTTAGAAAGTTGTCTAGTATGACTTGAGTTTTGTAACCTTCATACTTTTCAGTACATTTAACTTTATTTACATATAATTTCTCCATAGAAATACATTGAGATGTCTTCAGTTATTGCAAAAAATTATCTTCGAAATCAGTTTCAGCATTCATGCTCTGTTTTTTATACACCTTTTACTGTTTATCTACCATTTTTCTATTTTTAGCTTCTAGCTAGCCTTTAGCTACATATAGTTTTTAACTACCCGTAGCCTTTTGCTACTAACATTAAGCAAGAATTTTTGTCCTTTTGGCTAGCATTGTCCTTTTCCCTTTTCCTTTTCCAGTAGTTTTTCTTTTTAGTTTTTAGCCAGTGTTCTGCTTCTTTAGCTTGTACTTTGCTTCTTAGCCAATGTTTTGCTTCTTTATAAAATTTTCTGCAGCCTTCTCCTTTTTTCTTTAGCCTTTTCAGTAGCAAGTGTGTTGCTTCTTTTAGCTAGTGTTTTGCTTTATTTTGCTAGTGATTTCCTTTATAAACTGTTCTTATCCCTTTAGCTAGCATTTTGCACCTTTTAGCTTTTGGCTAGTGTTCTCCTTTTTTCTACAGTTTTCCAATAGTTAGTGTTTTTCTTTATAGATTTTAGCCATTCTGCTCATTTTAGCTGGCATTTCGCTTCTTTTAGTTTTTGGCTAGCATTATTTTTTTCTTTAGCTTTTTCTAGTAAAAAGTGTTTTTATTTTTAGCTTTTAGCTAGTGTTTTTGCTTCTTTTATCTTCAACACCTTGAGTTCTGCTTCTTCAGCAGGTTTCAGGGAAGTAAATCAGCTCCGAGCATTCACACTGCATCATCACAAACAGTGCAGTTTCATGCAGTGTAACGTCAGGCAGCATTATAAAATGAAACTTGAAGGTAAATGAYCCGGGCCTCACCTGGAACAAACACCGCTGTCTCCTTGGTTTCCCCAGATTTTAGATCTTGGCACTGATACACACCAGTATGCTTCCAGCTCACATTCCTCAGCGTCAGAACACTTGATACGTCGCTTTTCACAATTTGGTACCCCTGATGACCATTTTCATCTTGCTCACTTAGATAGGCGTCCATGTCGTCCCTTTTAAATTCCCAGCTCTCATTGAAGCCGGAGCAGGTAAGGGTGAAAGTGGCGCCTCGGGTCAGGACAAACTCGTTGGCATCAGGTGTGATCTTCAGGCAGGACACTTCAGTGCAGAAATACACCAAAGCTGTAATTTGCACACCATAAAACAGTCATTGAGGGGGGAGTGAGAGGTGGATGGAAGAGTTCAGGGGTTATATCAACAAACTAAGTCAGATCCTGTTCTATTTCAAGCTGGTGAAGGACATGAGTTGTCTGGAGCAGATGAGTAGAGTGGAGCATCAGTGACACAACAGGACCTCAAAATAAAAGAGGCCCCTCTAAATGCATCTTTTTTATTTAGTGCACCAAACCACTGTGTTATCTTACTACTTGTTTAAAACAGTCTGAATTTATCTCTATAATTAACACAATATTATTAAATTACACATTTCAGAGTGCAACTTCTTATTAATTCTGAAGCAAATTTAAAAAGAAAATAATATTTAGATSCTTTCGAATTAATAAATTTATTGGCTTAACGCTCTTCTGCAGTCCTAACTCTTTCTATACGTTTTCACTTTTTGTTTAAAGCATGGAATTAAATTCTCACCTGTAAAMATAGGCGTCAGGTGGAGCACGAATGCTGACACCTTCCTCATGGCGGCTGCTTTCTATGACCACGTTATTCTGCAGACAGATGATGCAAACGCAGAGAAACATCAATATTTTAAAGAAATCTGTCTTAGTTAACAGTTATTAGTAAAAAATGTAAATCAAAGTTTAAAAAAAACAATGGAAAATAGAGTTTTGGCTCCTTTTCCAAGTGAATGTCTGTACGTGAGGGAACATGATGAACTTAATCTGACAGATCAACTCCTGCTTTCATCAGCTCAGGTTGGTTGGTGTGAATAAGCAAATACAACAAGTTACATGTTGAAATATTCTGCTTTCAGAGAATGAAATCATGCCTTGCTTGTGCTAAAAAATCAAAAAGCACATGATTGGTCACGAAGCTGCTTTCTCTTCTGACACAAAGAATCTGAGGTGGCGACGCAGCTCACCCTGTAGGTATTTGATGCCTCACTGCACCGGGACAGAGCGACAGTGTCCGCCTCTTTGTGCTCTTGCTTCACCAGCATTCTGCCCACTGACAAAACGGGTCACTGTGTGCAGCTTTGGAGCACCCTCACTTATCGTGTAAAGCTCTACACAAATAAACGTGCATCGCCTTGCCTCACCGGCAACAATCCTGTGTCCAAGATAATCTAGAGCCACGCTGAGCAGTCACTCGGTTTTGGGTGTAAACAAAAGTGAAAATGAGGGTATTCACTGACAGGAAAGGTTGCYTATCATGTTGTGTATCAATGTAACATCTGCAAACCGATTCAAAACGTTCCCCATCGTCCCATCAATAACTTTAACAGCTCAAGACTCTAATATTGGAACTTTACAGCTGAGGAGGTCAGAGGCAGAAGATGGAAATGGGGAAGGGTGGTTTGTTGTTATGTTTGGAACGGGAGGTGGGGTGGTGTGGGGGGGGGGGGTGTTGGGTCAGGGACTGCAGCACACAGACGTCTGGAAACAGTTAAGGATGGATCACAGGCCTGAACGCATGAGGGTGGGAAAGAAAAAGAGGGCGGAAGTGCGAGTCTTGGGAAGAGCGAGGGTGGAGGAGGAAGAGAGTGAGCCAGCGAGAAAAAAATGTGAAATGTTGCTTAAGAAATCTTGTACCARTTAACTTTTTTTTTTGCTCCACTGGATTTAAACTTTACAACCTCTATTTTAAGACTCAGTACTATTTTAGGTTATTGTGTAATAAAAACCGCGTGTTGGAATATATTCAACTTTTTATCTCAAACCTAATTTTCATTCATAAGTGAAGTCATTTMTGATGACCCTCTTAAAGCGACAGCTCAGAGATTTTTGAAGTTGGGTACTGCAGAAAGAGCATGAACAATTATCATCTCACCTGTTGTAGATAGCTTTATGAATGACTTATTTTTAAAGAAACAAAGTTAAATTCTGACAGGATTAGCTCACTAACAGATAATCTGAGCCAAATATCAAATATGTTGTATCTAGAGCTTTGACTGGAACCTGGAAGTTGAAGCCAAAACAGGACCAGCTTCCCTGTAGAGTGGTTCCAGTACAAGTGTTAGGTAGTGGTGTCCCAACATCAATATCGGTACTAATCCCAGCATTTTTACAAGTATTTTTACTTGTTCAAAATGCCTCGATACTAGGGACCTGTATCGATACCAGATTCAATACTTCTTTATTATTTTTAAAATGTTGCAACAGTACATATATCCTGGTTTAAATTGGATTTCTTCCAGTCAGAAGGGCTGTAGGTCTATATGGAAAGAGGCACATCTTGTTTTAAATAAAAGTCTTTTTAAAGTCATTATGTAATGTTTAAGTTCTAACTCAGTAAGTACTCTTTATCTGTACTCGGAATTGGCAAGTACCCAAACTGAAGTACTCGTACTTGGTTTGAGAAAAACTGCCTCGCCACATAAAAGAACAAAACGTTGCCCTAAATATTTTTTAAGTTGTTGACTTTTGTTGATAAGATAGTTCTTGCTGCTGTATGTTTAAATATTAGTTTTTAAACATGTTTAGCTGTAACTAAATATTTCAAAGGTTTAAAGTGCCTTTAGTCTCCTTTGGGAGAAGTTTGTGTTGGAGAAAATAATATGTTGCACAGAAAACACATTTCATGCTTAGAGGAAAGGRCATGTCATGAGCCTGAAGTCCCTCATCTTTAGACGTTGTTTCAGCATGTTCACAGCAATTGGCCAGTCCTGTGTGTGATTGGATTACTGAAAAACTATATTATTCCTCAAGCTAGTGTGAGTCAGCCGTATTGGATTTTGAGGTCTGGGCTGGTCAAGAATCTCTGATCTTCACCTTGAAACTCAGAAAATCTGACTTCCTTGTACAAAATTAACCACCATAAACCCAAGTTTTCCAAATTGGGGTCAATGAACTGTCTGCAACAGGTAAGATATTATCTTTGCATAACCTCTTCAGGTAACCCTCTTTTAAAAAATCTGAACTATCACTTTAATAATATTTGGTTGTTATGTCTTAAATTATTAGATAGATTAAACTCTTTATTAGTTTTGAGGATTTGTCATAAAATTCAAGCCAGTTATTCAAACCAGAAACATGTGTCCCTAAATTAACAGATTTGGGCCCTTTTGCTCAAAGAACACAAACAGCTCAAAGGTTTCGAACAGCTCCAAGATCACAACTGACCCATTTCCTCCTCCGCCTCCTGGTTCTAATAAAAAGGAGGTTAAGTAAGAACAGATAGACAGATGGAGGGGAGCTTTTTTCTCTCTGTTTTGCTGATGTTACAAGTGAAACTTTTCACATATGAAAGARAATTCACGCTGCACGCACATGCTGAGCAGTGCGTGCACAGGCAACGTAGTTGTATCCCAGCCAAAATGTCCCCTTCTCAAAACACACACTCACACATGCACGCACGCACACACACACACACACACACACACACACACACA
>NW_013952403.1:8015221-8035296 GCF_001266775.1 Austrofundulus limnaeus | reverse complement strand
CTACAGTATTTTTATTTACAGTTAAAATATATGTTTATTAAATAAAGTCTAATGTTACAACTAATCGGGGATCCCTTTAAAGGAGACATATCATGTAAAATCCATTTTTTTAAGCCGTTAAATGTATTTTGTTGTTCACTTGGTGTCTCTGGGAGTGCAGAAAATGTAATTCAGTCTTTCACYGTGCTCCATAAATATCTTTACATTCTGTTTGGGTCAAAATTTTCAACCAGTTTTCTCTATTACATTTTTTGGAATTATATTGCATTAAATTACTTGCAACAGAACTGCCAATTTGGCTGCTTTTATTCTCCTCTAAGTGGACAAGTCTTCCCTTGTTGACAACTTTTAATTCATTTGTAAACAAAAGAGGAATAGAAAACCCCCTTTATGGATGCTATGTCATACTCCGTGGAAACAACATGCTAAAATTATACATGTTAATGAAATGCATAAACATTCTGAGGTTGTACATCCTGTTTTTATGCTGCTGGACTTTAAAACAGCTCAGCTCATATATGTGTTATGCATGTTAAAATGGACATATAAGACATGAGTCTTTTATTTGWCATTATTTTACTTGAACATAATGAAATTTCAGTGATGCTCTCAGTGATTTAAGAAAGTAATAATACAGTATACAGTATAATCATATCTCTGCTATCAAACTAGAATGAACCACTCAGGAAGCTGAYCGAGGCGGGGTGTGAAGCACCTCCTTTGGTTTTAAAGAGACAGCTTCAAAACGAGTTGATCTGAGACACGCCTCAAAAGGGGTGAAAGGGGGGCTTGTGGAGTTACAATAAAGATTAATTTAGACKAAAGCATTGCAGTTCCACTTCATATAGAGCCCAACTGAAAGATTTAAACGTGAAAAGGAAGAATTTAAAAGCAGGATATCTGAGAAATGATGGAATTGTAGCTGTTTTGTCAAACACTGTGCATATTTCTGTGATATCAAAAGATGTCATGATCTGAGTATACATATTGTGAATGACCRTTTGCTACCAAACCCGGTTTTAGATCAATTTCTGCCAAACTGACTGACTTATAACAACTTTAGTGTTTTTTAAGGTTCATTAGCTGTCATATTGAATTGGACAGAAGCCAACAAATCATATTTTCATTAAGACTCAGTATTATGGTGTACAGAGTCTTAATACTTAGTGGTGTGTGTTGTGAACTGCTTTCACCTACAAATAGACCAAATTTTAGCAACATAACCAAGAAATTTATGAAGGTGTTGCCGTTTTTGTGTTTTCTACCAGCAGCTGGCTGTGGTGGGCATTTTAAATTGATTTGCATCTAGCAGGTAAGTAGATTCAATGCTTATTTCCTGAAAGAGTCATTAAAATTCATCAAGTGGTTCATAAGATATTTTGCTAACAGACAGGTGGGCACACAGGCATAAACATTTTTGCTTTTGTTCGCCTTTTTTGGGGGGGTGGGGGGTGTCAATATAAAGCCATAAAACATATTTAATAACAGGGAGGAACAGCAGATGTTAAGTTTAGGCATCAGTTATTGTTTTAAACAATGTCCCATCTTAAGAGAGAAAGACAATTATGGAGAATTAAAAGGGTCYGGACAGAAAATCTGCCAAGACGTCTTACAGCCTGATGCTCTCTGAACCTCAAGGATGCTTCTCGCATGAGCCGCGACAACAACAACAGAGTCATTTACTGTAAGCAGCGTCCACAGTGTCCACAAATAAAGACAAACGGTCTTTAAAAAAAAGAGAGACCCTGAAAAACATTCCTCCAACCCAAATGTTTATTGTTGTCCTTTAGGCCTTTAGAAACAGAGCGCTGCATTCCCGCAGTAATCCCGGAGGTCTGAGAAAAGCAAACTGTGTTTATGTCGGCGATGGCACAGTAATCGCCAGAAGGGGTAAATTGTTATCACCCTGTATGAGTTTTCCCACAGACGCTGGGAATTCGGCGACTGATTGACCCTTCTCGCTTTTCATAAACAAACCAGTTACACTCAAAGTGTCACCGGCTAACGAGAGAGAGCGCCTCAGCGGGAGGCACGCGGCCCACGCTCGGCCCCAGGATGCAGCAGGACTGCGTAAGTCCACTCCTGGGATCAGCTGTATTAAAGCTGCATGTTTTTGCTTTATACATCTGGCAGTGATAAAATAGGTCCTCGATAAGGTGGGAACTGCTGCCTAAACTGCAGCCAATTGTTTGAATGAGTGGATCCCAAGAGGTGGGCGAAAGCTTGGAGTTGACGGGAAAAAAAGTGTAATCTGTAACAAAAGCAAGATGATTATTCAAAAAAAAAAAAAAAAAAGCCTCCCTGAATGCAGCTGGAGAGTTCAGACTTCCTGCTTTGGGAAATTTTCTAGCCTTGTGCGTGGTTGTGATGCAACCCTGACACAGCAGACCACTAACCAAACACCGACAAACAACAAGATTGCCACGATAAGTAAAAGAAAAGAAAAGCTTCTTGAAAAACAAGCTGCATGGAAAACAACGCAAACTCATGATCCAAGATGCAGAAAACCTAAAAAAAATCAAATGCAAGAAGAAAGCAGTGACAAAGCATGACAAGATTTCAGAACACCAAGCGCATGCTACACCAGACAGTGTGTGTGTGTGTGGTGGGGGGCATGCAGACATATGGAATATACTTTATGAGAAAAACCACATCAAAGCAGAGTGAGCGAGCAACAAAAAGAGCACAAACAGCCTGACAACACAGACGGTGGGGCTTACTCTGCAGGAAGATGAGATATACAAAACAAACATTTCCAGTTCAGAACCCACTTCTCTCCAAAGAAAACAACRACAGCTCCAAGTACAGAACAGCTCACTGATACTTTTTAAAGACGTATAATGTGATTTGTTAAAACAAACATACAGACTATATATTCATCTTCATTTTGGTGAGAGATAACAAGCCTGTGTGTCGTATCAAAAAGCAGGACTGGGGAGCTGTTTGACGGAAAAAAATGACCCTGAGTGTCTTTGTTAAAACAAACCTCCTTTTTTAATCCTCATCCTGGACTAAGGCCCCCCCCCACCCCCATGAGGGAGACCTTCATGGTCCCACAGCAGCAGACCCATGTTCCTGTTCCTGACCCAGGAGATTTCAGTCAACTCCATCATGACTAAAACAGACCAGAAGTGTAATAAAGACAGATCCTCTGAAGGRTCAACTTAGGGCAACATCCATATTTTATAGTACAAATCATAAAAAATGACAATGAGGCTTAACTGCTCTGCAAGTTTCACTGCGTTACAAAATCATTTGATTTGATGTAATATTAATATATTTCAGTTAACTAGAGCCAAGTAAAACACTCTGCACTTTCAAAGCTCTCTTACTGGAGCAGGTTCATTGTCAGTTCAGTCAAGAATTATTCTTTATCAAAACAATGTTTTTGTCATTATCTCAGTTTGGCTCCTTTTTCCAGCAAATGCTCCTGAAAGAAAATCTGGAAACTTTGACAAATCTTTCACAAAGAAACTTGAAAAGGAAGTACCTTTCAGGATTGTTTTCTCAGACTGATTTAGTAAAAACACAAAAGTCAGCATTTATATATAAGTTAAATAGTTCCTGAGACACAATTTTAAGGTTTTTTGAAAACAAGTTTAGTCCGTAAGTGCTGTTAACTTAGGTTTTAGAGTTTAATTATTGTTTGATTTATGTCTGAATATGATACATTTTGAATTAGTTCAGTATTTTTTATGTGCTGGGTCTTATTATAGTGTGATAATGAGTTAAGACAGGTTTAATCATTAGAATCATTAAAATGCATGTGACAAATAATGTTTGAACAAGTGCTATATAACTAACCATTTGATGGGTTGAAATTGTACCAAATTATATCAGATTCATTTTTCAGATCACCTTTTAGCTGTACTTACATCAATATGTCTGAATGACCAAAAAAAGGCTCCCAAATTGATCCAACATAAATCAGAGAGCACAGTCAATGTTCTATGTATGTTCTTCCTCTGTTTCCGTGTTGACTTTGTGTTTTTCAAATTTCCATCTTGTTTATTTTAGTTAGCTCAAGTCTTGGCGTCTGTTTTAGCTCCCATTGGTTGTGTTAAGCTCTTATTTGCCTGGTTTATTTTGAAAAGGTCTCCCCTCTTTATTTTTTGCATTTGCTTTGGTTCCACTTCCTGTTTTTGTTCACACCAGATCTAAGGTGAGGACTGTGTTTAATTGGTTATTTCCTTAAATATTTATAATCCCTGTGTTTCTTTATTCATTACCAATTCATCATCATCATCATCATCATCATCATCATCATCATCATCATCATAATCTGTCATAGTACGAGTATCCTTCAAATCAGCTCGAGTGTTTACAACAAGTGTGGGGGAGGGAGGTGTTCTGGGAGTTCAGTTGTTTGCAATTGAAACCACTAATCAGTGCCCACATCTCAAACTGTCAAGACTCACTAAGGAGACACAATATAAGCAAAGCTAAAATAAATGCACGCTGATGACATAGAAGTTTATTATAAAGGCAAAATATTTCCTTTTAGCTCCATTTCTGACCTCCAGTGTTGCTTCAGTCCGTTACTGCATTATGTTCACCTCTTGAAACGACAGTTTTTCTGCGATCTGATGAAGGGTAAGTGGTGTTTTTGTTAAAAATACCAGCTTGCTGTGGTTAAAAACAAACCGATGTAGTAATGATGCGAAGCAAATCCAAACAGAAGGAAAACCATATTAACCTTTACAACAACAACAAAGCAGAGTGTGCAGTCGCAGGAAATGCAGGTGAACGTCCTGCATGGGTTGCAACAATCACAAACTTGTATTTTACTCATGACAGAACATAGTAAACTCATTACATTTTAAACTAAGAAACTGTACTGTTATTTTAGAAAAGACTAGGGTAATTTTGAATTTTTTGGCAGCAACACAAAATAAAAAGCTGGGACAGTTCCATGTTTCCCACTGTGAAGCATCCCCTCCTTCTTTTAACAACAGTCTGTAAATGTCTCAGAGCTGGAGAGAGCCATGTTTGGAGACTTTAGGAGGAGAATTTTGTCCCATTCATGTCTGATGAAGGATTCAGGCTGTTCATCAGCCCTGGATCTGAATCAGTTTAGAAACTGGACTCTTTTTTTTTCTAAGCCATACTGTTGCAATGGATGCAGTACTCAATTAAAGCATTAATGCCTAATTTTCTGCATTAATGGTGCCTTTTCAGATGCTCATGACAGAAGCAATAATGCACCCTTATGCCATCAGCGAAGCAGGCTTTTGAACTGAGCATTGATAACAGGCTGGATTGGTCCCTCTCCTCTTTTGTAAGCCCATTAAGTYCCAAAACCTAAATCTTGTGCTGTAACCTTTTTGAGAAGAAAGATTTCTCGAGATTCTTGAAATCTTTTTTATGATATAATTAAATGTAAAAATGTTTTCTATAGGGAAAAATGTTGTGACATTTTTACCTTTTTAGTCACACTTTTTGCAGACTGCTGAACCCCTGCCCATCTTATCGTCAAAGGAATTCAGCCTCTTTATAAACAGTCCATATTGACCTGTTGCCACTTAATTTAATTAGCTTTAAAAGCTCTTCCAACAATTTCTTATTCATACACTTACTTTTACAGCCTTCTGTCACCCATTTCAACTTTTTTGATATGTTCCTGCCATCAAATTTATCATTACCCCAGTTTTTCCTAAAAATGGTCTTTATTTGAACATACAGTATGCTTACTATATTCTATTGTGAATAAAATGAGTTTATGAGACTTTAAAATTGTTGTATTCCATTTTTATTTACAGTCAGGTCCATAAATATTGAGTCAATTCAATTCTCATATTTTTYTCTGTAAACACCACAATGGATTTGAAATTAAATGAAGACTTTCAGCTGTAATTTGACGGTATTTARATCTAAATCAGTTGAATGAAGTACAAATTACACTTGTTTGTATGTGTGCATACCACTTTTTAGGGATTCAAAAGTAACGAGACAAATTAATCACAAATCAAACGTTCGGTTTTTAATATTTGGTCGCAAATCCTTTGCAGTCAATTCCAGTCTGAAGTCTGGAAGACAAACATCAGCAGACACTGAGTATCATCCCTGATGATGCTCTACTTCAACTGTCAGTTCAAAAAGAAGAGAATTACGTCTATGTCTAAATATTTATGCACCGAACTGTATATTTTACACAGCTTTTCAAGTTTTTTGGGGAATTTGGGTTATACTTCAGACTTAAAAGTTGTACATTTGTTTTTTTATATAAAAAATCATGTATTACAACTTTGTCAATATCTGCCAAATGTAGAAATTCTTTGAGCCAGAAAGATACTGTAAAGAGGTCTTTGTCTTTTCTGATAACATCTGACAGAAATAGTTTGTGAAGATTTGTGACACAGTTATCCGGAGTTAGATTTCATTTGCACAGCTGGACACTGAACTTTAAAAAGGCTCAGTGTTGGAGGAAAAAACGCTCATGTGTTGTAACTTAAGAGGCTGACGCTGCACTGAAGCCATCTCGAGTTTGCTTTGTCAGCACTAAAATCAAATATACTGTTATTCTTGTTGATAAATCAAGTCTTGTCGGCATTTGGATCCAGAGCCTGTGGGGTCTGGTCTCTGAAACCAAAGTGGATCTGTGCTTGTGCTGAAGGAACACATGTTTGGGAAAGCTGCAGATTTTGGTTTGCTGCTTTTCAAACAGAGTTGTAAATGTCGTTTGTAGTGGTGGGGGAATGGGGAGGGGGCAGGGGACGTGAAGTGCTTCTGGCTGCAGAGTGGTAGCTTCAGATGTGGCAGCTTTTAGGTATCCGCTTAATGATCTGATCTCGACTCAACTGGAATCTTTAATAAAGGAAAAAAAGAATTAAAAACTAAAAAAGAATTTACATCATTCCTCCGCTTTTAAGCAGTAAAATCTTGGATTGCATTTAAATGTGCCAGTTAGTTTGTAGCTCGTGGAAATATTTATTTACTGGCACCAGTGACACCACATCCTCCAGTAACCCCCCCTTCCTGCACGCTGACCATCTCTACAAAACTAGAAAGCAGTAAGACCCCCGGCAGCCCCAAGAGAAATGAAGTGTGCCCCCTTTGCACACACCCACACACACACCAAAGCAACAGAAACAGCTGAATACAATTAAAACTAACTAGCTTTAAATTCTGTTTGTTCCCTTAAACATTTACAAAGAAGAAATTACATCTTATGGAGAATCACGAATCCTTACATAAATTCTGGGCATTTTGTGTAATTATGGTAAATCGTTTTAGGTTTATCACTGATCAGTGTGTACTCCATAGATGAAGTCAAAAACAAACCAAAATTAAAGACCTACCAAACCTTGAAGGAACGCATATCAAGTTTTAGGCTAAGATAATTGCATGTTAAGAAATGGCTGAGCTGTTAGCTGTTTTGGTCAAATAAAAAAAAAGAAAAAAGAAAACATTATCCCATGTGGGATATCTTCAAGACATATGTCTTGAAGAAGATTCTCAGCAACTAACATATAAAATTCTAGCCCAATATGTGTAAAACTGACAGGGTTATGGCTGTTTTTGGATTGACTAAGTTTGATTAGCTGGGCGGCCATCTTGAATTGGGTTGGAAACAAGGCACAAATCCCTTCCTGCAAGTTTCACTCAACTTTGTTTGGTGATTTATGAAAGTTTTAGGGACAGACACAGACACCCAAACAAACACACACAGGCAGAAACATCACCCCTCGCCTTGTTTTCCAGCTCTAAAAACTGAACACGTTCTCTGCTTTTAGCCGTGCAGAATATTCTTATCTTGTAAAAGCAGCGCACTGTTTTCCTTTGTCCTTCTCTCCCACTCCTTTGTGTCACCAGTTCCAATTTGTTTTCGTTGGAGCTGGACAACAAAAACTCCAGAGAGAAAAGAGACAGATGGAGACCCAAACTTCCTGTTTGCTGTTCAGATTTGGGTGACAGATTTCTGGAACCGAGACACCAACGCTATTCAAACTCTGTTTCAAAAGGTACTAAGTTTTGGTGGAAATCATCCTTTTCATATTGCAGCTGGAGGTTTTCTAGTTGCAGAGCTTGTTTTATTTGTTGAAGACAATACTGTGATTCTGTTTGCTTTTGCCTTTATGGCAGATTAACATCACCAATCAGAGCAGAGGATGCAGAGGAAAAACGTTTGCACTCTGTGGTTAAAACATCATTACATCACTGTGTCTTCAAACGATAATTGTTGCTTGCTGCTTTAAAGTTCAAAACACTGCATGCTTAAGCTTTAATTGGTGCTTAAATCTCATGTTGACCATTTTTAATTGATAGGTTAGCACTAATAACAAATGATCTCTGGCTTTTTACATTGTGAGGTAACGTGTCAGGGAAACACGATAATTAATAAAAAAGGTTTTAAACCCACTTACAAACTAATTAAAGGGTTTGAAAAACACATTAGTTATATCTTTATACTTTGCAATTTATTTATTAAAACATGTTTACTGACATTAAATCTTTAATTAAGGTTATGATTTAATTTATTTTTCTTTATTAATTACAAAAAAACTATTTATATAATCCATGTTCTTTCTGTAAAGTATTAGGCTTAGGTTGGGACATCACTGTGGGTCATAACCACAAACTAACTGGTGGGTCTTATGTGTTTTGCCATTCTTTTCTTGTTTAATTGGTTAATTAGCAATACTTCAACTAGATATGGTCAGGGTCACACAGAGTTGATGGTATTCTGTGGGTCATAGGTTAAAAAGTTTGGGACCCACCAAACTAAACACTGTATCCAAACATTTAAACTACTTTCTTTTTACTTGTGTGAAAATGACACCTTTTTTTATCTTTTGTCTTGGACATCTGGCCTCAGTCGTAGTTTTCTGACAAAAGAAGGAAGAAAAAAGATGCAGTAACATAAACGACCAGTCCTGTTGGAGCGACTGCACTTCCTGCCTGAAGATGAGATGCAGCTGCCTGTCAGCTCTGCTTGAGCGGGTGGGAGGGGAAGAAAGAAGGAACAGAGGGGGGGGAGCAGATGATTTTGCAGCCAAATGATGTGTTTTATTGCCGCACCTCTAAGTGCTCTTCATTACCACTAATCGACATAAGGAAGAAAAGTCTAAGCACGGCACTGGAAAAACAGCAGCATGCAAAAGAGAGCATGACACTGACCCTTTTGGTTAAGAAACAACCACTCAGTTGAAAAATATGAATGATGAACAATGAGTCACACAAATAACTGACCAGAGAAGTCAGAATAAAGATACTCATCAATAAAATCCACTGCTATAAATAGGCATTAACCTCAGTGTTCAGTGGTACGACACTGGTTGTTCAGCAGCTGCATGTTCAGCTCGTGGAACAGAGAATAAATCAGCAGAGGACAGAATGAGATCAGTGTGTTTCAACACACTCTCCGCTGAGACCAAACTGTTGCACGTCGGCACCGTGGAGACCGCTGCTGGCAGGTTTTCTGCCTGCTCATAATGTGAAGCACATTTTCTCATTGAGACCGGCATGTAGAGCGTGCCAGGAAACAGCTGATGAACAAGAACTAGGTCCAGGCCAGGTGTAGGTGGTGGGGGGTGGGGGTGGGGGATACGAACCCAACTGGGCTGCATAACATCAAGGCGGACCAGAGGATCTGGGATGCATACCAGCAGCCTGACGCACAGCGAGGAAAATCCCCTGCACTCAGGCAAGATATATAACCTTGTTACAATTTGAAAACCCTGTTGCGAAAATGTGTGTTGCTGCTCTAGTGCAGAAATATGACATGAATGCAACACATCCCAAAGACCCTGATGAGTAAGAATTCCCGGCAAGAACTCCTCAGGATTTGGACCGGGAAAACAACAAAATGCCAAACTGAAACTCTGACAAGTCACCAAGGAGAACTGAAAACATGCTTTCGTTTCACAGGAATCATCTGCGTCCAGGAGGTGGAAGTGCAAAGGAACCAAAGCGAGAAGTTAGCCCACCAAGCGGCCGCTTATTACAGGGGCTTTCAGGTGCAGAACATGTGTCATATCAGATGGGAAAGACATGCCTGGAACATGTGTCTCTCAGCTACGACTCTAACGTAACTCAGTCCAGGCAGCAAAACCTCCRGTGAAGAGAGGATGATTCAACTGATTGTTTATCCACTGAGTCACAGGAAATCTTAAAGAAGGCAGATGTGTAATATCACTGGAAAAGGAGTTTATTGTAGTGTGGTGAGATGTGTTTCTGTGTGGAGAGGATTAGTCTTCTCAGAGAGAAGATCGCTGGTTCTTGCAGGATGACTGAAGAGGGTTGTATAAACAAGCTCTTTAGCAGCGAAGCACAAAGTGGCGTACACACAAATAGGCTGTAAACTCATTGTGTGTGTGTGTCCCTTTGACACCTTGTCAAACGTTTCCTCTGAGCGAGACGTTAAACATATTTAAACATGGCCCTTTGTGAAAGAGTTAAACAGTGTCTGTGTACAGAGATGTGATGTTTGAACAGGTTGCTCCCACTCTGACACATTGTGGTGTTTGTGTGTGTACACACACTTCAGCGGAGATGCAAACACACAACACAATCGGCTCTTCTCAAACACTTCAATCCGAATYAATTCTAGGACAGCTTGCACGTATCTAAACCTCAGGTCCATTATTATTTTTCTGGCTGAATTAACTTTTCCTGCCTCCGTCAACAGTTTCCAAACAGCCGTGACCAACAGAAAAAAACACTCTTGAAGATAAGGAGCACCTTACCTTCACAACCGACCCGCTGACACAGATGGGTCTTCCCCCTCCTTGCTGGGCCAGCCGATGGAAATTAGAGCAGAAGCTTCCAGCTGTAGGCTCCACAGGATCCGCTGCTCCAAATGTACAGATCTCTCAGATGTTCAGAGTCTGAGGTTAATCMGTGCTGTCCCAGAAGTCCTGGAGGAGGTGGTACTGCTCTGAGCTGAACCGTTTATTTAGTCAAATCACAGCCCTATGGGGGTCTCTCTCTCTCTCTCTCTCCTATTCACAAAACAAGCCGGCAGAAAGAGTGTGTGTTTAAAAGAAGAAGAAAAATCCTTCAAAGAGACAAGCAGACAAACACACACCTCCTCTGACACCCAGAGAGCAGAGTGCGAGTGGTCCGGCCCTGCTGAGTGAAGAAATGAGGGGAGGGAGGAGGGAGGGAGGGTGTTGGTGAAGAGAGAGGAGCAGAAAGCAACACGGCTCAGTCTAACGAAAACGAGAGAAGAAGAGGCAGGCGTTCAGAAAACTTCAAAAATGACAGATCAAGTTCTGCTTGTTGTTCTCGTAGGAACGGCAGCTCCGAGGTCCCAGGCTCGTCTGGAGCGATTTGTTTATGAATGGAGAGGGAGAGGCGAGCCGCTGGAGGTGAACTGAGACAGTCTCTATTGGCAACGGTGATCTGGACTGCGTCCATCCCTGCCATAAAAACAACAAACACAATGAAAAGAAAGGAGTGAGAGGTTCAGGCAAAGAGAAAGAGAGAGAGAGAGGGATTTGGCAGAGCTCATGGTGCCCTGGAAACAAACATGGAAGTCTCAGTTTCTCAGGAAAGTACCTCATTTATAAAGCTACACAAATCAAAAGAGATGTAAAACTTATTAAACATAAAATAACTTTTATCTTTTGGGAACATTCTTTTTTTCATCTTTGCTATATTAAAAAATGAATCAGCTTTTTGTTCTTTCTCACCCTCTTTGTCTCTTCGTTTTTTTCTCTGCCCCCGCTCTTTCAAACCCGTCTCCTAAATATTGGCTCGCTTCCTAATTTCGTCCATTCCCAGGACAGGAGAGGAAAGAATCCTGCTGCTGATCAAGGCCTTTTTTCCTCTCTAACAAGCGGGCGCACAGAGCGGGGAGGAAGGAGCCGGGGTTAAATTGGACAGCAACATGTTCTCCTCTAATTGTGAGGCTAAATCTTAAAAGGTCTGTTAGAAGTAATTAGAGAGCCAGCACAGCCCCGGTTATTAGATAGGTGGGGAGCGACACCACACAGGATGGTCTCCATTTCATTTGGATCTAATTTTACCTGCATGTCATTAACACCTCCTGTTCATTAATTTACTCTAAATCTAACAATTTAACCACATGAAACAGGAAAAGGTGTTTGTAATTTTAAAGAAACTYCAGTTGAAAAGATGCTGCACTTTGTGGGCAGAGTTGTAACTCATGCAGTAGTTTTAAAGGAGACATCCTGCTTTTAAATCCTTATTTTTCACATTTAAATCATTCAGTTGGAGTCTTTATAAAGTGGAACTGCAATTCCTGGTCTGAATTCCTCCTTATTGTAGCTCCACAGGTCCCTCTTTCACCTCTTTGAGCTGTGTCTCAGATCAACTCATTTTGATGCTGTCTCTTTAAAACCAAACAAGGTGCTTCACACCCCGCCTCCTTCAGCTTACAGTGGTTCATTCTAGTTTGATGTCAGAAATACGACTATACTGTGTACTGTATTATTACTTTCTTAAATCACCAATAGCATAACTGAAGTTTTGTCATGTTACGTAACATAATGACAAATAAAGTCTTGTATGTCCATTTTAACATGCATAACACATATATGAGCTGAGCTGTTTAAAAGTCCAGCAGCATAAAAACAGGATGTACAACCTCAGGATGTTTATGCATTTCATTAACATGTATAATTTTAGCATGTTGTTTCCATGGAGTGTGACATAGAATCCACAAAGGGGGTTTTCTATTCCTCTAAATTCGGCAGCGGCAGCCCTTTAACAAACCGGACTCCCAACTATTCTGCCCCAACAATGCCGGGTCTATCTGAGCGAGCGCAGAGTGTTTTGTGTCACGGCTGATCTGATTTAATGCTAAAAACAGAGGGTAGCCAGTTTGTGCTGTTGCTGTTTGGGTTTTTTTCTCCTTGGCTTCAGATAACTTGGAGTTTATCTGCAGTGTCTGAGAGGCAGTGAGGAGAGCGAAGGGAGGAAGGGGCAAGAAGCTGAACCCGACTCACCCCCTGATGGATGAAGATGGGTGAAGAAACTGATAAACATGGCTCCTCAGTGACAGAATCAAATTTTATCATGAGGACTCAAGCAAAACATGAGCCCAAACAAGGACTTATATTACAGACAATGACACCAGCAGATTCCTGCTTGTTTAAGAACATTTTTCAGACTAACAACCAAATACAAATAATAAAAAAACAGTGTTACAACCAATAATAAATGATTAGAATCAGCAACTAGTCATAAATTATATTTTACCTGTTGAAGATAGATCTTTGAACAACCTCAGTTTGAGGAAAAAAACATTAATTCTGAGCAAACTGACAAGATAATCTGAGTGGATCCAAATCCCAGTTAGCAAACTTTGTCTGGCCCAGCTCTGGCCCATTTGTAGCACTGACAAATTTGGGCCACTTAAACCAAACCACAACAGGGCCAATTGTGGCACTGACATATTTGGGCCACAAAAACAAAACCATAACAGGGCCAGGTGAGCTACTGACAGCTGTGGGCCACATAAACCAAACCACAACAGGGCCAGTTGTGGCACTGAAATAAAAAAACAAAACAAAAACAGCAAAAAAAAAAAAAAAAAAAAAAAAAAAAAAAAAAAAAAAAAAAAAAAAGACAAAAACAACAACAACAAAAAAAAAAACCAAACACTGGGCCAGTTGTGGCACTGACATACCGTATTTGGGCCACATAAATAAAACCATAACAGGGCCAGTTGCGGCACTGAAATAAAAAAATAAATTAAAAAAACAAACAAACAAACAACCAAACACTGGGCCAGTTGTGGCACTGACATACCGTATTTGGGCCACATAAACAAAACCATAACAGGGCCAGTTGTGGCACTGAAAGGTTTGGGTCACATAAACCAAACCACAACAGGGTCAGTTATGGCCTGCCTTCTTAAAACTGTGCCATCATTGCCAGATCTGGCCAACATCTGGATGACAAACCACTTGCCATGCCAGCAGTGCCAGCTTGACACCAGATCTGGCCCACACCTCTCTGCTACGTGGGATCGGTCCCAGTTCTGCTAGCAGATTAGCTCATTAATCCAGTTAGAATTAAACAAACTAAGGTTGTTCAGAACGCTACGATCTACAAGATAATCACTGAAATAATCCTATTTATGGTTTTCTTTGTGTTGTGTCCTAATAAAAATGATTCATTTTGAGGTTTGTATTACCATAAACATACTCAAAATAAAATACCGAAACTTGATGTTTAAAATTAGGAAAACACTTTTTTTTTAAAGCCACTTCAGTAGAAAGCAGAACTGAATATTAGTTTCTTAGTTTCTTCATCATCAGTGACCGTTTTTTGTTTGTTTGTTTTTGCTTTAAACAGTAGAATAAATACCTTAAAGGATAAAGGACTGCCTGTGCATTTACACTGACATAATGATGAAGTTCCTGGCTTTAGCAAAGGGAAAAATATTTAGCTTGTAAACACTTCTTGTAGTTGTATTTCATCCTCACACACCTGCAGACAAAATAGCTTTACTCATCCTGAAACAGGTTCCACGCGTCAGGAGCAAACTTGACATCAGTTTGTTTTATGTGTGTTTTGTTTTCTATTCTGGTCATTCCCATGAAGTTGATTGTTTATGTTTTTACTTGTCCAATTTTTTGTTGTGCCTTATAGTGAATCATGTGTTTTGGATCATTTGGATCACTGTGTTTTGTACTTTTTTTTTTTAAACTGGACTGAACTCTGGTTTAATGAGTGTGACCTTGTGTCTGTGGAGCTGTCATGATTCCAGGTTATCCTTGGGYTCTCCTTCCCCATTTCCCCCCAGTTTCCTCCCTTTTCATCCCATCTCCTCTTTTCCTTTGTTCTTTCTACTCTTCTCTTTTTCCATATGGACTTGCGAGCACACTGTGAAGTTAAATTCACCCGTCAGGTGCTGCTGTTGCCTCCCTCTCTGGTTCAAGTGATCARACCTGCAACTCATTACCTCCCAATTAAGCACCTGTAAAAAAGCTAAGTTGGAATACTGCTTTTTACCAGATTGTACAATTATTTTGGGGATCTCGGTGCTTTACATTCTTGGATGTTCGAGCCTTTGATTCAAGAGTTAAGGTCTTACCTGTGTTCTTCTCATAGACCTCCTTGTTCTGTAATCTCTGTAGAAACTCACCTGAATACAAGCCTGTCTGCTCATTTTCCACCATCCTGTTCTTCATCCTCCTAGTCATCCTTCACTCATCACCTCAGGTTTCTGGCCCACCTGAAAAATAAAATAAAAGAYAWAAACAAATCCTACTTGCTAAACTTGATAAATGTCTCCTTTGATCCCACAATAATCTGCCCCATCTCTGTACAGATCTGTCTTATTCACAAACGTTTGGTAGTCTGAACACAATCCAGCCTGAGCCAATCTGTAGGACCTTCTGAACTGACGTCAGCCCACAAGCAGAAGAGTGGGTTTATTATTATATTTATTTATATACCAATAAACCCACTCTTCTGCTGCAGGCTTGTTAAAGATCAACAGCCATTCTTATAATCTGAAAAAACACCTTTTTATGTTTTGATTTCTTTTGCGCTTTTCAGCTAAAGATTTAAATGAATTGTTTATCAAATCTATCTCAAAGTTTGTCTGGATTGCAGCCTTGATTAAAGGATGTTGTATGGGTAAGTTTCTCTTTGATTCAATTGTTTTTTCTGATTATTTTGGGACCTGCTGTGGTCAGTGGATGCTATAATGTGCTGTGTCAATCAGGGGGCAGCAGGGGGCAAATCATTATTGCCCTTATATTGTGTCTGTTAGGTAATAAAGTGAGATAACTCACCAAAAATTACTCTGAAATGTAATAATGTCAATAATGATGTCAGATATCTGATATATTGTCATTTGTACATAAACACCAACAGACCTGCTGATGGCCTCTATGTTGCTCATCTGACAACTGTGTGACATGACTGTGTGTACGTGTTTGTGTGTGTACTTGTTTCTACTACCAAGTAGGGCTGCCACAAACGATTATTTTAATAATCGATTAATCACCGATTATTTATTCGATTAGTCAACTAATCAGATCATACGTTAATTGAATATAAAACATACAGCTTATCACGTCAGAATGCAGCTGCTATTATATAACCATCGTTAGATTTTAGCTATATGCTAACTAAAAATAACTGCTGTGGAAGGCAAGTTCTGCTCTGCAGATATTGTACAAGTTTCTCTTTCATTTTCTTAAAAAGATCCCACACGTTTGAGCTCCGTTGCTGGGTAGCCATGATACCAGAGCCTGTCTGTATAATGTCTTGTGACGTCCACGGCCTACCCCAGTTACCACTACTGTGCATGTGTGTCAAGGACAGAAAGGCAGATGTGGCAGTGGAAGGTGACAAAGCAGTTTGGAGAGAAAAACAAATTAAAGAAAACAAACAAAAAAAAGAAAACGATTAATCGATTATTAAATTAGTCATCGATTATTTTAATAATTGATTAGTCGTCGATTAATCGTGGCAGCCCTACTACCAAGTGAGGACCATTTCTGCCAAAGTGAGGTCTTTGATGTAAAGTGAGGACATTTTCAATCTCCTCACCTTATTTGCAGCTCTACTGCTCTTTACTAGTTAGTTTGAGAAGTATGGTGTGAATTAAGTTTTGGTTCAGGTTAGTGTTATGAATAGACTAGTAATGGTTAGTTTTAGGGAAAATGTCTGGGTTAGGCATGAATACAGTTACAAAAATGAATGGAAGTCAATAACAAAGTCCTCAGTTTAATGCAAGTACAAGGATGTGTGTACGTGTGTGTGTGTGTGTGTGTGTGTGTGTGTGTGTGTGTGTGTGTGTGTGTGTGTGTGTGTGTGTGTGTGTGTGTGTGTGCACACATTGTGGATAGTTGACATCTGAAATCAAAGCATTTTGGGGTTGAAAACCTGCCACAAACAATGAACAGAGGTGTCAGAGCGGACCAATTCACCCCAAACAGATTTGTGACAGTTGTCTTTTTATTMTGTGAGCCATTCAATCATTCTGCTGAACTGAAACTAGATTAGATTTTTTAAAAACTGTTCTTAACTCAGATATTTAAAATTATACGAAGTTGAAAAGCAGTGATCTGACCACAATTTTGGTGTGTGTGTAATTAAAGCTGATCAAAACATGTTGAGTGAGTGTTTATAAAGTACACTGGAAGAAACAGTATATTTCAAAAACTTGGCCTGAAACTGTGCCTCGGCTATTTCCTTTCTCTGCACTAACATCCTGTCAGCGCTTTATCTTTRATACTGTCTTATAAAAGCAGATGGGTAACAGAAAAGCACGCATGCTTACTAAACAGATCTGTTTTTGACAGCGTGGCAGGGATGAAAAGTGATCCCTTTTTATCTATCTGGAGGTTTAAGACATGGAAACATTATCAAAACACAAAATTATATTTGCTGTTTGCCTCATAAATCAACTACAGAAATCAGTTAAATCCAAACTAAATTCCTATCATGTTCAGKGAAAGAGGATGATGAGACAAAAAAAACCTTCTCAATGAAACGAGCGCCTAAAAATGGTGCTGACTTAATCATTTAAATTAGGTAAACTTTTCTTAATGAGGCTGTTTATGAACATTCTTTGGACTGGAACAAGTCAAAGAGAAGTAATAAAAAAAAACTTGGACTCTAACAGCAGATCTCTGTTTAACACATGTGATCCTACAAAAGTGCTGAATAGGACAGAAACATGATGTTAGTTTTCTATGAATGAACTTTTAAATGACTAATTTTCAATCTGTGCTGTTTAAACAGAATTTATATTTAGATTATTCACATAAAGTAAATGTGTCAAATTCAAGGTCCATGGGCCAAATGTGGCCTGACACAGCATTTTATGTGGCCTGCAGGAGCTTCAAAGACATGAATGTCTTAAAATAAACGTATGCAGCTTTAAAACCAGCATTAACCATAAAATTAATTTCCCYTAATGCCTGTTGATTATTTAAAAAAATGACGGCATCCCACCACTAGGTGGAGATTCAAAATTAGGCAACAAAATTTACCATGATAAATCTCCATTTCACTGTATTTTTGCCAGTTGCTTTTACTACGGCCTGGTACTGGAAAGTGGGAGTTTTCCAGTTACAAGTTGAAAATTGAAACTGGAACACCCCTCTAGTGGGAATTTTTTGTCAGAAAATGCCAGCGTTCAGAACTCAAGATGGCAGCTACTCACTACAATTCAAAAGTGAGTAAAACTCTTACTTTTACTTTTAATATAGTAGTATTTCTGTATTATTTATTTCACAATTATTCAGTCGAACACATACTTTTCAGTGCTTATAAAAGAAAATGTTTAAATTCTGTTTCTATGCACAAAATACCACATAGAGCTCAGTTATTGTTTGTTAGCTGACCAGCAACAATGAGACGAGGCACATGATGTTTTATGTTCAGTCGAAGTTAACTAGGACTGGCTATTTGAGGGTTGCTCATGTGGCCCTCAGTGAAAATGTGTTTGACACCCCTGACATAAAGGAGCCACTTATTAGTTTAAAAAGAGGGGCTTTTTTAATCAATCAGGGACACATTAAAAACTAGCCTGGTTAAAACCAGACCCTGTCCTTCACTTTGCTTCGTACAAGGGTCAGGACTTGATGCATAGAGAAGTGATTCTTGCAGGAGGCGTGGCCTCTGCTGAAGTTTAAAATGATTGGATCAGTTGGCTGTGACGTATGTCGCTCTGACGGAGGCTAAGCTAAGAAGCTAACCGGAAATCGCGTGTGCTGTAAACAACCCTACTGAGAGGAGAAAAGTACCGAGCTGAACGAGACAACTGTAAATGAGAGCTGCTGCTTTGTCAGACAAATTTAATTTAATTTGGAAGCCTTATCAACACAGACTGGCTTCATTCACTTCCTCTACTGCTGTATGCTAAAATAACTAGCAGACACTGCGCAGAAAATCGACGTCGTTCAAAACTCTGCCTTCTGTTTGTTGATTGGCCCAGGTAAAATAAACTACAAGCAGACACTGCGCAGAAAATCGACGTTCTGTTCTCTGATTGGTTTGGCTAAAAATCTGCCAGCAAAATCCTTGTCTATGGGAGAAATCCCAGACGGAGCAGAGAAGGGAAACTAGAATTGAGCGGAGCTGCGTAGGAAGGCAAGGACCAGGCTAATTAAAAACAAACTTGATGTTTGAATGTACAGAAACTGTGAATTTTAGCAGCAGATGGAAGAACTGCACACTCCTGTTTGTACATGACCGAACTCCCTCATGTATTCTGTAAAAGCTAAAACCACATTCATATTTATTTCAGGAAACTTTTAGTCATTTCCACTTTTGATAAAATGTTTACAATGTTTATGTTGTACTTTATGTTCAAACCAATAACACTTTATGCCCATTAACAAACGGCGTCCGTCTTATAAACAGATTAGGAGTTAATGACCGTTCTGACCAAGATACTGATATGAATATTTAATGAACGTTTGTTAGATTCAGATGCAGAAAAACAGATAATGAAGTGCTGTAAACAGAGTGGTAAAGATACAAAGTGAGCAGCAGGTGAGCTGAATAAACATCTTGTGAATTTGTTAAAAAGCAACATAATAACTGATGTTGAAGGGTTCTGGACGTGGATAAATTATCAGGTTTTTGGCATTTTGCTGCCCTCTTGTGGACAATTTAAAAAGAACAGAAGGAACAATTAATTTACTGTCTTCAGCATCGCTACAGTTATGACTTGAATTGTAYATTTGTATATTTATATTTACCCCTGACTATTACAGAATATACAGGACAGGGACAGTTCAGATTTTTATTTTATTAATTTTTTTTATTGAAAGACAACAAAATTTGTTGCAAAACGAGGATAACTAGAAGGTAACTTGTTCTTTTATTTAATTTTTTAAACAATTTTAACATTACTACAACCTAAAACTAATTTTGACTCTTGGCAATAATGTTCTCTTAATAATAAATGCTTGTTTTTAAAAATAAATAAAAGAGGACACCAAAGTAAAACCTTACATTTACTGAGAAGAGATAATTGCGATCCAAAGTTCACCTTCCGCCACGCAAGGCTTTTGTTTGTTGTTTTATCTTAGAAATCTAATTTTACAGATGTTTTTTAATTAATTTTTATCCTGTTAATGAGAGATTATTAAAATGTTTTATTTGTGGAAATATTTTTATCATCAGTTTTCAAA
>NW_013952403.1:8005352-8015211 GCF_001266775.1 Austrofundulus limnaeus | reverse complement strand
CCTGTCACAACTGCCATAAAATTCAAAATTACCTTCTTTATTGCCTAAAATGTTACATTTTTTTGTTTGTTTATTATTGCTCAGCTTTGTTGTCAATCAAACCATGATATGGTAAGAAGGACTTGGTGCATACCATGATAAAATACAATTAAAAATGCAATAAAACCAGATAAGAAATTTAGTTTTTTTATTTTTATTTTTTTAGATTTGCAAATAATCAGCATCCCAGTGGGGTTGTATAATAAAACAAGAGACTGAGAAGCTGCTAAARCTAACCTAAAGAAATGTTTTATCTAAAGGAACTCCTTGGGTTATACTGTATTTACAATGGCGTGCACAGGTAGGGCTCACCTGACAACAGGGCCTTATCTGCCAGGGCAGACCAGGGAGACTCGGGTCATTGTCCTGACGTCGCCTAAACTYGCAGGCAGGTGAGTCTCAGGTAGGCGTGACGTCATCGTGATACTTTTGAACTCCTTGGCAGTAAATCCATAAAGGTGTGTATCCCTCAGTGCTCCGTTTGTAGTCCTGAACCTTAGACTGAGGTGAAAACAGAGCGCCATTATCAGCCGGAGCGGGGCCTAACATGAGCCAGGAGGTTTAACTCACCTGTAGAGCCCCTCCACCTGCCCACCTGCAGAGCCAGCTCACCGGTATGTACCCCAACTCCCAGTCGGTCCGACACCCGGCCCAGACGCTGACCCTGAACAGTCAGTACTTCCCGCCTGCATATGACTTCACGGGTTTCCAGCATCACGTCTCGGGGCTCGTTGACCCGTCCGCGAGCGCCTGGAACCCCGTTTACACCCCGCGCGAGGAGTTCCCGTTCGGCTTCCCGGGCTCGAGCCCCAGCGGCGGGCAGGTGGGCTTCACCTCCCCGGAGCTGAGCAGCGCGCCCCCCGCCGCCGGAGGAGGGTCACTGACCCCCTACAGCTTCCTGTCGGGACAGGACCCCTTCCCCTGCAGGAGGAGACCACCTGAGCCCCTCAGACACACAGTCTCAGGTAGGAATGAGCAGAAACATGACTCAACTGATAGATTAAAACATAAATAAATTAAAGTGTTAAATTGTCTTGTTACTGCAGCTTTAACTGAAGGATATATTGGCATTTAATAAAATACTACATTTTTTGTTATTTTTGTCCTTTTTAAAGGGTATTTATGAGTTTTGTAAAGTATGGCATCTAATTTGAATCTTGAAAAAACTATAAAAATAGGATATAAGAAAACAATGTTGTTGCTATTTTACTATTAAATAATGTAAATGTCTAAATATTGCTCAAACAAGTTGTTTTTCACATAAAAACACATAAATAAAGTCCAGTTTGGGTTTGAATAGATAACCTACAACTGATAAATTTCTTCTGGAAAATAAATGAAGGAACACCGGAAATGGTTGTTGTGAAACATTGTTTATTACTGTTTGACATCGGGGTAAATATGACTAAACATTTAGTCAACAAGCATTCAGGCTTATGTATGAAAAACTTTAAACGATATTAATTTAGTCAGATTAGCAGTTTGGTGTAAGAAACGTGTTCATGTAATAAGAAAGAATTTGAACTGTTTAATGTAAATAAATAAACCTTGTAATATACATAATATACATTAGCTATATGTCACAAAATGAAAACACAAAATTTTTATTTCAATTTAACAGTTTTAATTAATTAAAGACACAGTAATGTTCCATCGGAATGTTACATTTTGGTAAAATACAAGAAAACAAATTTTTATACTTATGGAAAAAAACGTATCACAGTGTAATCATTTTTTTTACGGTGAAATTCTGGCTGCTCGTACTTTACTATAAAATCCACAAAAGTATTTCAACAGAAATTTATAAGACCCTATTTAAAAATAATTAACATGTAATAGATTCTGAAGAATTGACTTGAAGTGGATCAGCGTCGAAGGAAAAATAATCATATGACTCCTGCAGTGGTTGATTGTCTCAAAGATGCAGGGGAAGCCAATGTAAAAAGTAGGCCTGTTGAAGAAAAAAGTTCCCTCTCATATTCAGTATAACACAGAATAAATACCACATTATAAAGAGTCATTTATAGCTGTTTTGATCTATTTTAAAAATTGACATTTCAGCACTTATAATGATGGGAAAGACTTCTTCTTTTCAAATACTGTACATAAAATAATCTGATTTAGTTAGAACATCTGTGTGCAGCTGATCACATAGACACTTTAAATGTCAACTTATTACTCTAACAGGAAAAGCTTCATCTTGATAACAACTATTTTTTTTAAATCGCAAGACTCTGCAGCACAAGAACACGTCAAGCAGTTTGGCAACATACATTTTCCTGGAAAGCCACAGTATTAACATGCAGAGCAAACTCTACATTTGTCATGCTGTCACCTCTTCCAGCCGGCAGCATGGTCTGAGATGCAAAGCTAATAGTGGAGCTGCCACTCCCCGCCCTCTCCGTCCACTGTGTGGGTGCAAAGCATTGACAAACAGCACTCCCCAAAGTCTGGAGGAAGCCAAACCATTAAAAAAAAGGCAAACACTCGGCCTTTTGCYTAACTGTGTGTGGGTGTGCACGGTGCTGCCTCGATCGATGCCGCCACACGGTCGCATTTTCTAATCGATGCCTCTCCGAGTGAACATTCGTGTCAACGAACGGATGGGCGCCTGTGAAAACACACTGTGTAAACACGACTCCTGGTGATAAGGAGAAGCAGCGCYGAGAGGAGTCTTTACATTCGTTAGGTTTAGCGTGATTAATAGAGCTGATGAGGATTTGAGTGGCGCCTAAAGTTGAACTTGGCTCCAGACCTGTTTGGCCGTTTCTTTTTTTTTTTTTTTGCACCACATGTGACTCACTGACACACTCATTCATTTCTGCTATACTTTACAGGAAAAGAGGAACAGTTACACACCGATGTATAACTGCACAGTGTTTACTCAAGCATCCACACTTCTTTTCTTCTCCACTTCCTCAGCTTCAGGAGGGAAGACCCGAACGAAGGACAAGTACAGGGTGGTGTACACCGACCACCAACGGCAGGAGCTGGAGAAGGAGTTTCAGTGCAACCGCTACATCACCATGAGGAGGAAGTCGGAGCTGTCGATGGCTCTCAGCCTCTCTGAGAGACAGGTGAGAGGACAGATGTGAACGACAGAAAGGTTAAAAGGAGCCAATAAAGGAAACAAGTGGGTCACGAAGCACAGCAACATGACAGGAAATTAAAGGAAGCGAAAGTAGAGAAAAGATGAAACCACCCCCTGACTTTAAAACCACTTTTAGAGATATTTTAACCCTCCTTTATTTCCCTCATCACTTAAATCTATACACTGTCAACATTAAAGGTATTCAAGAACACCAAGAACCCAACTCAAGGTCTTCTTGTCTGTTATCTGTAAAAGGAGATCGTAAAGACCATAAAGACCAGAATGTTCTTTTCAAGAAAAAGAAAACAGCACGTTCATCAGTTTATCACATGTTGCCATTTCCTCTTTCAGAAGAGTAACTTTTTTACTTAGAATCTGAGACCAGATCTGAGCCACTGGTTGAACTTTTGTTTCCCTTGTGGGATGTAACATTCTTTTTTTGAGAAGCTATAACTTTCATTTCTGTAGGGACAGAACTTCACAAACATAGTAAACAATATTTTTTAGATATAAACTAACATCATTATTTCAGTTCATTAAAACCCCAGAACTGAATYTTAGGAAGTCAATAATAATAATAATCTGTGGGCCCACAGATATAACAACTTTAAAACAGACACAGAAATGTGAACATTTTAAATAACAGATTTAAAACTGATCATTAGAAACACAATGTGTTTAGGAGATGCATCAGAAACATGTACTGTAATTTTTTTTATTGGTAATTGATTTTCCTTTAAATGAACCACAGTGTCCATTAGTGCAAATAACACAAGGAAGTTGTACATTTGTGAAGACAACAATAACAAAATTCTACTTTTGTATGTGGGGCACTGTGGCATTACTATCAGTATCAATATCAAACAGAAATCACTCAGAACATACCTTTATCTCAAAACTGTTTTTATAAACAATTACACAGTTTTCCACATATACTTCTTTGGCTTTATGCAGACATAAGCCAAAGCAGCAGCTAGCTGTAGCACTTTATTATGACATTTTTTAGATTTAAACAGTGGTGGGCACCAGCCCACTAAAGTGCAAATCTGCTAATAGCGGACCTAAATATTTCATTTGCACTTTAGCGGTCTACTAATTTTTGTAATTCATAAGCGGAGTTGCGCTTTCTAAAATTAAAATGCAGTACCGCTAATAACTAGTTATCTACCAGACATCATTACTGTATCTTGAACAGCGGAAGGTATAACTGTCAATGAATCYCAACACACATGATCTGTCCAACAGCACCTCTACAAGATAAACACAGTTGTTGGAAACGTATACATCTTTGCTGACTGTTGCTTTCTGTCACGGTTCATTTCCCACAATGCTTTGTGTCTGCTTATATAGCAGGAAGGCAATGTTTAGTACTCCCTTTCCCAGCAAAAACAGTAAACGTTTGTAATCCATACTAAAATTCTGTATGTATTGATTTATTTTACTTTACAATCGGAGCTCCTTTAAAAAAATTTAAACGCTGGAGCTCAAAGCTTGACGTAATTGGTCGAAGCAACGGGGTTAGACAGACATCTAGTGGTCAACTGGAGCAACTACATGGAAAACTTTCGTTTCCAGTCACAAATCAAATCCGTCATGTACCCAGAATGCATCGCTTCTGTTTTCCAATAAACAGTTTTAAAATTARTTTATTGATGCTTCTTTAATGAAAAATGTACAACAAACAAAAGAAAAAGACAAAGAAGCAGCCAAAGTAGCAATCCTCAACAACTTTTTAATTTTTACACCAGGAGCCAAAGTTCTGTTTCAGGCAATCACATCTCCATCTTGCGGTTTAAAATTAGCTTCTGCTAATTTTTCTATGGCATAAGCATTTTTGAAGTTATGGACCTAAATATTTTCATAAGTGCTTTAGAAATTGCGGAGCCAATTTTTGGGTTAACATTGCCCATCACTGGATTTAAGATATTTAAAAATGGCAGCAATCCACTTTGGCCCTGTTGGGGTTATTGTTAGCTCTCCTCCCTGAAAATCCAAACAAATAAAAGCTCTGAGCCACTTCTGCTACAGGTAAGATATTCATCACTGATAACCACTCAACATAATATCACAAACAAAATATGAACTATCCGTTTAGTGTATATGAGTTACTGAGCAAAGATAACAAAGCTTTTTTATTAGTGAAAGTTTATGCACAAATAACAGCAAAGGTACATAAAGGTAAATACAAATAAAAAATGTAACATGGCCCTCAATTCACTAGAAGTTAAAACATAATTCTCTGTGAGAAAAGGGAACATGTTGCATTCACTGCTCCACCAGGTGGTTTTCATGTTTGTTATTGTTTACAGAATGTGGTTACAAAAGAAGGTAACGCAACAAATTGATTTCCTTATTTTCTTTGGTGGTACTTTCTGCTATTTTCATCGGTAGATCAAGGGTTAAAACCAACAGAACGGACACGATCAGGAAGGTTTGCTCAGTCGCATTTAGAGAAACCAGCTTTGCAACATTTCCTTGAACCAAAATGTGTTTTTGTGGCCAAACACATAAAGTAATATCACTTGGTAAAACTCTGACTCTTTCTCTGACCATGCTCTCTAATTGTCGTTAATGTTTCTTCATTTAGCCACAGCTGTGTGTAATACCGGCAACACCCAAAGTACTTCTCAGGAAATGTGACATTTTTAATATTTTTGGATAGTTTTAATCTGAAGCAGAGACACAAGCGGGCGGGCGAAACCGCCCCAAATTTAGACAATTTGACACGAAGAAGCTTCGCGACTAACAAATAAAAAAAATAAAAAAATAAGAGGTGTTACATGTGATGTTTGTATCAACCAGTGTCTGATGTTTGTGTGCCTCAGGTGAAGATCTGGTTTCAGAACAGAAGAGCCAAAGAGAGGAAGATGAACAAGAAGAGGCTGCAACAATCCCAGCAGGCCTCCACGACGACCCCCACCCCACCTGTGCTCAGCTTACACACCGACGCCCATCTTCCCAGCAGCCCCGGCGCCAGCAGCCTCATGCTGACGGACATAAAATCAGAGGAATACTAAGTGGACTGAGACTGAAATGTAAATAGTATTTTGTTTTATATGTTGACCAGAACATGAATAATTATTCACTTTAAAAATGAACTAATAATGCTGCACTATCTTTTTTTTAATGCAAACTCCACACTGATCAAATGTAAATAAGACACATTTTTTGTACTATAATAGAAAAAAAAAGCTGCTTGTTTATGTCTTCATCAGATTTATGCAACACTGAATAGAGATTAGTAGGGCTGCCACAAACMATTATTTTTATAATCGATTWATCACCGATCATTTTTTCGATTAGTCGACTAATCGGATCATACGTTAATTGAATATAACACATTGAGCTTATCACGCCAGAATGCAGCTGCTATTATATAACCATGGTTAGATTTTAGCTATATGCTAACTAAAAATAATTGCTGTGGAAGTCAAGTTCTGCTCTGCAGATATTACACAGGTTTCTCTTTCATTTTCTTAAAATGATCCCACACTTTTGAGCTACATTGCTGGGTAGCCATGATACCAGAGCCTGTCTGTATAACGTCTTGTGACGTCCACGGCCTACACCAGTTACTACTACTGTGCATGTGTGTCAAGGACAGAAAGGCAAATGTGGCAGTGGAAGGTGTCAAAGCAGTTTGGAGAGAAAAACAAAGTAAAYAACKAAAAAAAAAAAGAAAGAAAACAATTAATCGATTATTAAATTAGTCATTGATTATTTTAATAATCGATTAGTCATCAACTAATCAATTAATCGTTGCAGCCCTAGAGATTAGTTTTAATTTTTCTTGCACAGTAACTTCATGATGAAAAAAATGACTAAGAAGCAGTAATGCAGATTTAGGCATTTACAAAAATAACCCCGATGTTGCATTTGAAGTAAAAAAAAGATAAATTTGATTTGGGTTGGGCAGTATTTGTGAAAAACATTAATCATGACTGTGGCGTTAAACAATATGACAATTCATAGACTATATCTGCACTTCTGTGTTTTTGACTCCAAATGAGTGTTCTAAAACTAAACTTACAAATCATCAGRCAAACTAACTTCTTCGTTTTAACAYGTGAAAATAGTTCGCTGTGAATTGAAACCCACCATTTCCACAATGTGGAATGGCGGCATGACGGCCTCACACATGGTCTTTATAGTAAGAGTGCCTCGCACACAAAAACACGTCAATAGGTGGCAAATATTAAACAGTTAATTGCACACAATACGATTTTGCCCAACCCTAATTTGATTCTAAACAGCATAAAAAAATTACTGATTAATTAAAGAAAAATGATGAAAACAGTTTAAAACATGCTGCATGTTGCATTATAGATTTAACATGCATCGTGATGATAAAAGCTGAAATGAACGCAGTGTTGTGTTTTTATAAAAAGCAACAATGACAGGTTGATGTGAGAGCTATTAAATGTTTTTTGTTATTAAACCCTTTTGCTACAGTGAGTACTTTAAGGAAGTGAGTTTTACATAAAAATAGCCCGTGAAATCAGACATTCAGTCTGCAGAATTTAGCCACATCCTAAAAAAACAGATGCAAAAATTGCTCAAACGAATGTCATGTGATGCCAGCTCAGCATAACCACTAACACCTGAAGAAACTTTGTTAAAAGAAATAACACTGGTTCATCTGCAACAATATAAAGCTCACTGTTGCTGTACGGTAACCTCAATATAAAATATTGAAACTTTAAAATTTAATTTGCACAGTTTGAGTTACTTTTAAAAGAGGAAGAACCATTCAAAAGCTAAAACATGCAAATAAAAGACCACAGTTGAGCAAAATTTACAAAAGAAGAGAAAAAAATCCATTTTACTCAACCATTAACGTGGTGCAGTTCTTGCTATCTGCAGCCGACTCGTGTTGTTTCTGTAAACACTTGTTAACCTCAAGAGCATTTCTGTTTAACAAACATGCGGTTGCTGGACATTATATAAAAAGCAGTACAAATGGGTTTTAATGTATTATTTGTGTGTTCTGTGTTATTAGTTCCGACCACGAGTTATACGTTCAGAATCAACTGAAATCTTCTGAAACATTTGCAAATTGAAACGTTTAAATGAGCTCACATCACTGTTTAACCAAGTACAGAGCAACAGAGAGCATCCCAGTTGCATGACGTTTTTTTGTGACGTACGGAAAAAATAAACAGCCATAATGAAACATGAAACAAACAACTTTGTGTGATATTCCTTCTTTGGTAAGTTTTTAGATAGGCTTTATCTTTGGTTGATGAAAGGGAATGTTCAGCACTGAGGAGTTGGCACCTGCCTTTGTTTTATGGTTGAATGACTTTTGCGTGAGAACATCACATGAAACTGATAAATCCCCTAGTATTTATAATTTACTTTCAGTTCAACTCAGTTTATACAACGCCAGTGCACAACAAAATTCATCTTGGAGTCAGAAAACTGTGCAAATCCATTTATATGCATTATAAAATGGCAATTAATAAAAGGTATGTATTCTAAGGAAGCCAGTAGATGGCATAGAATTTACCATATTTATTCATGTATAATATTATCGTAATTTTTTGAGCTAAAAAGGATTAAAAATCTAATTATCAATAACCCGTGTGCAATACTACTCCCCAACTTTATGGATGATTTTTGGGTTAAATTTCTAGCATCATACAAGAATAAATACAATAGTTGCAATCTCCCTCCTGAGCATCAAGTTGGTGACAGTGGAAAGAAATGACTTCCTTTTAATGAGAAGAAACTTCCAACACCAAGCTCAGAATGGGTGGCCATCTGCTTCACGTGATTTAATAGGAAAGAGAAAATACTTAAATGCAGTTCAGCCAATCAGAGCTATCGAGCTACCAGAAAACAACACTTTGGAGCCTGTATACAGATGGGAGCTGAGTGTGTTTAGATGGTGGTTTAAGGGCACTACAATTATCTTGAGTCATAAACTGGCTTTATGGCTCTGACAGTCAGCTGAATGGTTGTTAACCTTTAACCTCGAGCAATAAAACCAAACATATTCTGTTGCTGATTAAACACACGGAAATGTACAACTTTTTTCAAGTAAATTCTGAACACATGACAAAACTATCACTAAAGTCAACACTTAAAAATATATAAACTACACCAGTGTGCATAGTTGGTTTGGTTGTTGCAAATTTCAAGATTTAAAGGATTATTCTGGTTTAAAACTTTAGGAAATCTGTGTTTATGCTTAAAATTTTATATATAAAAAAACAAAAAAGAAAAGAAAAGCAGAGAGCATGCAAACGCCATAGACAAAAACACAGTTTCAGTAAAGGAAAGCACAGTAAATTTTGAACTGGTATCGCTAATTGTAAAAATTGAGTTTTAATATTTTGAGGTATACAAAACCACCAAAAATACAAAACGAAAAAAATTGTATAGGTCCTCTGGACGGGTTCTTCTCTAATGAAACATTTCGTCTCTTCTCCAAGAGACTTCTTCAGTCTGAGAGTTTCAGCAAAATTCAGGCTTTTGAGCCCTGCCTCCATGTGACTGATACTCACATCACATGGCTATCGTTGACACGTTGACACGTCGTTTGTGAAGAAAGACCGTCCATCATTAAACAGAGGTGGAGGCCTCCGTTTTCAGTTGTCCCCCTCCTACAGCACGGCTATTGCCAGTATCACTCCACCCCCTGTTAACAATAGGTGTTAATTAGGTGTCAACGATAGCCATGTGATGATACTCACATCACATGGCTATCGTTGACACCTAATTAAC
>NW_013952403.1:8003966-8005243 GCF_001266775.1 Austrofundulus limnaeus | reverse complement strand
ATATATAAATCAGGTTAAACTCTTTCAGTTTTGAATATTTAACTGACACTGCTAAACTCCACACAACAAACAACTCAAGATTGATATTTAGATTAAATGAATAAATAAACTTTATTGCTGTTGCACCAACCTGTACAAAATAATAAAATAAAATAAAATTAAATAAAATGTACTCTTTATATTCTTTACACCAGAGTGAATGAAAATATAATGCTAGCTATTATAGAAGTTTTTGTTTTTTGTGTCATTTAAAAAAGGCTCAATGATGCTGATGACTAGTAGGCTTAATAATTGGTTGGTAATTATAATATATTTGTGCAGAATTGATTTCAAAATCAGCTAAACATGTCTGAGCAAACAGTGGTGGTGCGATACAAAAGAAATTACTCTTTAGTTAGCTTATTTGGCCTTTATCTGAGAGATGCTGCATGTTCAATCAGCCTAAAGTTAACAGCTGATCATCATGTTTCAACCATTTATCTGCACAAACACTAAAAGCAACTGCAGCTCATATTTTCATCATTGCTCCAGATTCAGTCCACACCATTTCACGAAACGTGAGTCTTTTGGGCAGCTGCAACTAATGATGACTTTTGTCAAAACAACTCATGTATTGACTTCAACCAATCAATATAAACCAATGGTATTTATCTACTCATTTAACATCTGTATAACTTATACTATTACACCCATTTTGAAGCTCATTTAAATATACAGTATATACCAGGTGAGTCAAAAGACACAGGGCAGCCTTTTATTTTCATCCAATATGGAGGCTTTTGAGATGTTCTAGTTATAGCCTAAAAGATAGGCCTGTGACTCATTACTTGATGGAGTGTTCAGATGTTTAATTTCCACTTTTTTATCTGATATAAAAGGTTTCCTGTGATATGTGACTCACCCTGTGCGCACATATAGCCTTGATGCTTATCACTGATCTTAATGTCTATATTTACCCTTCATTAAAAAACAGATGTGTTGGATTTTTTAAACCAAATTTTGTCAGCTGGTTCCACTCAGCTGAATGGAGTGAAAGTAAAGCAATTTTTACATGTAAGGTACTTTAAAAGTAATTGTGAATTAAATACTTTAAATTAAATTTGGTTAAGTAAATCCAATGCATTTGTTTTCTTGAGTGGAAGTGGAAACCACACAAAAAACATCAAAATAAAAAACAAAAGCTAAACCGGTGAAGTGTAAAGGTATGAACCTGCATCTATTTTCTGATATGTTGTCGACTTTCATTTTCTCCTATGATGAATGTTCTTGTATAATAA
>NW_013952403.1:8002155-8003956 GCF_001266775.1 Austrofundulus limnaeus | reverse complement strand
GTTTTAAAACCTGTTTCCAAATCAGTTAGATGTAAATGAATAACTATGATCACCTGAAGGGATCACTTGTTTGTTTTGAGCTGACAAAGAGCCAACACTCTAAATAAAGATAGTTTAACATTTAAATATCACATTTTTAACGATCACACAAACTCCTCAGTTCAGTCACTGAAAAGTCCTCCAGAGGCTCTTTTCTTACTGCTGCAGAAGCTTCTGTCTTGTATTTTGTCTCCTTCCATTTGAAATAAAGTGCGATGCCACCACATGAAAGAATGGTCACAACAAACACTGAACAACATACGATCAGAAGGTGTCCAGATTTATCAGCAGGCGAGTCTGTTTTTTTAAAGACAGAAAGAAACATAATTTGATGGATGCACTACAACAACAATTTATGACAGTAGTACAAATTGTTTGTTTCAGCTCAGAGTCTGTCAGTGTGTGTCCATCCAGAGTCCAGCTGTACTGAGGACTGTCCCCTCCCTCAGAGGAGCAGGACACCTCCATCTGTCCCTGAGACAAACGCTGAGAGACCAGCTGGACAGAAGACACAGCAGCTGACAGAAACACACAGATGAGAAAGAAGATCATTGAGCTTTTCTTCAAACAGGAAGAGGAAAGGTGTGCAGTAGATGGTTTAACATGTTTTATCAGTCTAATGTCAGGTTTAGATGTATCATGATGACTTCATTCAGAGAGATAGAAAAAGGTATTTACCTTGAATAAACAGCTTCAGAATCCTGTTTCCTGTTAGTTTTCCGTCTGAATCTGAGATTAGAAGTTTATATTCACCATCGTCAGTCCTGCTTAAATTATTGATTCTAATTGCTCCAATACTGGGAATAAAAACAAATCTTTTATCAATAACTGTTGTTGAAGCCCTATCGTTACTCCATTTAAGTATCACAGAGGTGTCCTTTATCCACTGGAATCTTGGCATCTCTGAGGCGTTGTCCATCAGTCTGATGTCCACAGTTCCTCCCAAAGCTCCATAACACTGAGCTCCATCCTGTCTGCCATCACAGGAAGTTACTGCACCTGAAAATAATGATAATTATATCAACAACAACAATATCTGAGTCTTTATTCTTTTCTAGATTGAACAAGGTCCAAATCACAATCACATATTAAATTCCTTCTGGCTGCTCTATTTTGCACGAGTCTCTTTAGTGAACAAACTCACATGCATGTTTTATTTGTCAAAATAATTTTTTTCCAGATGTTCTTCCTGAAAAACTCTGGTCTCAAACCTGCAGTCTCAGCATTACAAGACTGCAGTTTTGACCACTGAGCTACTGCTCAGTCAGGTCATCACACAGAGCTGTGACAGGAAAACATTACAACTAACACAACTTTTATTGAGACTCATTTTATTATGAACAACCTGAACATGAAACAATGTTCAGGCCATCAGAAACACCAGCTTCCAATATTGTTAGTAGAACAAACTTCTCCAGTACATAATTATTTTTATTACATCCTTGACGTAAAATCAATTTACAAGACTGAATGGATATTTTTGTTTTAATTTATTTTCTTTTTATTTCTGCTTCCTTCTTCAGGGGACTCCTCGACAATTGAACTCATATGAAGATCTGTCAAATAGTTTTTCCTAACAGTACCACTGACCACACAGTTCACACATTTGTGGAGGAGAGTTCTGCCGTTTAATTCAATTTAGTTTAAATTAATTTTCATAAACTGGAACATCTTTTAATTTTGAATAGACTAAATAAATCGCTGAACTATAAACACTAACGACTTTTATTTATTATTTTAATTATTTTGTTTATCATTTAAT
>NW_013952403.1:7996816-8001116 GCF_001266775.1 Austrofundulus limnaeus | reverse complement strand
TGCCTCATCTGAAAAGATGAAGTGTTTTGGATGTGGTTCTGAAAGCCATGCCGTTCGGGTCTGCCCCGAAGAGTTTCCTGAAAGAATTAACAAGGAAGCGACAGATGTCGCGATAAGTGTGGCGGCTGCAGTGCACACCGTGGGCGCAGCGACCACGATGGCTCCTACTGCAGGCGCATTGGCTACTGTGGACACAGCTAGCATGACAGGTGATGTCAGACAGGTCTCAGATAGTGATGAAGTACAAGGCACTGATGAAGTTCAGAGTCAGAGCGATACTCAGGTACTGGTTCTCAGTGTTCAACTCTGTCCAATCCTGAAACTACCTCGGCTGAAACACAACAGCCTGTGTCAGAGACACTGGAGGCTGCAAAACCTCCTGRTCCCCCACCCCACTGATGGGTCAGATGGTCAGGACCAAATAGCTCATGTATTGCTTCATGAGGACACAAATAATAATAATCTGTTCGTTGATGTAGAGGAAGATTTTAATATGTCTGTTGATATGCCTTGTATGAAGGAGAAAAAGCTAAAGCCTTCAGGAATTGGCGGTTTTTCTGATAAGATAACTAAAGTCTCCTCCCTGGGTTCTGATAGTGAAGCTGAATGAGTTTCTGATGTAGATCCTCTGACCTCCTCTCAACCCAGTACCCCCCAGAAAAACATGAGCTCAGTCCTCAGCATCTGCTGAGCCGATGGGTCCCTGCTTCGCCAAGCCGCTGAATTATTGCTCCACTGAGCCGATGGTTTCTCGCTCTCCAGTGCTGCCTCTGAGACGGTCCCGGACACCTCCTCCAGTGCCACCTCCGAGAAGGCTCCTAAGACCTCCAGCCACCTGGTCCTCAGAGAGGGTCGACGCCTCCACTGGCTCCTGTGTTCCGGCGAGGGTCGACGTCTCTACCTCCTCCTGTGTTGAGGGTCTTAGGGGGGAGGAAGTGGTGGTGACCACCCCTGCTGCAGTTTTGGTGCTGGACTCCATATTCTCTGCAGTCCTGATGGAGGTCCTCCTACCTGTACCTGCTGAGCCCTCAACGCCTGCTGCAGCTTCACCTGAGGTCTCCACGTCGGTTGCTGATGCTGCTGAACCCTCAGAGCTGGAGCCAGCACCTCCAGAGTACCTGAGTCATATTATAAAGTCCTCGGGTCAGCCTCCGTCTGCAGCTGAGACCTCCACGTCGTCTGCAGCTGAGACCTCCATGTCACCTGCAGCTGAGACCTCCACGTCACCTGCAGCTGAGACCTCCAAGTCGCCTGCAGCTGAGACCTCCACACTTCCCATGCGCTCATTGCTGGCCCCTCCAGATTCTGCAGCTGAGACCTCCACACTTCCCATGCGCTCATTGCTGGCCCCTCCAGATTTTCATCCTCACTGCGCCTCCGCTGTGGTCGGGTTCACATTCGCCCTCCTGAGCTCCATCTTCACTGCGGCCAGGACCCTGGGCGCCCACCCGAACATTCAGCACCTTTTAGATAGAGGGCCACCTCAGTGACTCTTTTTGTTTTTGTTTTTTCTCCCAAGACTTTCCTTTCGGTTTTTGGTTGTGTTTTCTGACTTCCTTTTCTGTTTTTGTGTTTTGTGCTCCCTCGTTGTCTTTTGTTTCTTGCCCTCCAACCTGTCTTTGTGTTCCATACCCCCCACCTCCCTCCCGTGCTTTTCTGTTTAATTGTCTGGTGACGATTCGTTGAGGGGGAGGTACTGTGAAAATWGTGTTGTCTGTGTTTTCTGTGTCACCACCTCTCAGTTCTCCTCAGCTTGTTTTCCTGCCTTTTATCAGTTTATAATCCTCACCTGTCTGTGATCACCAATCAGTCTTCCTTCCAGGTGTTTGTCTTTTTCTCGCTCCCTCTGTTTGTATAAATACTGGTCATGTCCTCCATCTGTCTCGTGCCCCCATGTTTCTCTGTGACTCCTTGTGTTTTAGTTAATTTTCTGCACCGTCAGCCTTTTGTTTTGTTAAATAAATTTCTCTATTTTAACTCTTATCCTCTGTCAGGACTTGGGTTCATTCTCCTGCATTAAACCTGACAGAGAACAATTTTCACCTTGTTGAACAGCTACATGGTTTTCTAATCTTGAATAATAAATATCTACTGTGTTGAAAATTTCAAACAACTTACTGAAAGGCAACAAAAACTTTACACCCATTAAATTTTAAATATTTAACACAGCCTGTATTAAAGCTGATTAGTATAATGAAGCTGTAGCAAAATAAATATTTACCTTTGTAAAAAATCAAAAGCAAATGAAAAACATTTATTTAATTAATACTTTCTGTAATGGAAGAATATCATGACTCCCTGACTGCATTACCTTGACATGTCCMGTTCTGTATCTCTTGATAACTGTCATTATATGATCTGTTCTCATGATTCTTAAGATACTGTATGTACTCCTGTAATCTCATGGCCTATTTAACTTGTAACTATCTCATTGGTTCCTGAATATCTCTGACGCTCTTGTTTTGTTAGCAGGATGTTTATAGATATGTCTGTTTCTTGTTTCCGGGTCAGTGTGAGCTTCACAGACSRCTGATCACGTCTGTTTAGTTCCACTCATCTCCTGCATWTGCACTTTTATTAAATAATCTGAGACCGAGACCACACAGTTTCACTTTGTTCATTCCACGTATTTCTACCCTGATGGAAATGTTTCCATTACACTTTCAATTAAACACATTTAGTTAAAAAAAATCAACGTGAAATGAGTCACATATAGAAATAAGCAATCTTAGCTTTAAAAYCAACTTTGTTTGCAGGTTAATTACTTTTATCAGATCCTTTATGGATTGCATTCATAAAAACCTTGTTTACAGTTTGCTACTGTAAATGTTTGAATGTTTTACTTCAGATCATCACACCATTTGGATTTTAAAAAGCAGGACTTCTCATTTCTACCACCTTTACAGAGTTTTCTGGATCGTCCTGGGTTTGTGAAAATGCTGAACATTCAGTCTTATTTTTCTTCTAGGTGAAAAACAGACAAATGCAAATTAATGGAAGAATTATCAGGATGTAATCTTAATATAAACAAACAGGAGGGACCTGTATGAATACAGAATAACATAAAGTTATAGATTGAATTACTTTGCATTGTTAGATTTCATTAAATTGTAACATGGATCAACTCTGACTGTAATAAAAATATTTTCTAAGCAAGGAGAAAAAATTTAACTCAGTCTCCTTACCCACAGTACTGTGTTATTGTAGGTTCAACACACAGAGGGTTGTTGGCTTTAAACACCCACTCAGATATACTGTATGTGTTCCATTGGACGAACAGTTAATGAAAATAAAACCTTAGGGGAAAAAACCCAACAATCTTAACCACCATCCTCACAAAGATAAGAGATACTTTCCTCCTGTTTTCACTCACCACAGTCAGACGCCACAGGTTGATCCAGCTGTAATTCTTTGGACAAGTGACTGACATGATTCCTGACTGAGCAGATCAGACGTCCTGAGACAGTTTGTCTCAGAACGATGATGTTTGTCTCTTTGTTTCCAGAGAGCAGCTCASAGTCTGTCAGTGTGTGTCCATCCAGAGTCCAGTCTTTTCCAGATTGAACAATGTCCAAAATATCATCACATTAACTTCCTTCAGGCTGCTCCATTTTGCAGGAGTCTCCTCAGTGAACAAACTCACATGAATGATTTATTTGTCAAATTATTTTTTTCTGGACACTCTTTGTGATAAACTCTGMGCTCAAACCTGCAGTCTCAGGATTACAAGACCACAGAACTGACCACTGAGCTACTGCAGCTCCTGTAAGCACTAGAAATAATATATTTGATGAAACACTGACAGTCAGGTCATCACACAGAGCTGTGACAGGAAAATTTTACAACAAACACTAATCTTATCATCAAAAACTTTGAAACTATAGAGAGAAACAATGTTCAGTTAATCAGAAATGTCACTTTTTAAATATTATTTTCCATCCAACCACTTCTTTTCAGGGCCACATGTGTCCATATCCAGCAGTCACTGGGTGGGGGTCGGGGTACACCCTGGACAGATTGTTCATCACAGGGCCACACATAGAGACAAACAACCATTCACTCCAAGGGACAATTTAGAGTTACTGATGTTCATGTTTGTGGTCTGCGAGAGGAAACTGGTGTGTCTGGAGAAAACTTGCTAATGAGGATATGCAAACTCTACAGTCTCTTTTTTTCTTCCAGCTCAATAAACATTTTTGTGCAAATTTTAGCTTCCTACTGCTGAATTCAGCAAACATATGCCCTTTCTGTTATTATTATTATTATTATTATTATTATTATTATTATTATTATTATTATT
>NW_013952403.1:7993335-7995482 GCF_001266775.1 Austrofundulus limnaeus | reverse complement strand
ACAACAGTATATATTTTATCTTTTTTTTTTTACATTTTAGGGGAAGCTGAGCTTCCCTTGCAGTCTTAGAGAAATCGCCTCTGATCTGCACATAAATAAAAACATTTTATTAATAAAGGTAGAAAACCTGATATCTGATACGTCATCATGAACTTATTTCAGTTTTTTAGGGTTCAGTTGCAGTTGGACTGTCACACTGATTTCAGTCATACTTGAAAAATTCTAAAAAAGATTATACAGATTCAACCTAAAGAAACCAAATGTTTAAAAAGGTTTGTAGAATCAGATGAGTGAAGAGCTCACCTCTACAGACTCCTAACAGCATCAACATGAGTCCAACCACAGCTTCCATCTCTTTACTGCAGCTTTAGTTGATCAGTCGCTGAACAACAAAAATGAACTGTTTCCTGATTTTCATCGACCTTTGATCAAAACCTGATCACATGCTGAGTATGAACGGGCAAAAGAGGAAGTGAACTTAAAAATGTACTTTTCAAAAAAAAAACTTGTCTTTAAATCACATCATGATTTATAAAAACTTACAGAATAACTGCACAGATCTGTAMTTTTCTCAGTATTACTCTTTTATTGACAGTCTCACCATCATGTCTGCAGTTTATTTTGTCTGCATCCAGGAGCTTTTAGAAAAAAGTCTGATTTAYACTTTGAAACCAAAACCAATAAAGACAGGATGTGTTTGATTATGCTTTATTTCTCAGGCCATCTTTCTCTCTTTTCTTGTTCTTTTTTCTTAAAGAGAGAACTAACTAATGAGAATTAGTTAAAGAAGGATTTGTTCACTAATATTTGTTTGAAAGGTAAAGGCCTTTATCGAGCTGAGTTTCTTTTAAAAATACATAAGTTTTTAATATCACACTTTGGAAACAATAATGCTTGTTTAACAGCAGGAAGAAAATTCGCTCCCACTAATAATGATGATGATGATCAAAGTTACAATAATACAAGTCTTCAACAATAAAAATAGAGGATATGAATTTTTTTTTACAAAACAAATAAATCAACCTCACTTTTAAAAGCTTGCTTTTAGTTGAAAGTTTCAAAAAGGCTTGCTGWCATTAAAATGCTGAACTTCTCTTTTCAGCCACTACATGGCAGGGTTCTCCTGTTCCTCTGTCACCTGTGAGCCCACGGTCTTCAGCTTTTCAATTTTCTTTTTCTTCCAGTTGAAGTACAGACACATGAGGATCAACAGAAGAATTATCACAGCAAATCGTATTCCACAAACGAGCAGCGAGGATGGACCTGTTCAAAGACACAAAATAACATCAAACCAAATGAAAATTAATTTCTTTAAACAACCACTCAGGTATGTGTGTCCAYTTAGACGTCCAGTTAATGAGTATATGTAAAAATAATCACCATAACCATCAGTCTCACAAAGATCAGAACTACTTTTCATCCTGTTTTCACTCAGGTAGATATCTGAGTGTCTTTGGACAAATGACCGACATGATTCCTGACTGAGCAGATCAAATGTCCTGAGACGGTTTGTCTCAGAACAATGATGTTTGTGGTCATATTTATTAATTAATTAATTAATTAATTAATTACTACAAAATCAATTTGAGTGTTTTAGTTTAACAGTTCATTTTTCAGAGCATTGACAGGAAAATATTACAACTAACTCAGCTTTTACAGGAACTCATCATCATGAACTTCAGCATGAAACMTTTAATTTATCAAAAACACCAATGACAGAAAAACAATGTCTRTATTTTTCTTTAAATTTTATAGCAGAACTCTGAAATGAACAAACATGGCATCTGTTCTGTTTCAACAAGAAAAGCAGAATGTGTTTTAAACTCAAAAACATCACTTTTTTGTAAAATTAAAGACCAACTGAGGAAATAACTGAACCTACTGCAGGAGTTTGTTTTTACTTACTAATATCACTGTTGGTTTGATTGAAGGATGAGTTATTAATGGTGTGTTTAGTTAACTCAGTCTCCTTACCCACAGTACTGTGTGGAGCTGTTGTAGGTGTTATTGTAGGTTCAACACACAGAGTGTTGTTGGCTTTAAACACCCACTCAGATATGTTTGTGTAGCAGAATGGGTGTTACCTGTAGCAAGTTCACTGAGCAGGTAAATTGGTTGGCCAATCACCAGAAGGGGGTGCCCTACTT
>NW_013952403.1:7991148-7992592 GCF_001266775.1 Austrofundulus limnaeus | reverse complement strand
CTTTCATTGTTACATATACTTTTTATTTAATCATTTTTTTGTCATTTATTGAAGTAATTGATCACTTTGTATGGAGCTTGGTGGACAAATGGGGTATTTTTCAATAAATATATTTTAGTTTGCAATACTTTTTGTGTGTGTACACAAAGGTTTGGCATTCCAGAGGTAATTGTAATGTTTTGTTTCAACTGTATTTAATGAGAATTCTATTTTGAATCCGGTTACAGAAACAGGATGTGTCACACAAGTTAGGGGAATTGTCGATGTGATTGTGTGGTTGCATGAAGTTTATAACTCCATGCAGGGCTGTATGTTTAAGCTGAAGCTAATGAATGCAGGAATAATGGTGTGCATGTGAAATTTTATTAAACTGGCAGGCGAAATGGGAAAAAAACAACAACAYAAAAGTACTGCATGGGAACAAAAAAGAAAATAACTAATCTCCCCTGTGTTCCCTCACAGGAGTAAAAAAACTGATGTAACCTGTAAATTCACGTGGATACTTTACAATTTAATGCAAACACACACTGGGAACAAAAAGCATCTTAACTTTAAACATTAAAGTCACACACTGCAGTTTAAATACAAAATGTCAAAACTGAACATAAAAAAGACAAGAGAAAGAAAAGAGGAAAACACAAATTAAAGTTTTCTGAGCTGCTTCAGTTCACTGAGGACAAAGTTATTGTCGTCTAACAGGACGTTCACTCACACTTAGCAGGAAACAAAGGGCCATGTGGAAACATTTGAAAATGATGAAACTTTGAAAAAAATAATAATAACCGTGAGAAACTGTGATCAGCATGAACATCAATCCAAACATGGTTTCCGTCTCTGCTCAGCGGCGTTCAGATTTTTTTTTTCTGATTTCTTCCAAAATCCAACAAGAGTTTTTGATTCTTATCAGCCTGCAGTTGATCTGTTACTGATCAGCATCAGGGAAGGACTGAATTGTGTGAATTTTTGTGTTTAAGTCTGAGAAAAAAAAAAAGCTGATCTTATTTGTACCAAAGCAAGGTTTGAAACAAAAGCCTTAATTTATAAATCATGCATGTCCAGTATTTGTATGTCTTTTTTACCGAATCAATGAAAATATTTCTAATTTGGAAAATGTAGAAGAAAAAGAAAAGAACATTTGATGCATCTCAGTAATCCAGGTAGAAAAAAATAAGTACGTAGGTCCTCTGGATGGTTCTTCTTTAGTGAAACGTTTCGTCTCTCCTCCAAGAGACTTCTTCAGTCTGATGAGTTTCAGGTGAACTCAGCCTTATAAGCACTGCCTCCACATGGACAAACAGGTTAGTCACATGCAAAAGAGGGCCATCGACTAACAATAGGCTTCTACCTGGATTACTGAGATGCATCAAATGTTCTTTTCTTTTTCTTCTACATTTTCCAAATTAGAAATATTTTCATTGATTCGGTAAAAAAGACATACAAATAC
>NW_013952403.1:7988980-7990893 GCF_001266775.1 Austrofundulus limnaeus | reverse complement strand
AATTTGTACCTATTCTTTGTTTTTTCCTCAGAGCACAGATGACTATTATGCACACAATGAAAACTGCCAGTGCAGAGAATGTCCCAACTCTTAAGGGTGAGGAGTATCCTGATTTGAAAGACATATTGTAAGTTAGACAATCATGAAGTGTTTTTAAAAGAACAGAGAGAAAAGGAGGAACACATTGGTAAACAAAAACTCCCCCTTCTCTGAGTCTCAGTTAAAGTTAATTGTTTCGATATTAGCGTGAGGTTAAAGTAGGGCTGGGTGATGGCTGTAAATGTATCAGAATATGTGTTTTATATCAGTTAACATCGATAACTATTGGTTAGTTTTTTTGTTTTGCTTATTTAAAACAAAGATCAGGAGATAAGTCTGATCAATACTGCCAAACTGGAGATGACCTTTCCTGCTGTCCATGACAGCATGAGATGAGACCTGAGATTTTGGCCTTAGGGAACATGTGTACCCAAAGACAGCAGGGGAGTTAACTTTTTTTTTTTTTTTTGCATAAGGAAATAAACAGGGAGAAACACTTTCTGAGATTTTCTGTTTTTCATTTCACAACAGAGAGTTGCAGTACAAATACAAGGAAAACCAGACAGCCTCAAACCACAATGACTGAATGAATGAGGGGTGAGAGAATAAATGGGCTGAGGCTGAACGAGTGAGTTTCTGCAGCTGAGAATAATGAGAACAAGGAACAGGTGTGGGAGGAGAGGCAGGGCTGAGGAATGGAGCTGATGGCCAGAGAAACACAAGAGAGAGAAAAAAATGAATACAAGAGATCATATAAATACAACAGAAAATAACCTGGATAACAAAAGAAATAACAAAAGGTAGTACAAAACAAAATCTTGACATATTTAATTTTTCTGTATTTCAAAAAATGAAAGCATTTACCTTCAACGGTTAAGTGAAAAGTTCGCTTTTCTTTTTGTGTTCCATCTAAATTAAAAAGTTGAACTTTATATGGACCACTGTCAGTCTCGTTCAGGTTGYTGATTCTAAATGTTCCATTTCTGCGATTAAAATAATATTTAGTATTATTCACGTCAATTTTGAATAACCGTATTACTGAGATGCCCTTGTCCAGCTGGATGTTGTTTATTCCTGAGATGTTGTTCAACAGCTGGATGTCCACAGTTCTTCCAACAACTCCATAACAGTAAGCTCCATCCTTTCTGCCGTCACACACAAAGTACACACCTAAATAAAGAACAAATAAACAAAAAATGCTCAAATAAGCTTTGTGGTTTTGAGCTTTTTCCAACTAAAAGTATCAGCAATGTTACATACATTACATTCTATGTTTCAAGAACCACTGAAGGAAACAAAAAAAAAAAAAACCTCAGAAGAAGACGTAGCATGACTTCCTTTTCACACAATTTAAACAAACATGGAGTCACATCAGATTTTAGTGGTTGTAGGATTTATTTTTTGTTTTTGGCAAATGTGCCAAACAAACACTCTTCAACAAGGAGTTCAGGATGAGCTGAAGATGAGGCAGAAACACAGAGAATATTGTTTTTCACTCAAGGAAGCTAAGAGGCTTGGCATTCACACATGAAGTCAAACCACACCAGAGTTTGCTACAACCGAACTGAGACCTACAGTAGGTTTGGAGGCGGAGCAGTTTGCTGTTCCGAGTCAGAGTTTGATTATGTGTTCACACCTCCCCAAATGAACCGGACCTTCCAGGCAAACTAGAGTTTGATTTAAGCAGACTTAACAGGGCTGGTGTGGAAACACACTTCAAGTCTAAACTGAACAGGTTGATTAATGCACATCTTTTTTTTGCATCTTCATAAGATGGAGTGTGTTTGTTTTCTTCATAAGATGGAGTGTGTTTGTTTTCTTCATAAGATGGAGTGTGTTTGTTTTTAAGCAAACTATCTCATGAACAACTAGAC
>NW_013952403.1:7986708-7988131 GCF_001266775.1 Austrofundulus limnaeus | reverse complement strand
GCATATGTCAATCTTACTCATTACATATACTAAAACAGATACTATAAATAGCTATTTTTATGTCTCAGTGATGGAGAAGAAAAGACATTTTCTAATTTGATTGTTTCAAATAACTACCCTACATATTTTTTATGATTTTAGCTAATAATGTTAACTCTTGCTTCTCCTCATTGGTGAATTAAATCACAATTTATAGGCAATTGCAGCAAGTTGCTAGGTGTTATTAATGATGGTGAAAACAAAATGCAGTCAATCCCTGCTCACATCACACTCATTTCCTGTTTCCAGGGCCGGCCCCAGACAATTTGGTGCCCTAGGCAAGATTTCAGGTGGCACCTCCTGTGTAGTTCTCTAAATCTCACTGCCAGTTTATTCATATACCAATTTAAATAGTTTTGTCTTTCATGTTATTATTTTTTTATCTGTAGAAACCAGGTTGTCCTATTAAAATAGTTAAAAATATAACTAATTTGAAACAGAATAGCAGAAGTCTACCTCATACCTGTCAACATCTGCTGACATCAATGAGGAACASCTGTTCGTGTTAACAAGCAGCTGTCGAGTGAAGCAGTTTTAAGAGGGTTTAGAGATATACCCCCTGGAAAACTTTGTAAAAATCTATTCAGAAGATTAAAGATCTATCAAAACTGTACATTTTCCAGCCATTTGAAAAACCTTTTACTAAACTCTTGGGATTAATAAAACAACATTAAATCAGTATTTTATGAAGATAAAACTCTGAAAAACAAATTTTATCTGCGATCATGAAGTGTTTTCCACTTTTTATACAGTATGTGACTTATGGTGTCAGTTTTACAGTTAACAATGGCAGACTAGACCAAAACTGAAGGGAACAAAAACAGCCTATCTCAGCACACAGCAGAAGCCCTGTTATTTTTATCCGGAGACTACCCATCAGCCACTGCTGCTCAACCACACTCTCAAAGTTGCTATAACACTTCAAAAAGAACATTTTTGACAACCCATATTACTGACATTTTAAGAGTTTAACGAAAAAACTGAACTGAAATTAATAACATGGGTTTGTGAGCAACACTTAAAAACACAAGACATTCATATTTTACACACAACTGTTTAAGGACATTGCAAACATTAGAGGGAGATTTATGCAAACACTTTCACTTCCTCCTTCAGTGTTGTAAGTGAGAATCTAAGAATATTATTTTTTGATTTGGTTTTAATATAGGAACACAACTTTATAGTGTCTTGAGATAGGTTTTGCAGCAAACTGCTGACTGAAACCAGATTAAATATAGTGAAATGAGTTCTGTAGGATTCAGTCATTTAGAATTAAGTACAGCGGGTAAAATAAGTATTAAACATGTCACCATTTTTCTCAGTAAATATATTACTAGAGGTGCTAATGATATGAAATTTTCACCAGATGTCTGTAATAACCCAA
>NW_013952403.1:7983565-7984727 GCF_001266775.1 Austrofundulus limnaeus | reverse complement strand
TTGGGTTATTACAGACATCTGGTGAAAATTTCATGTCATTAGCACCTCTAGTAATATATTTACTGGGAAAAATGATGACGTGTTCAATACTTATTTTAGCCACTGTATATAAATACTTTTAGTGAAATATCTTTTAAAAAATAACCTTTTTAAAAGTAAAATATTTCTATGTCAAGAGTTTTAAACAAATTCACAGAGATATAAGATTCAAACGTTGTGGATTTTCAAACTCAAACTATGATWTTTTTTTTATTACTGCAAGGAAATGAATGTCACAGGCCCACCTTATGGGTAAATGAATCATTCTAACCAGTATTTAAAACAGCATTAAATGCTTTTTTTTTATTTTTATTTTTTATTTTTGGTGTTTTACTGCACAGATGTTCTGGYAAAAAAAGAAGGAAAAGTAAAAAAGAAATCAGAAAAAGAAGAAGTAAGCATTATTTGTTCTGGAGTTCCGGAGTTGCGCCACTGGGGGTGGCAGCACGGTGGAGTGGCAGCACGGTGGAGTGGCTCTGTTGCTTTTGTTGGGGTTTTCTTTTCTTTTCAGGTGTTCGTTCCTGCCTTTCTGCGGAAGGGGTGGCTTTTTTGGGTGGCTGTTCATTTGTGTTTTGGGTGCTGTGCAGCTGGATTGGTTTTTGCCAATACTTTTTTTATACTTTGCTTTTTGTTATGATGCATAACAATAGCAACAGGGTGGTTTACAACAGAGAGCAGCTGATTAATTTTACAAAATCTGAAATAATACATCAGCTGAAGCCGCAAATCCCAGAGTAGTTGAAAAGGAGGCATCGTGGATGCAGAGCTGGAGCAAAGAGGCGAGAGAGAAGGATGAAGTTCAAACTATCACTTCCATCAATCTTAATGGGCAACGTGAGATCATTAGCTAACAAACTGGATGAACTTCAAGCCCTGACAAGGATTCAGCAAGAGTATAGGGAATGCAGTATTATGTGTTTCACTGAGACATGGCTGCAGGATCATGTCCCTGATGCCAACATCTCTCTGCCAGACTATACGAGCAGACAGAGATTTAAAGAGCAGCGGGAAAAAGAAAGGAGGTGGATTACCAGTGCTTGTCTTTTTTTGTCACTTCAGTAGAAAACTAAACTAAATATTAGTTTATTTATTTCTTCATCATCAGTCACTTTTTTAAGTGAAG
>NW_013952403.1:7975697-7980943 GCF_001266775.1 Austrofundulus limnaeus | reverse complement strand
AAGCTGAAGAAGCCCTACAGGGATGTTTTGAAGCTACAGATTGGATTGTTCTTTGCCAGCCACATGGAGATGACATTAGTGCCACGACTGAGTGTGTGACTGACTATATAAACATCTGTGTGGACAACACCATCCCCAGCAGAACAGTGAGATGCTTCCCTAATAACAAACCCTGGATCACCAGTGAGCTAAAGGAACTTTTAAACAGGAAAAAAGAGCCTTTAGGGATCGAGACAGAGAGTTATCGAGGAGTATGCAGAAGCAGCCCAAAGTCAAGRTCAGAGACAGAAAGGAGGTTGATAGAAGGAAGCTGGAGAGTAAACGGAAAAGGAACAATATCAGAGATGTGTGGTCAGGGATGAAGAAGATCACAGGTTTCAAGCAAAAGGAGAGTCGGATGGATGGAAGTCTGGACAGAGCAAATGAGCTGAACACATTCTTCAACAGGTTCAGCTCAGGAACAAGCTCATCTTCCTCCTCTCCTGCTCCCAGCCAAACAGACATATCACCCTCCTTTGAACCACAGCTTTCCTGTCAAACCTCAGATGTTTTATCTTCAACCTCAGTCATGGACTTTTCTTCTACATCCACAAGTTTGTCTTCAACTAAATCAGGAGATGCTTCTGCACCCCACCCACTTTTCTGTATCTAGAAGTCAGGTGAAGAGGCAGCTAGAAAGACTGAACCAGAACAAGGCTGCAGGTCCAGATGGTGTTAGCCCCAGAGTCCTGAAGGCCTGTGCAGACCAGGTCTGTGGGATTCTGCAACACCTCTTCAACCTTAGCTTGGCCCAGGAGAAGGTGCCAGTGTTGTGGAAGACATCCTGTCTGGTTCCAGTACCAAAGTAAACTCACCAATCAGCCCTCAATGTCTATAGACCTTTTGCCCTGACATCCCACATCATGAAGGTCCTAGAGAGACTCCTGTTGACCCACCTGAGTAAGCAAACAAGCACACATCAGGACCCCCTGCAGTTTGCTTATCGTCGTGRAGTTGGAGTTGACAACGCCATCATACACCTACTTCAACAAACCCACTGTCATCTGGACAAAGCAGGCAGCACTGTGAGGATCATGTTCTTTGATTTTTCTGGTGCTTTTAACACAATTCAGCCTGATTTACCTTGTCTGAAACTCCAGAAGACTCCGGTGGAGGCCTCAACAATCGCCTGGATCAAAGACTACCTGACAAACAGACCACAGTTTGTGAGACTGAAGGACTGTGCGTCTAACCATGTGGTCAGCAGCACAGGAGCACCACAGGGAACTGTACTCTCACCATTCCTGTTCACACTGTACACTTCAGACTTCCAGCACAAGYCAGACTGCTGTCATCTACAGAAATACTCAGATGACTCTGCAGTTGTTGGGTGTATCAGAGATGGACAGGAAGCTGAGTACAGAGAGCTGGTGGACCGCTTTGTGACATGATGTGGGAACAATCATCTCATCTTGAATGTGAATAAAACAAAGGAGATGATTGTAGATTTCAGGAGAAATAGTGCTAGATCAAACCCTGTTTCCATCCTGGGAGAAGAAGTGGAGGTGGCTGAGGAATATAAATACCTCGGTGTTCATCTGGACAACAGACTGGACTGGAGACTCAACAGTGAAGCAGTCTACACGAAAGGACAGAGCAGACTGTACTTCTTAAGGAAGCTGAGATCCTTCAGTGTCTGCAGCAAGATGCTGCAGATTTTCTACAAGTCTGTTGTTGAGAGCGTCATCTCTTCTGCCATCATCTGTTGGGGCAGCAGCATCAGAGCCAGGGACCTAAAAAGGCTAAACAACCTGATAAAGAAGGCTGGTTCTGTTCTGGGGACGACTGTGGAATCTCTGGAGATGATGGTGCAAAGAAGGATTTTACATAAAATCAAGAACATTGTGGACAACCCTGACGATTTTACATAAAATCAAGAACATTGTGGACAACCCTGACCATCCTCTTCATCAGACTGTCATAGAAAGACAAAGTGTCTTCAGTCAGAGGCTTCTTCAACTTCGCTGTAATACAGACCGCTACAGAAGATCTTTCCTGCCCACAGCCATCAGCATCTACAATAACTCTTTAGTTAAATGAGTTACAACAACACCTAATTTCCCTCTGAGATCAAAAAAGTATTTTTGAATTTAATTGAATTGAGTTTGCTGCTTTAATGTCTCAATTTAGAACTGCTGGTTACATTTCAGCTGCTTTAAATAGAGCCATGTCAAACTATTTGACTTTATTTAAATTAGAGTTACTGTAACAAAGATATACTGTATAGTCAGAGTAAATAAAGTGGAAAAAGTTAAGAGCTCACCATGAGCGGCTCGAAACAGCAGCAGCAAGAGTCCGACCACAGCCTTCATGTCCATGTTTAAATGTTCAACAGAAGACAGGAAACTGAAACAAGACGAACTACTGTCACTGATCACAGAAAAGTCTGTAATGTTGGAGAGGTGAAATAAAGGAAGTAAAAGTGCAATACAAGGAACGGGAACCATTTGAACCATTTAAAGACAGACAGAAGCACAAACAGCACCCCCTAACCTCARCATAGCAAATGGAACACTTTACCAAACATTTAAACCAGAGCAGTAAAATGAAAAACTTGGTAAAAGTGGACTTTATCTATTTTAATTTTATGTATTTGTACAGGTGTAGAACGATACATTAACTTGTATTCACTGGATGAAATTTATCTGTAAAGCTTGATGCAAAAAAGTGTTCACCATCTGTTCTTCTGCTTTACAACCTGGAACTGTATTTTTCACCTTACGCAACATAACTACTATTTAAAAAAATGCTAAATAGTTTATTTATTTACCATAATTGTGTAGCCAGGTGGTAAACTTGTAAAGTGTATTAACATACTGTTTGATTTTTTTTTTTGGGGGGGGGGGGGGGGGGGGGGTTTGTAACAAATATTGCATGTAAAGAATGTTACTTGTGGTACATGCTGCTCTTTTTACAGTTTTACACATTTTGTGTACTCATAGAAATCTTATGCTGTATTTGGTGTAGTTTCACAGTTTGGTCACAAGTAGACAGTGTTGTGCTCATCAAAACCAGGTTTTTCTGAGATTTTGCCCAAATGCATCTTGGTATTTCCTATTTTCAGATCAAACCGGACTGGAAATTCTTGAAGGATAACAATGGGAACCATTTTTTGTGAAAATAGGTAAATATCTACATTATTTGTTGAAATAGGTTTGTATAATAATGTTTAATTAGTCAACATTTTAACAAAATTATGTTTTTTTACTGGATTGTGCAGAAAGCCTGTGTGTTGTGTTCCCTGGTGCACAACATGAAGTTTAGCTAAGCTGTGAGATTCAGTGTCCAATGTGAACTTTTGTAAACTTTGTGGACTGTAAGTTACTGTACAATTTAGCATTTCCACTTGTTTTGCAAGTCAGGGTTTTTWWTTKKTTKKTKKKTTTTTTTTTTGCACTTGTATGCACAAAATTTGCATTTCTTTGTATTTTGTTTTATGTATTATTACGACTCCTAGAAGATCAGTGGGTGGCAACATAATATTTTTGTTTTGTCTCTTTTGAACATTAAAGGTCTGCAACACTACAACTCCAGTAATTAATAATAATAGAATTATGTCCTGGAGGCAACCAATTTTCCCAGGCTACACTTGCATAACTACTCACCCCTCCAAACCAATACTTCGTAGAACCCCAACCACTCTCTGCAGGTTCACCTCCATGATCTTGATTCATCTAATTCTGTTTTCTGTCTGTTAGCAACATCAGGGTTGAGCACCCGCTACAGCCTGGATCTTCCCGGTCAAAGTTGGACAGCGAGCTAGGCTGACGATTTGATCAGAGCTCTGCGGGAGGAGTTAAATGCACCACACCTAAATACATTTCATCAAACATAAGAATAGTAGGTAAGTGCCTTCCAACCTACAAGGAGGTAGAGGAGAGGCAGTCTGCAGCCAATATATGGGACTCATATCTGCTAATAATGGACATAATGGGTTGATAACATTCAAAGCAGTTGGGTATTTTTTGTTTGTCCTTCATAACCAAACTGCTCCAGCTCCTTCAGGTTGGATGCTTGCGAAAAGCTTAAATCGAACCATAGATTCTCAGTTGGAAAGAGACATGCTTTAACCATTCCAGGACATTTATGTTGTTCTCCTTAAACCACTTGATAAGTGGTGTCCAATCCTAGTCTTCGCGGGACTCTATCCCACGTTTTATGCTTCTCTGCTCCAACTCACCTGATTTGATTGAATGGGTGATCAACAGGGTTCTGCAGAACATGATGAGGTAATTCATCCACTGAATCAGGTATTTTTGAGCAGGAAAACAAGTAAAACACTCAGGACAGTGGCTATCTGGATGCAGATGCATTAATAATTAACCCCAGTCTCAATATTCTGAAAGACTCAAACAGGTATCCTTCGAGAATTTCTCTGTATTTTACTCCATTCAGCTTTCTTTCAAGTCTGACCAGTTTCYCAGTCTCTGATGATGAAAAACATCCACACATCATGATGCTGAAGTTTAAAGTTTGATGCCATTCTCTAAACTGAAGGAACATTGGGCCTCATGCAAAAACATGTTCATATTCTTATCCTAAATTTCTTTTACTTTTGTTCGTACGAACATGTCACGTCAGATTCAACAAACTCTTCTATCTTCAGGAAAAGTGTGTAAACGAGAAGCGTAAACTGATGAATGCTGTGGAATTAAACTAGGAGCTGCTAAAGCCGAGGAATGAAATGCGCTGTTAATGTTATGTCTCCCGTATACAGTCAAAGAAATAAAAATTAAAATCATTTTCATCTCTCTCTAGTCCTGCTACGGTATTCCTTAGGACAAATATTTTTAATTTAACTCTAAACAACTGTGTTACATAGTTTTCATTTATTCTCACCCCCCACCCCCCATCGCAAGTGTCAGATGTATTTCTGAAATAAAGCATTTTAAAATGTCTCCAAACTTCATTTAAATTCGTATTATGTAGTGCTAGACAACAGCATTAATAGCCAATTGAATTTAATTTAACCAATTTATGTTGTTAGTTTACATTATTACATTTAAAATTATTATTCCACTTCAAACAGAATAGCCTTTTGTCAACATAAATAAGTAGTGTAACTTATTTTCAACTACAAATATCTTCAAACTAATGAAATATAAATTTATAAGTGAAGAAAATCTGTCTGGATAACAGCAGACTGACTGCTCGTAAAATATACGACAGGTCTGGACCACACATGAATTTTGTTCGTATCTGAAAAT
>NW_013952403.1:7961127-7975687 GCF_001266775.1 Austrofundulus limnaeus | reverse complement strand
ACAGGAACCAAGAGCCTATTGTCAACATAATTATGGAGTGTAATTTATTTTCATCTCAAAATATCTTCAAACTAATGAAATATAAAGTTATTAGTGAAGAAAATCTGCCTGGATAACAGCAGACTGACTGCTCGTAAAATATACGACAGGTCTGGACCACACATGAATTTTGTTCGTATCTGAAAATAATCTTAGAATACAAGAAAACTGGTGAATGTTCTCCTAAATCACTCATTTGCACAACTTAAGAACAAATCTGTTTGTACGAACGATTCTTGCATGAGGCCCAATGTGCAGATGCTGTACACAAGAAGAAAAAAAAACGTGATTTCTTTTAAAATACTTTTGTATACTACAGCAGATATTTGCTGGTTTGTCTTTCTGTAAATTTCAGGCAAAACAGTTCTATCCTTCTCATAGTGTCAGCAGAAAGGAAAGCACTCATCAGTAAAACTGTTAAAAAACACATTTAATTTCAATTTTAGAATATCAAGAGAGTGGCAGTTGCACATTATCACACGTTATTATGTTTTACACCATTTTTTATTGTTTAAAGTTAGACATTAAAGCATATAATAACAGGATCAAAACCAATGGTGCTCATGTTGAACCAGAGGAAACATAAATAATATTTATGAGAAAAACACAAGTATAGCTTTCAGGTGCTGGTCCTCCAGTTTATAGTAAAAGGAAGATGCAGAGGATAAGAGTTTGGTGTAGCATCTATTATCAGCTCCTGCAGAAAGAAGAAGTAACAAAAACATTAAAAATATAAACTTCAGGAAAAAAATTTAAAGAGATCACAAGTTTCACCAAGATGAAAACAGATGTGATCTTAATGGWATAAAAGTAAATAAAGATCATTTGATTGATCTGCTGACCTGAGTTTCCAGGTTATGATCTGGAGTGAGTTGATGAGTTTTTCCCTCTGAGTCCGTTAGAGTCGCTTCTGTTATCCTGACACTTCCTGCTCCCCAAACCTTCAGCACACCCAGAACCAGGCGATCAGCAGCATCCAGAGCGTTGTGGACAATCTGACTCCTCAGTGTGCTCTGGAGGAAGGATTAGTGGGGAAAAAATAATATGATTTGTAGTTTTTAAAATGTCTCTCTGTATTTTAAAAGGAGGATGTATACATTAGGCAACACTTTAAAAATGCAAATGGAGCCAAAATTTGTGTCTTTGCATATGTTAAAAAGGACAAACATTTATTGAATCGCTACAAAAAAGATATTTCATTTACTCTGAACACACTCAGACTTACTGATTCTGCAGTAAAGGAGGTCAAAAAATACTGGTTTCTTTCCACCGTGTCTGAAAACAGAAAAATAAGAAAAAYAATAAAACTAACAGCAGAAATATTGCAGAAAATAAAAAAAATGTGTATTTCCTTTATTAGTTTTTACAACTTTCACTCATTTAATAGACAAATAAAGGAAATATTGAATAAACTACAAAACACTTGAGGTGGGTGGATGAACAAACTCACCCACTCCTTCTCCATCGTCCCAGAAAAATGATCCTTGAGCTGTGCCAGAGTCGCTCAGGGCAACAAGGAGTCCTAAAGGATTCTTTCGACTGAAAGGTGAAATTAAACAAGACAAAAAGGCTCAGAGCAGAATGGATCTTTACATAAATTAAATGAGAAAGAAGTGAGTTTGTTATATTTAAATATATAATACACTATCAAACTGGTTGGATTAAAAAATTAAGTCATTTTAAAGTTTTGAAGTACAGCATAATTAGAGTAAAAACAGYTTCAATACAATAAAAAATAACTTCCTATACACTTTATTTCCATTATGCAGTAAAGTTGCTTTAAGATTCAATATATCAAGTAATGACTCTCTAATGCAAGGTTTTAATTACTTCATTTTCTTCCTTTTTTTCCCCCCATCTGGCAGAAATGTGTAAAAACTGTCCAAACCTCCCGCTGCGTTAACAGTTTTATATTCGTTGTCAATATAAAAGTACAAATTGTGCTTGAAGCTGAGGCTGAATGTAAAAAGTTAAATAGCTCTTACCTGTAAAATGTGTTATTCTCTGGTTTCTGCCAGGGTAAAATATATCCTCCTCTGATATGAAGATTAATATGGTTCAGTGGTGCCGGCATCCGAATCTTTTCCCCACGCAGCCCGACATCCTTTGCCTAACAAYAACACAATTATTGAATTGTTGAATCATAACATAGTTGAGGTTGAATGTGTGTATTTGATCTCACATCACAGAAAAGAAAAACATTTCACATGAATATAACCGTTTTCTGACAGATACTTACTGTGTGGTAGTCATACCAGCGAGCATTAGGAAGATAGCCTTCCACCTCTCTGACCCTCTTTTCATAAGAAAATTTTGAAGAAAAAAAAGGATACGTCAGCCAAAAGACAAAAGGGATTAATAAATAATCTACCGGTATTCATGAGATGACTGAAAGAGAACACATTTCTTTTTATGCAAAAAATAAAAATGCTAAAAGAATAAAGTGAATGTTTGAAAAATACCTCGTCCAGGACAGGAGTGATAAGAAGGGCAGGTCCCCAGAGAAACTGTTTGTAAATGTCCCAGGTAGTTTTATCATTCACAAACCTGTGACAAGAAAAATAATCTATTAATCCCGCCTCAGAAACCTGGTTACTGAAGATCCATCATGAAACATTAACCTCTGTTTAAATATTTACACTCACCGGCCACTTTATTAGGTACACCTGTCCAACTGCTCGTTAACACTTAATTTCTAATCAGCCAATCACATGGCGGCAACTCAGTGCATTTAGGCATGTAGACATGGTCAAGACAATCTCCTGCAGTTCAAACCGAGCATCAGTATGGGGAAGAAAGGTGATTTGAGTGCCTTTGAACGTGGCATGGTTGTTGGTGCCAGAAGGGCTGGTCTGAGTATTTCAGAAACTGCTCATCTACTGGGATTTTCACGCACAACCATCTCTAGGGTTTACAGAGAATGGTCCGAAAAAGAAAAAACATCCAGTGAGCGGCAGTCCTGTGGGMGGAAATGCCTTGTTGATGCCAGAGGTCAGAGGAGAATGGGCAGACTGGTTCGAGCTGATAGAAAGGCAACAGTGACTCAAATAACCACCCGTTACAACCAAGGTAGGCAGAAGAGCATCTCTGAACGCACAACATGTCGAACTTTGAGGCAGATGGGCTTCAGCAGCAGAAGACCACACCGGGTGCCACTCCTTTCAGCTAAGAACAGGAAACTGAGGCTACAATTTGCACAAGCTCATCGAAATTGGACAAGAGAAGATTGGAAAAACGTTGCCTGGTCTGATGAGTCTCGATTTCTGCTGCGACATTCGGATGGTAGGGTCAGAATTTGACGTCAACAACATGAAAGCATGGATCCATCCTGCCTTGTATCAACGGTTCAGGCTGGTGGTGGTGGTGTCATGGTGTGGGGAATCTTTTCTTGGCACTCTTTGGGCCCCTTGGTACCAATTGAGCATTGTTGCAACACCACAGCCTACCTGAGTATTGTTGCTGACCATGTCCATCCCTTTATGACCACAATGTACCCAACATCTGATGGCTACTTTCAGCAGGATAATGCGCCATGTCATAAAGCTGGAATCATCTCAGACTGGTTTCTTGAACATGACAATGAGTTCACTGTACTCAAATGGCCTCCACAGTCACCAGATCTCAATCCAATAGAGCATCTTTGGGATGTGGTGGAACGGGAGATTCGCATCATGGATGTGCAGCCGACAAATCTGCGGCAACTGTGTGATGCCATCATGTCAATATGGACCAAAATCTCTGAGGAATGCTTCCAGCACCTTGTTGAATCTATGCCACGAAGAATTGAGGCAGTTCTGAAGGCAAAAGGGGGGTCCAACCCGTTACTAGGGTGGTGTACCTAATAAAGTGGCCGGTGAGTGTATATTATAATTCAAAGGTTTGTAGATGTGCTTAAAGGATGTATAAATGTGTATGGTGTTTTAAAAGTCATTCCAAATCAATAAATCCATGTTTTATTTGATTTTAATCATTCTCATGCGGAAACTGACAAGTTCAGCCTCGTCTTCTGAACAGCTTCAGTCACTCTTATTAGCCAGAAAAMCTCTAATGGTACACTTCCCTTCTCATCCATGTGAGGTGTCCAAAAAAAAGCTAACAATTATGGTGAATCTATTTTTTCTTTTACTTAAATGAGCATTAACTTAACTTTTTTATATTTAGCAATGCTCTGATATTTGCCTCACACAGCTATTTACAGGTTTTGGCTCTGAAGATGTTAAAGCATTAAGACAAATTTCCTCCTTAATTGGTTTTTAATTCATTTTTGAACTACTGTTTAACTATGTTCAGGACATTAATTATAAGCACTGCATCATAAAAACCTTGTTACCGAGTGGCAGTAATATCTAAAGCATTAGGTGACCGAATCTAATGCAGGAGGGCCGTAATGAAAGCCAGGGTGGTGATTATTGTTGTTGTTTTGTGTGTGCTCTCACTCATGCAGCAGTGGTCTGATAACGGTGCTTCCTTTGGTGTGCGCCTCAAACATCAGCGTGTACAGGTAAGGCAGGAGGGTGTAACGGATGTTAAGGACGTCTCGAGATGCTGCAGCAAAATCRTCATCCCAGGCTACAGGATCTTGTCTCTGACAGAAAAAAAAACACTCTATTAGCAATTCAAGACAAACAGTAGCAACACCAACTAAAAGTTTATTTTCAGGGGCGGATCTAGGCTTTCTTGCAAAGGCTGGCACAGGGGTGGCCAAGGTGTTTTTAGGGGGCCACATACAAATAAATATAAGCAATCTGGTTTTGAAGTTTCAAGATGGCCGGCACAGTTAATTCCACATTCCTTTAATTCAGCTGTTTTAAGAAGTACTGAACTGAAATTTTGTGTGATCAAAGCTAAGAAAAATCCAAAAAATATTCTGGATGCTAGTCACGACTTATTTTTCAGCTATTTTAATACATACAAAACTGAAATATAGAAGTATCCGAAAACCATCTTTATTCTAAATGCTAATCAAAAATTCAAGATGGCCACCACAGCTAACTTTCAAAAGCTAACATTCAGCTGTTTTAAAACTCATTGAGAAGATATTTGTCATGGATTAGCTAAGATTGCTCACCTGCCAATTACAGATACTAATGCCAAATTGGGCTAACCACTGATGCCAATGCTAATTTTACAAAGGGCTATAATTCAGCCATTTTAAGCATACASAGCTAAAATAAATACAACAGTATCAGAGAGCAATTTCACAAAATCTACATGTGAATACAGAATCCACGATCCTCACCTACTTGTTAATTATTGGAGAGGTGGCACCTTGGTGGGGGGGTGGGTGGCAGCCATGTGCCAGGGGCGGCACTTGTCACCCCAGCCACGCCTCTGGCTCCACCCCCGTATATATTTTATAATCACTCATAAATAATATTTAAAAAGTCGTTTGGCATCTTTTTTGGAGTGTAAGGAAACAAGTTTTTAAATCTAATTCACTGTTTTTGTTAGTAAAATTATATTCTTTATTGGTTACAAAACTACATGAGCACAAGGTATTATGGATCTAAAATATGAATATAAGAGGTCCTTGTTGCTGCAGAAGKGTTTTTGAAATCGCTCACCGGGTTCCCCTTGCTGTTGTGGTTGCGTGAGTATGGATAGAAAGCACCAAGCTGCATCCAGCGGAGACACATCTCATACTCTGCTTTGTTAAAGAACCCACATATATCTGCCCCGGTCTGAAAGAACAGGACAAACAAGAMATTAGGAAGCAGGTGGAACTACTAAAAACACTGATCCCAGGCTATTCASTGCAAACATTATGTTTTCGTTGTTGTGTGTTGTGACTCCACATTAGTGGCAAATGTTCTCCACACAAGTCTCAGTAAAGTCAGAGGGGTCAGGCAAACAAAAAGTTCACTTTGAGCAATTTACAAGTGACAATGTCATAAACTGTATAWGATTATGTTAAATCCAAAACTAGATGTTGATTCTTACATAAGAGAAGCCAAACAGGCTGAACTCCATCATTCCTGCAGAAAAAAAAAACAACAAAAATTAGGTTCAGCCTGGTTTTGGTGAGACAGTGTTTCTGTCCAAGAAAAATAAATTAAAAGTTTAAATTATATTTCGTTGTGTATCTCTATAGATACCTATGATGGATTTAGTCAGCTGGTCCCAGCGGGAAAAATTGTCCCCCAGCCAATGACCAGCCCATTTCCCACTGGAGGGGTAAGTTGACCTGGTTACCACTATTCCTCGCTTACCCGTCACGCTCAGCAGGGCACTGCACAGAGAAGATGTTCTCTTCCACGTTGYACAATACACTTTCATAAAAGTTATCTTTATTATAAAGATGACACCAGATTTCTAGGAAGATGGTACAAAGTTTTAACTATGTAATCTATGATTAATCCGTGTGTTTATCTTATGATCATGATTAGATTACTAATCTCATTCATTTGAACGTCTCAGTTCACTCAGATAACACAACCTGTGCGTTGTTTTTTATTCAGTCACATTCAAAGCATTTTTGTCTCCGTACACAGCTGCACGTCATACCTTTCAAACATTTAACAAATGTTATATTTTTTTATTGGTAAATAAAAAGTGTAAAATAATACAGGAGGGTATWTACTCATAGGTAGGTTTGGTGTGGGACCATCCGTAGAGGTTGTGGACGTCGTAGTGCCTGACCTTCTTTCCGTTGTTAAGTATGTGTTCACTGTTCATGCAAAGGGTCTTGTGGTTTAGGCCGAGCTGTTTGGACTCCAGAGCTTTACACACACACAACCACAGGGTATTTAAAGGGTGATTTTCATTCAATTTCAGCTTAAGAAGACAATTAATTTACAAGTTTCTTACGTGGCATATATGGTGGGTTTTCTAGAAGGGGATCACCAAGACACTTCCCTCCAACTGTGCCATGAACAAAACTGGCCGGTTCATTCATGTCCTTTGAATGGAGATAATAAAAAGGTTAATAAAAGGTGACACATCAGGAAAGGTGAGTGGACAAGGATAGTACAGCCTCATATTGATGTTGTACATTGTAGTTAGTCATAAACATGGTAATCTTTCTCTTTGAGTGAGAAACCAATCATCCTCAGGAATCACATAATAAGTTTGGTTACTTTTGTTTGTCAATAAACTCACAATCCAAAGGCCATCGAACTTTAACGTATTCAAGTAGAAGTCCTCGATTTCTTGATGCCACCATGCTGCTGTTTGACTGCGGAAGAAGTCTGGGAAGGCAGTGTATGCCCTGTAGAGCTGACCACAGTAAAAGAAAAAGTGAAATGCTGTAAACAGAAATATCCCATGCACTGCTGCATGCAGCTCAACCAAATCATCACAACCATCTGCCTAATATTGTGTTGGCAGTCCTCTACGGGGCGCCGGGTGTAAAATGAAATGTTTAAAAAATTTCACTGACACGTTTTTCATTATTTAGCTCATTTTTGGAGTGTTAAAAATGGTCCATTACCATTTTAGGTTATTTAGCTTACTGTTCTTACATTTAGCTAATTTTTACTACATGTTAAATTTAAATGYTAAAAAAATAYGTTTAAATATTCTATCCTAAATCTAAATGTAAATGTTAAATCTTAAATGTTGAAGTTCATATTTAAGTATTTTGGAATGGAACGCAGCCTTTGATGTTGGTGCTCGGCTCATGTTATGATGTCATCATCCTGAGACAATAGCAACCGCTATCGCTTCAATGCAGCTAAAGCTTAAGCTTGGCGCCGTACATACTCGTTATGAACAAACAACATCTGCGTGTTTTTTGAAATAATCGGTTCTGACGCATTATATCAGTACAGGATGAGAGCTTTCCCAGCCAAATGTTACATTTTAATTAAAGAAGCAATGTTACTAGTTTTACCTGAGTTTGAATGATGTAGCTGACAGTTTTACACCTATTTGTGATGTTTGTGTTCTCTAGCATATTGCACGCTTTTCCATGGCAGAGTAAATACATGACATAGTGTACCTTACCTCTACTTGTGTATCCCAGTCAAGACTTTCATTTACAGTGACGTGTGGGAAATCAGGCCAGACCTGGAGGAAAAAGTTTCATGATTTGGATCTGCTTAAGTCATGCTTTTACATTTTTAAATAGTCATTGATAAATAGATCAGTTACCTTTCCCCAAACTATGTCATCACTGAGATGTTTTGGCCATTTGATGAAGACATCAGCTTCTTGTCCTCTTCTAAAAGCAGGATAACTTGTCTCGTTCCCTGAAATGGCTGGATCCTGGAATTAAACCCACACACATAATAAGTAAGTATCTACACTTTTGTCATTTAGCATTAACATATTTTTAGATTAATTTTTCACACAGATGTAAATGGTGACCAAAATTATTAAACTGCAAAAATAAAGAAAAGAAAAACTCAAACGATAGATATAAATGATCCCTCCTCTGACACTGACTGAGCACATACAGTATAGTACAATTACAGATGTGATGTTACTTCTTCACATCTGAAAGCCTTTACCAGAATGAAGATGAACCTCATTCCTTCTCCTCTCATTGAGTCGACCAGGGCAGGGAGTCCTTTAAACTCTGAGTCCAGGACAAAGTCAAGCTGACGCTCCATGTAGTCGATGTCTGCATACTGAACATCCTGCAGCACAAGTGGAGTCCAAAGTAGTTCCTAACTTCATTTAACAGTTTGAAAACATTTCAAATATTTTAAAAAAGGGTTCARAACGTACATAGGGTATGCCAGCTGCCTTCATGTCTTTGTAAAGACTTTCTATTTCAGAGTCATTAGCATATCCATAGCGGCACAGTTGAAACCCAAGAGACCAGTAGGCAGGTAGGACAGGTCGTCCAATCAGCTGTTCAAATGATAATAAAARGAAGTCAAAACACAAAAAATGGGACATAATTCAGTAAGATTTGGTTTGTTTGGGGCGACTCAGTGGTTAGAACATTGGAGTCGACCTSTAATGAGAGAGTTGGWGGTTTGATTCCACCAGTACACACTCACCTGTTTGAGTATCCCTGGACAAGACACCGATCTAAAGCACTGATTAGACTGTGTAGAATAGTTTATTCTGACTAGCTTTGTAGAGGGCTGTATGAATGTGTGTGGATGGACAAATGAGGGCACAGTTTGTGTTTTTAAAGAGCTTTTAGTTTCCTGATTGGCTAGAAAGATGCTTTAAGGGGAAGTTTACCATTTACCAATTCCTGTGTTTGTGTAGCTCTGGGGTCAGAGCCAAAACACACAAACACCACAAACACACATGAAATGAACCAGACTTAGACGTACAGCGGTGTACTCCTCCACAACCAATTCAGGTGTCGGCCCGAGCACCATGTAAAAATCCAATATGCCTCCGGTGGTGCGGTAGGTTAAAGATGGAGCTGGTTGGAATGTCACATCTGGACACAAAAGAAATCAGACATTTAAGTTTCCTAAAATTTAACATCTAATGTTTCCTGGGGTACCTTTGTCAATATTATCACATTGGAGAACAATAAACAACTTAATATATAATTTTCAATATAAGTAAAGCATTTAAACAAACTGCAGAGTATGCTATAGAATAGGAATGGATCGTAATTTTGTGTTCATGTGAGGTATATCTGTATGTGCATATGTGCATGGACAAGCATCCATGTGATGGTGTTTTGRTGGATGATAGGATTTCTCACCCATAGCATTACTGTTCAGCAACAACACCCCATGAGCATCAGCTGTGCTCTCAAGGCCCATGTAGAAAGGATGAACTCCATAGCAGTTCATTTTGTACTGAAAGACAGAAAGAGCATCAAATGTGAAATTGAATAATTTTTTTCAAGCCCAAAGGACCTACTTGCTTTTTTGTTTTTTGTTTTTCTACCTGGATTTTAGAGATGCATCAGGACATAATACAGTACAATACTGTGATTGAACAGACTTTCCAACATTCTTATAGGTAGATCATTTTTTTGCAATCTTGGCACCAAAAGTACCGTAAAAGCAGAAATACCAATATGTTTGATTTGATTTGTTTTCTAAAGGATTGATTCAGTTTGATACTCACACCAGGAGGCTGGTCCTTGGCGAACATACCCCAGGTGTGATAGTTCAGCTCATGCTTATAGGTGGGATGCTCCGTTTCTCCAAAGCCATAGACAAACTCGGATGACAGCCGAGTTGACACTTGGATGAACAGGTCTGAAAAGGTAAAACCTGGAACCGAGGAGTCCCAGCTGATAAAATAAATAATTAAAAACTCACAAGAGGCATCTGATTCGTCAGGATTCAAACAAGTAAAGCATTTCTGACCCACTTGTTTCATGAGAAACACTCACATCTTTGTTCCTGTGCTTTTCCTAATGACCTGGATGCCAAACGGTTTGTTGCTGACTAAGACTTTGTACAGTCTTTTGTCCTCATCAGTCTCAGGAGCGTCAGGGACAGACAGCGGCACCGGTACCTCAAAGCGATCAGAAGTCGGACTCGGGTCCCAGATCTGGATGTGAATAAGGTCTTCAGAAATGAGAAAAACTGCCAGAGGATGACCATAAAAAAATTAAAATGGATGAAATAATAAAAAAAGACCTTGAACTGGAGCATGTGACTGGTATGGTACAGAATCTGGACACGGAGATTGTTAATGTCTGGAGAGTTTGGACGACCACTYGATCTGTACTTCATGTTCCGACTGATATCAGCTGTGATGCTAGAATTTGTTTCTTCGATTGTTGTAACGGCGTAACCGTAGTCATTTGGATAAAAGCACCACGGAACAAGGTCAATGCTGCTCGGCTAAACATGGATAGAAGTGGGAAAAAAATCAGGTTGACTTTCAGAGAATGGAAGACTGTGTAAATACGAACATCATCATCAGGTTGAGTCATTCCTCACCTTCCAGATGCAGCCACGGGCTTGGCATTTGGCTTCATCCGCATTCTCTTCTGGATGGCAGTCAAACCGGTGATAATCTTCAGCCTTCACATCCCACTGAACCAGATAGGTCTCCCCCAGCATCAGGGACAGGCCATGCAGGAAAAGCACCTGTACAACATGCAAGCAGGCATTGAGCTTTATCTTATACATTCCCTTTAAGCTCACATGTAYGATCATTTTTGGCAGCTGCCATTTTCAAAACCCAAACTGAGCTTGAGACTAAACGTCATTGTTAATGCAATGTTCTTTACCCTTCACCTGTTCAGATCCAAAAACAGTTAACAATAATGACACGTGAATGTTTGAGTGAGCCAYACAAAACCATCCAGACRCAGCTGTGGACTGATTAGCTTTTGTTTTAATTTACCTCCGACAGGCATCAGCTAAACAGTGAGCAGACCCCGGAAACACATCCAGAAACAAACTTCTTCGCATCCTGACTCCCCCTCATGATGTGTAAACTGTATGTTAAAGGGGCAGCTGTCTCTACACGGAGTCAAGATGTCAGACATTATTCCTCACGCTAATATTTAATCATGGTTCTTATTTGTGTTGTTTTAAATCAGGCATGTATCTAACTAACAGCCTCCTGTGAAACCCTGGTCAAGAGTCCCACAACCCAGTCTGCACAYAAAATCATCAATTCAATCAGAAATAACCACATTATAAAAATATATTACTGTCCACCTAATAAAAGACTGTAYAAYGTGTAGTGTTTTYATAAGTCAGTAGCAGACACCCYAATAAATTTCTTCASTCATGACAAACCAAAGGTTAACTGCATATTTACCCTCAGTCACCAGAAACTGATTACCTCAGAGCTGTGTGAGAACATCATGTTTGTGTGAAGTACCAAAGAGACCACAAGACTTAATATAAAAACTTCTGCAGCCACAAATAAAGTATCAAGGCTATGACTTCATTTCTGACACTTGTTGAACTCTTGACTTTTGCTCATAARCCTGATGAATCATCATTCTTACACAAATACAGATCTTATGATCTTTGAGTAATGCAAAATGTTGTCATTTCTTACACTTAATGCCAAATTTGATATTTTACAGCTTTGGGTTCATTCTAGTTTTTGACAAAAACAGTGCATTTGTCTCATAAGTGTGTAGCATGATCTTATGATAAAATACTTGAACGTTTTGACAATGGTAACCTTCAAAATGTATATTTATTTTTAAACTGTAAATTTGAGAAACTGCTGATGACTTTTAGGACTCGGCATTTTTTTAAAAAGCAAAGCCTAAAAAGGAAACTAAATTCATTGTAATAAAAACCACACTTACTCACCCATTGCACACTTTCAGCTGACACCAGCATGGTAACGGAGAGACATGCAGATAAATATGATCTAAAAAACCTGGCTTTAGCTGCCAAATGTTTTGTTGAGTTTGCTAGTTAGTCATTAACTTTGAATGCTGTTTAGTGCTGCTGGRTGTTTGCTGGTTTAGTCAGTTTGTTCCTCAGAAAAGCAAGCAACCTCTGCAAAACAGATCTATRAAACGGCTGAAATACAACACAGTTCTGATGCATGCGCTTTAAAAAATGAGCACTCARTTTACAATTAAAGGTATCCTTGTTATCACATGCAAAACGTTCATAATGACTTTTCACACTGTACCAAAAAACATATCTGTTTCTTTATTTATTTTCCATCAGAACATTACCTCCTTGGCTCCATCGTGGTGTACGTTGATGTTTGGCAGGACAGTGGTTGTTTTGGAGTGACTTCCTGCATCAACATGAGTGACAGAAACGGACGTGGGAGGGTGAGGCATGCCGAGGACAGTAATGTTCTCAAACTTGAGGTTGTTTGGATCTCTGTAGCCAGCTCTGGTCACCTGCATGTTCAGGACTCCCTGCAGGGTGGCAGACACACACAGCGACAATTTAAAGGCAATAATGATGCTTCATAGCCTCAAAATTATTAACTGTAAATAAATACACGTGYTAGAATAAAACTGTTTAAAATAATTAAAAAAGAAGTCCATTAAACAGCAACAGCATTCGTATAACTGATCCAAAATAAATTTAAGCAGCAATAAATGGCTCATTAGTGATGAAGACAAAAACAAAAAGCTTACAATTAGAGCACCATAGAGAACATGCATGCTTCATACTTTCAAGAAATGATTTAAGTGAATATAAAAGAAAACTTACATTGTCAACAGAGAACTTGTAGTGGATGTGGTTGCCATTTTTGACTGTGTCTGTTAAAAAAAGCAGGCAAAGATAATGTTTTCCATTACTTTCAATTGCAAAAAAGACTGTAATCAGTAAAAAAAACATAAACACATTTTCTTTAAACTGAGAGGAGAAGCGATACCTCGGGAATCACCATCATCCCAGAAAAGCTCCCCAGCTGCCTGGTTGTTGTCATCGAGTGTGATGAGCAATCCCATGGGGTTACGCCGACTACATGCATTACAGTGAATACAAATAAGCATATCTGATGCCAAATGTTAAACATGATGCATTTCTGACTCTACATTTGTTCTGTTTGTGTGCACAGAGCATCAGTGCTGTATACCTGTGTGTGGTGGTGACCTCAGGTCTCTGTGTGGGGAGGATGGCGCCCCCTCTGATGTGTAATCCCAGTTTATCACCAGGTAAATTCATGTCAACAAAAACTCTGCGATCTGACAGTCGCTCCATCTAATTAGTCAAAATAATAAATTTACTCAATAAAACKTCCTCTGTAGTCAATAAGTGAATCACATCACAGAGGTTTTGATTAAACTGAGGGTTAAAATAAGGAGTGGCACACATAAAAGACTTATGGTGGAGAATAGAAATATTTTTACCGTCTCATAGTCATACCACACAGCATCTGGTATGTATGCTCGGGTATTGTTCACWCCCTGCAAAAAGGAATGAAAATATTAATGAAAGTACTAATACTTACAGTAGTCTATAAAGAAAACTTGTGCAATACAAGTTCAGAGGTATTTTAATTGTTTAAGACTCTTATGCAGTAAAAATAAAAAAAGGATGTCACATTTCAGTCATTTAAATCTGTACTAAAAACTTAAATCTGTGATAATGTTGGCTTGAACAATGCAGTTTATGCTGTTCTAGTTTTCTGAGTGTTGGCTGACCGGCTCCAGCACTGGTGTGATGAGCAGGTGTTTCCCCCAGAGAAACTGTTGGTCTACATCCCAGGTAGCGTTGTCTGAGTAAAACCTAAGGAGACAAAAGACAGAAAAAGAATATTTATATTGTTCTTACAGTAAAATTTAAAAATGTGTCAAAAGTCATCGACCTATGAGTTAACTGACAACTCCAACAWTGTGTTTGACTTTTTTCTAAAGCTGAACATAAACATGTCATTTATTTATTCATTTTGTTTTATTTAATTTTCATGTGCAGTTAACTTTAATGCTGTCTAAATTAACCAAAAATAAGACTTTATAGTCTTCATTTATCAATTGTGATCTATGAGAATTTTTCAGTCATGAATTGCTTTTTTCTATTTGTTTTATTCAGAYATTTTCGGGCGTTCATTGTGTTTTCAGTTTGCTTATTTCCTCTCTGGCCATTACTGCAGTTCTTCTTATTCTTCCTGTTTTTTTTATGGCGGTTGGCAAACAACATTTGGTGCATTACCGCCACCACCGGTAAGGAGTGTGAACCAGGACTAGCAAGCAAAAAAA
>NW_013952403.1:7957255-7960181 GCF_001266775.1 Austrofundulus limnaeus | reverse complement strand
CTTCCCACTTCTTCTGCCATTTTTCTCTATTTTTTCTTTTAACAATGCTTTTAGTCTCTGACTTACTGAATGAAACTCTTATATTAACTTCTTTCTACCTTGCAGGAACTTTGGCCTTCTTGTCTGCCATTTCATTTCCTTTCACCCCTATATGTGCAGGTACCCATAAAAACACAAGAATTAACCCCATCATCTGTATCCGATGTAGTATTTGCTGTATGTCCATTAAAATATCTGGACGACTTTCTGAGTGATTTCTTTGTATACTTATTAAAGATGAGCTTGAATCAGAGCATATGACGGCTCTTAAAGGTCTTACTTCTTCAATCCATTCCATTGCCAACATTATTGCAACCCTTTCTGCTGTGTAAACAGATAACCCTTCATTCAGCTTCTTCCCTGTTTGAATTTTAAATTCTGGAACATGACTGCTACCCCTGTATCACCTGATTGATTCTGGGATGCATCTGCATAAACTTTTACATAATCCATTACTGCAGTTAATCCTGCACACCTGTTCTTAATCTGCTCATTAGTTCCAGCTGCGCTCAGTCATCCCTTCTCCCATCTCAGTTTACTGTTTTCTTCTGTTTTTCTAGCATCCACTGTTTCTGGTCTTAGTTCTTTCTCAGCTCCATCATTTTCGTTTCAYCAGCTTCTTTTGTTTTTTCATTAAATTCCTTTCTTGTTCACTAAGTTCTCTTGTGTTTGAGTCCTCTTACTATCACATGACTTTATCATGCTGACATGCAGTGACTTAAAGGTTCAGATGAATTGCTTGTGGTTATTTTTGAGTGCAGAGTAGTGTGTTTGATTTATTGGGACTAACTTTAACAACAGAATCTGTAGTGGTGCTTGGATGTTTTTAAAGCAAATATTTGCCAGAAATGCTCAATTCTTGTAGGTTCACTTTTCTCAGATGATGAACAGGCTCACTTTGATTTGATTTGCAGAAACAATAATTGTAACTTCCCCAATTAAATATTTTACACATTGGATTTGATATTTTAACAGTGTTTTTAGGTGCCTTTGTAATTAGAGTTTTGTTTCAACTTTGAAAACTTTTCCAAAGTGACAGTTTTTAGCAGCCTTTATAACACAAACTATATGTTACATACTGGAACTTTCCAGGAATTTTTCTAGAAGCTCAGAAGCTATAAACTTTGCAGAAAGACATTCTCCAGAGAGGATTTGTAAGAAAATAAAATCATTTGTCAAGTTCAAAATGTTTTAGAAAAAGCCTTTTGGTGAATAAAAAAGGATGAAACCTTATTATAATGACAAATATGTGAGGCACTTAATTTATTTTCTTTAAATGCAGTTTTCTTCAGCACATATTTTTAAAAAAAGTACTCCTGTAACATAAGAGCTCAACACTATATAAAAAATGACTTACTCATGTAAAACAGGACGTACAACAGTCTCTCCTGCAGTGTGAGCTTTGTAGAAGAGTGTGTAGAGGTAAGGCAGGAGGGTGTAACGTATTGTAAGGTAATGTTTGGAGCTCTTCACCAGCAGTGAGTCAGCGCCGTACGCAGCTGGATCCTGAGGCTGGAAACAGAGAAAATAGATGAGAGAAGATGGCAAAGAAGAAAAAGTCTTTATTTTATTAGAGAACAAATATCACTCATAAATAAAACAGAAAGACACATTGCTTTGGCACAACGTGAATTTACACTCAAACACTTCAGTCCCTGAAGTAGCTGTAGTTTTTAACAGTTTATATTTATAGTTTTAAACTTAAAATGCGAGTTTTCACAGCTTGGGTTTCATAAAGAAACAGTTTCAGTGTTGGTGGGATGACATCTTCTAATAAAGCAAAGTTTACCACTCCTGGTTTATAGCACTGTTATAAAAAGGGTTTACCTCAGAGCACTAAAACTGAACAAATAAACCTTTYGAAACATTTCAGTCTTCTATAACAACAGTAGAATAAAATGGTGTTACAGTACCTCAAAGCCCAGAGCATTGTGGTTTCTGCTGTAGGGATAGAAGGCGCCCACCTGCATCCAGCGRCGACACAACTCTTCATTTGAGTTTTGGAAGAATCCACAGATGTCAGCTCCTACCTGAGACACATGAGATGATCACAGCTGAATAAGTTGTCTCTTTAACAGTCTCCTTAATATAAATGAAATGGAAACATTAAGATTAAATATCATCTGACAAACTCAGAATAACAAACTCTGCTGTCTCCAGGTTAGAAACATCAGTCTAAATAGTCCAAGGGGGCATTCCGGTTGTGCAGTGAAGGTAAAACACACACTGGGGCAGAAACTTTCAATAGTATTTTAATGGTACTGCTTCAAATACAGTTTCAAACATCTCTTTTCTAAAGGCTGGGTCAAACGGCAAGATTTAAAAATTTGTCAGCCGATTCTCAAAGACTGAGACAACACACGTGAGGATAAAAAATCATACCAGGTTTGGTCCTACAGTGTGTGACGTACAGCAAGAGACAACACACCACATGTGGACAGATTTCATTCATAAACAGTTAGATGTCAGATGTGAAATCACACCAGACTTCTTGAAAACTTGCAAGAATTCAGATGTCAGAGGAAAAATCTTACGTGACCTCCAGAGATCAGACGTGTGTTCAGAGTAAATAAATATTTGAAATGAGAAAAAAGTAATTTTGATCATTTGTGAACAATTTTTAACAGAGAAAAAAAAAAACAATTCAAACATCCAGCGGACTTTCTGGTGAGTCATGATAGTGTTTTATGTCTTCTATATTTTATATTTTATAATCCCCTCCGTGTTTACGTCACATCACTTTCTGATTAGCTGCATGTCACATTCAACAGGCTGCAAGCTTGTTTGTTCTCAGGTGGACGCCACACCCGCTGTGATATCAGGCCAAAAAAATACAACATGTTGAATATCACTGCCAACTAGATCACACACACACACACACACACAC
>NW_013952403.1:7951236-7956574 GCF_001266775.1 Austrofundulus limnaeus | reverse complement strand
ACACACACACACACACACACACACACACACACACATATATATATATTTTTTTTTTGAAAATTACTTGCAAAGCTGATCTTGTAAATGGAACCTGCCATATTTTCATTGCTGTATGTGGATAAATAAAAGTCAATTTGAATAAACACAAAAAATATATGCTTAACATTATTCTATTTGGTCAGCTTGATCCTACTGAGGCAACTTTTATTGCTTGGTTTTGGTTTTTTGGTTTCTTTTATATATTTAGTGCTCATACTTTGAGTATGAGATATAAGCCACAGAAGAACTGTGTATGTTCTCAGACTATACTTACATAAGGAATTCCAAAAAGCCCAAACTCCAGCATGCCATGTATGGCCCATTTCATGTCATTCCAGGTGGCAGCATTGTCTCCTAACCAATGTCCTGCGTACTTTCCCACACCTGGGAAGGAGGAACGTGTAATCATCAGGGTCCGATTGGACCTGAACACACTCTGCAGGGCTCTGTGGGATGGAGAGATGGAGGGAAAGATTAAGATGAAGTTAAGTAAATAAAATATTTATATAAAGATAAGGTTAAGTTAAAAACAAAAGATGAGGTAAAGTAAAAAAAACATGATTATGAAAAAACAGAAATAAAAGAGAAAAAAGCGTGCAGTCTTTTATTTAGTAATTAAACGTATCAGACTTTTAAATCATAGACATATAAAAAATGATTCTACTCTCTGAACTTGTTCTGTATCTGTGTTTTCTTGTATCTGGTTTATTGCGCATTGACTAGCAGAGATATCTGCATATATCACTTTATTGAGCAGCCATTAGCTTAAATAAAATGCGGAAAATAAAAACTAGTGTGGTTGCATTATGTATAAAGGAGGAACATCTGCATTCTTGCATCTGTGCCTTCATTACTGTGATTATAACCCTCTACTTTTTTAGATGAATGAAAGTATTAGTAGCAGTTAACCTGGATGCACTCACTTCTCAGTAGCCAGCACCATAGAATAACCGTACAGGCTGTGAACATTGTAATGGTTTCCCCAGGCCTGCTTGGCATCCATACAGAGGGTCATACTGTATATCAACTCATTCAGAATCTCTGGGGGGAGAAAAAAGGGTTCAAAAAGTGAGGAGATAGGGTGAACCAGAAAACTGAAGTGAATGAAAAATGGAAGTAAAGAACAGCGAAGAAAAGAAAATTTATAAAATAGTAAAAAAAATGTCTCACTTGGAGTGTAAGGTGGGTAATTGAGGTTGTTTTTAGCACAACCCTTATTTGATCCTTTGATGAAACTCGCCACTTCATTCATGTCCTGAAATATGCAAAAACACAACTTACAGTATAACGATTTTAATGAGTAATTATTTTTTATTACATCAGTTTTAGGTGTGCAGGATTCAAAAGTAATATGTAGAAAAGAACAAACATCCAACGTTTGTCCCAATCATTGTATCTGTATCTCTATCTGTATTTGTATCTGTGTCTGTGTCTGTATTTGTGTCTGTGTTTTTAAGCTAGGTTGAAATAGCACAAAGTTTGAATTCGTGGCAGTATCAAACAGCTGATTATTTAGTTTTATTTGTGTTTTTCAATCTTACAATCCAGAGAGCGTCGTGTTTGATCTCCCTGTAGAATCGTTCGTATTCATCAACCCACCAGTTGATGCAGTTTTGGCTGGTGTAGTCTGGAAACACAGTCTCCCCGGGCCAAACCTGTGAGAAAACAACCAAAATACTCTTAGATGAAACAAGTGCTTTAATTTGGCCTCACGGTGTGAGCTTCTCTTATTGACTCCTCTTAAATGATATATTTTAGATTTTCTTAAAGCTTGACAGAAGTTTTTTTTATGTTAAGCATTCTAGTTGTTTTATTTGTTGGGGAACAAATGGTCGCAAGTCCATGACACAGCCACTTAAAACAAAATATATTAAACTACAGTTTTATAAAACTTGCTCTTGACTCAATATTTGAGCTGGGCTTTGCAGAATTCAACTTTACTTTCATCATTCTGGTTATAAAACAGCTGCAGCTCACCCGTCCAATTATAGGAGTTTTCTCATCAGACTCTGTGACCCAAACGTTCTGTTCAGTCCCACGGTCGTAGGACTCATACGGTGCATTCCCCTCCCTCTTACTGGTGGCTATCGCAGGATCCTGTACATACAAAAGACCATTTAGTTGTGATTTAAGCCTTGAATAGAAAAGTGAATGGCGTGGGGCAGTTTTGTATTTGAACATGGATGTTTGGAAAGTGTGTGTCTAATGTCCACGTTGTTTTATGAGCAATAAAAAGCTTCTCACCAGGATAAGGATGTACCTCTGTCCTTTCTCATGGAGGTATTCAGCAAACTCTGGCAGCTCTTTGAACCTGTTTCTGTCGTAGGTGAAATCTTTCATGTGCTCCATATAGTCGATGTCAGTGTATTGAATATCCTGAATGTGGAGACAGTTTAATATATACAGTTTAAATACGGAGAAAAAATGTGTTTTTTAACCTATATTGTCAATTGAGTGATAAGTAATTTGGAATTTATATGACCATTTATTAGAGCTGAGATTCCGAGTGTGATAAACATAAAAGAATGTTTTACAAGGACAGTCCATCTTATCTACTTTATCATAAATCACAATGAATCACTTTGTATCTTATTGCATAGTAACACAATGAGTGGATAAATTCCTAAACAAAGTTGTTGAACATTATGAAACAAGTGTATAAGGGCCAAATGTAGGAGGGGACAACACCTCTTCCATGAAAACAGAGTCAGTGTTTAGGGGGGAAACAAAAGCTACACTTTTGTTTACTCACATATGGAAGACCCACAGCGCGGTTTCTCTCCACCACATTCTTGACATTGCTCAGAGTCCCGTAGTTCCACCGAGAAAGCTGGAATCCCAGMGACCAGTAGGGAGGAACGACAGGCCTGCCGATGAGCTGGAGAGCATCAACAAATCAAGATATAAATACTGTTTCTTTGTCAGAAAGAAAACCAGTGACCCAGGCTATGGTTTGGATTTTGGACAAACCACCTCAAGATACTCCTGCACCACTTGYTCCGGTGTGTCTCCGAAGAAAATGTAGAAATCAAAGATTCCTCCTACAGTCCTGTAGGTCACAGCTGGAGCAGGCTGCAGAGTCACCTCTGACAGGAAAAACATTGAAATAAATGTAAGAACTAGTCATTTTAATGGTTAATGTGACTGCAATCAGTTCATGTTTTCTATTTGAAAGAATAAAAAGCTTTCATATAAAATAAAGTTGTGTCTAGAAATAAAACTTTCGAGATTTTTATGTCTAATTTTGCACAAATTGACCACAATGTGTGGATTTTATGTATTAAACTTGACATGCAACAACACTTTTATACTATGTTTTTGCTAAAATGAACACTGTAGATGTGAATGCATGAGTTTATCTTTACCCATAGCATTGCTGTTCAAGAGAAACACCCCAAATGACTTCCCACTCTCGTCTTCCAGACAGAGGAAGAAGGGATGGTGTCCATAGAGGTTGTGTCTTCCCTGCAAGAGAGGATGGGACAAAGAAATGTCACCAAACTTCAGCTCAATTTCTGTAAAATCCACTGAGTTACTGTTATTTGTGTGTCTGAGGCAGCCATCTTGAACTGATGGATAAAAAATTCTCCGATTTTCGATAAAATATGCTAAAAATGTTTCAAACACAATACAGACACCGGCAAAAACATTACCCTCTGGCTTTTGGAAGCAGGAGACACATATGATAGCTAGATCAATCTATGTGTGTGTTTATGTTTTAATATTTTACCCCATTAGGTTGTGCATCTCTGGTAAAAATGGGCCATGTTCTCCAGTTTGTGTCGTGGCGATACCTCGTGTGGACATGCTCCCCAAGGCCATAGATATTATGGGATGGAAGCTTAGCAGAAAGCTGTAGGTACTGGTCTGCAAACACTAGTGGAGCCATGGTGGTGTCGAACCTGGTTGTGTTCAAGAAGGGGGTAAAAGGAAGTAAAGGAGAAACAGATGTGAGAGGCAGCATTGGGATGTGGAAAAATGTAAAGAAGAGGAGAAAGAAACAAGAGTGTGAGAAGAAAACAGAAACAAGACAGAAATCAGACTCATCAAACTCTCTCAAACATTTCTATTGTAAAATCTTTAAAACAAATCCTTATTTATGTGCCCTCACTGTGAAAACTTACAGGACTTTTTTGTTCTCCCTTCTTCTCACTCTGAGGCCGAAGTTTTTTTGTGTGATCTCCAGTGAGTCGGTGATGGGGCTGGATGGGTCACTGCTGACGGTTGGGATGTGCTCATGAGGAACCTCAAACCTCTGACTCTGAGAATCAAAGATCTGAAAGAAAAGAMACAATCATTCAGTGTTAGATTCTGTCTTCTGACTGCTTTAGACCTCTGTGATGCATGGTTCTGTTTTGGTCCTTTTAAYGAGAAGATAAAAAAGAACTTGAGTCCATCTGTCCACCTTAAATCGAAGTCGATTGTTTGTCTGCATTTCTGCATGAAACCTCAGCCTCTCTATGTCTGCACCAAATAAAGAAGGAGACACCATTCTCTTCAGGTGGGCGTTAATCACTGCAAAGTTAAACAGCACATAAAGACATAATGTTAAAACTGTCATATAMAACTGTGCATATGTTCAGGAGGGAAATCATTGTTAGAAAAATTTAAACACCTGAAAAATGTTCACTGGCTTATATTTAATAATGCAATGCACTGYAATGGTTCAAGGCAAGGTGAATTGTTCTGAAAGATAATGCTGTTTGAAAGTAAAGCAAAAATTATCAAGAGGTATCAGTGTGTAGTTCACAAAATAATGTTTTGCCTGTAGGAAGAGAGCAAATTTGTAAAACTGAGTTTTTAATGCCACTAGGTTTTGTGAAATGTTCCCCTCAAGTTGCTGTGAGAGAAAGTGATGCTCTCATGTCAAGATGTGATTTTCCTCATCTGTCAGTGGCTGATCAATGTATTTAATGGATTGAAGGAGTATATTTACTGAGTATATATAGATCTGTACAACTCCCTTAAATCATCTCCATCGGCCTGATTTCAACATGAATATCAAAGCTTTGGAGGTGATTGTTACCAAGAAGCTGAGCCAAACTATTTCCTTAAACTACCATCTTAACCTGTTCAGTTTTATGTTTTTTGAATTTTTGTTTGTCTTTGGTTCTTTCTTTGGGCTGTTTATTATACTTMTTTTATCTTTTCTGTCACATTATTGTTTTCCACTGTTCAGCAAGTGTAACATAAGGATGGGTCAAACTAAGTTTTTGCTTCAGGTATTTGTTTAACTTTAATTTTTTTCATTTTTATTCACTTGTTGCAGTCTACTGTCTGAGACAAAAAGATTTTTTAG
>NW_013952403.1:7947323-7949147 GCF_001266775.1 Austrofundulus limnaeus | reverse complement strand
TATATATAATGATTAATTTCACATTAAACATCAGGTTAAGAGTGGGAGAAACCTGCATGCTGCAAAATCTTTTAAGTTGCTATCCAAGACTTATTTTACAGAAATTTGTCTTTGGAAAAAAATACACCTAGACCAAATAAATAAACTAAAAAACAAACTAATAATTAGTGAACTGTGAGCATGACATCAAAACAAGGAAAGAAAAGCTGCAGATTTACCGTGACGGCTTGGATGCTCCAACGACTCCACACTGTATCCATGGTTGGTTGGGAAGAAACACCAGGGAACGCTTCTTTCATCCAGAGGGCTCCAACAACAGCCACGCTGCTCACATTTCAGCTGTTCAGAATAAAGGATGTCTCTATTTTTACAATTCATATGACTGTCATTACTATTACTAAAGCTCTTATTAGTATTTAGATTTTCTTGTGTACAACTGACAACGTCTCTATCAATATGGAGAAAAACCAWGAGTCAAGCTTGACTTGTTTTTGAGCTGTTACAATACGTGTTTTTGAGAATAACTTTCAAAAATGTTATTTTGATTTATTTTATTTTCGTATAAAGTTGACTCTAACCTTTGAAGCTCCAGCCTCTGGGAAACAGTCCACCCTCTCTGCCAGAGGAATGTTGGGACACTGAGGAACAAACGCATCTATGAAGAAAAGAAGTCAAAACTTAAAGAAGGAAACTGAAAATGAGTATTCATCCAGTTCAGTGGTTTCACTGTATTTATGTGAACAATAAAACAAAATATAAATTTATTCAACAAAGGCTTATCTTGCTAAATAACCTTCACTTATGATCATCATATGTCATTGTTTCAGTTTTGAGCATAYTTTTAGACCCCAACAATAAAAGCCATCTCCACAGCATTATATTGCCTCCACTGTGCTTTATTGTGAAGATGTTCTCAGGGTGATAAGAGGAAATCAGATTGGGCTACATGTGRCATTTCTTCAACATACAGACCGCTCAATTATTGTTTGTTAAATTCCACATAGTTCGAGTATATCTTAAACGTAAAAGTATCTCTTAAACACCTTTTACTGGACCCAGTATGTTTTTTGTTTTGTTTTGTTTTGTTTTGTTTTGTTTTGTTTTTAGATTTTTGTTTTTATTATTCTATGGTCATCGGGAATTATCTTTCTTTTGTGTTTTGTGTGATTCACCTACGATCTTCAATGGCATCAGGACCTTCTGTGGCAAACACAACAATCATAGCGACGGCTATCGCAGTCATCAGTAGAAACAGGACCACAAGGATCAATTCCAACTTGGTCCACCGCTTTTTCCCCATCTAACACAGATAAACAAATAAAAAACAGAAACATGATCTACCCATCTTTGTACTTACTGTATGTTTGTAAAAAGATTATGAAACATTAAAGTATTTGAACACAAAATGGTTATTTTAAAATAAAGACAACGAGAGGTGCTGAATAAGTAAACATACAAACAACATAAGCATCTATTTATACATAAACTGTTTCGTACAGAAAAGCTCGATCTTTCTTGCCTSAGTTATTATTCAGAATCATATCTTMAATCATGCTTTATTATTAGCAAATCCTTTTCACAGAGGCKTTTGAGTTGTGTTGAAAAAAAGCTGCTTCAAAAAATGCCAAGCTTGGCATGTTGTGGTCTTACCTTCACTCTCCTTCGTGTTCAGAGAAAAGTATTCTTAGCTGAAGTGAAATAGCACATCATAAACCGCAGGATGACCTATGAACAAAACACACACATCACCACTCCTTTTCCACTTAGATTGTGTGTGTGTGTGTGTGTGTGTGTGTGTGTGTGTGTGTGTGTGTGTGTGTGTGT
>NW_013952403.1:7939775-7946213 GCF_001266775.1 Austrofundulus limnaeus | reverse complement strand
GATGGATGGATGGATGGATGGATGTCCCCATGGGGATATAAAAACAAACCTGTGTGTGTACCTCGTTTTTGCTACCTTTTTAGGACCTATTGTGGTATAAACACCTACAGTATACGGTTTAGATTATGATTAGGAATGTACTGGTTGTGCTTAGAGTTAGGGTTAACTTTGCATGTGTGACTTGAGAGCCTTTTTATTTAATTTATTTCATTTTAATTACACAATTTCTAAAGTGTGTGTCTCTGCCTGTGTGCTTGTGAGTTTGATTCTTTAGCCCATCATTTATCAACTGATGATGCCTTTATTTCTGTTTTTCTTTTTTAAGCTGTGATTCAGAATTGTTTTAACCCACGATGATGACTTCGTCAAAATGTAAAAATGATCACATTAAAATTTTTGACAGGTCGTTGTTAGCTGAAAATTTCAAAATAGCCATTTTACTAGAATATAGCAGAAATTGCATGATGTAATTTGAATCAGTATCTGTAAGGTAGCTGCAATGAAGAACATGAGGTGGTTAACTGTATATCAGAAGATTATATAAAAACTGACATTTTAATATAAAGTACTAATCACACATCATAGAAGTGCTCATTCACGTTAGATCATTACCTGCAGGCTCTTTAAAGCAGTGCTTCTCAAAGTTGGGATCGGGACCTCTTTGTGGGTCACAAAACATCAAGTGAGGGTCCCCAGATGATTTCCAGACATCAATTTAAATGCAAAAAAATGTTAATGTAATATTTTCACCATGTTTATAGCATTTTTTAACAAACATAAATTAATGCAATTAGTATCATTATTAGGTTTGTTTATATTGTTGTTACTCCAGTTTAACAAAGTTATTACCAAAGTTTGTAGACATACACAATATCTGAGGTCACAAGTGTCTGCAACTGTTATTTTGTGGGAAGCAAAAAAAGGTTTGAAAGCCACTCGTCTGAAGGACCTGTCACACTGTAAGGTCTTACACAACTTGTGCTGACTTGTGAAAGTTTTGTTATGAATAAATGACTTTTATAAGATAGATATTCAATCTAATCATTGTCATTGCAATTTATGTATATGTTCAAAAGAAGCTTCCAGTAGATTTTTTTTTAAATAATGTCATCATCTTCAGTGTTGGACAAAATTTTCATACGTTGGCATAGGTTTTCTAAAACATCATATTATGACAGGTAGATCTTGTAGAACAAGAGCGGACTGAAAAACCTCATTCAGCATGAAGTCAGTCATGACATAACATGCTATTTATCATCATGAAGCCTGCTTCAAATATTCAACAACTAAAAGAACTCCTGTCCAAACAGTCTCCACATCATGGATACTTTCTTACCGCTTCTAATGTTTCTCATACCACTGTAGAAATATGTCAAATATAACATACAAAACAGTGCACAACCATAGAGGTTTTAACAGTCCAACCGCAGCTTTCATGTCTCTTTACACTTAAAACGTTCAAACGTGTAAATACGCCCTGCTGTGAACACTGCTTGCTATTTCTAAAAAAGATCTCCGCACATGCTGATGCAGATGCAGATTAATAAAAAGGGAAGATGACGCATCATGGTCAACAATTAGTCTACAAAAAGCAACAGCTTTAAACATATTMTTTTCTCCTCTCCCATTGGTGTCTTCACTGAACAGTATAATTATTAAGACCAGTTTTTGCTTAAGCTTCTGCAACCAGACACACGTGTTTCTTACACATACAAATAAATTTGTTTAGTTTTACAGATAAGCTAAAGTTAGTTGCAGTTCTAGTTGCGTCATTCACAACACAAACTCCAGACGCTAACAGATTGTGTGAGATCTCACAGTAATGCGTGAAAACTCCACCCCTTCTTGTCTTTGATGATCTGGCATGAAAGATGTTAGACGATGTGCATCCTTTACCCAAAAGAGTTACATTTTATGGAGTTTATTAAACCATCTGTTTGAAACAAAACTTGTATGACACTGTTTTCAGATTTAAAACAAACTAAAACAGTAAAGTATGGCTTTTTATTTAATTTATTGAAGTTATTAGCTGACACAACTTGCTGTACACACAAAGAGAGATAAATTATCATTGTTAMAGATGCAAAACATTTAGACAGTTATAGAAAAAATACCATAAAGAATATATATAGATATATTATATAATGCATAGAGAGATGACCAAAAATATCTCTGTTGGATGAAAWCACCAAACAGCATCATTTTGTGGTACACTTGCACAAAGTCAGAAGATTTAATGAATTATTTTAAAGTAAGGATGTATTTATTTATGCTGAGAAGCAGATGCTACAGATTTTTTTTTATGTGCAAGCTATGAATTTATCAGTGACTGAAAAAAAAAACATTGTGGCTTAAAGCTGGGCGAGAAACTGTCAAATTTTGTAAGAAACATGAGGCTGTGGAAGACAGTTTCATGTCACCAATGAGGCCAGACTGAGCACCACATCCTGACACAAGGAAGTAACCATAGATTTCAAAACAGAACAAAACATGCCCATCTGGAAGATTCCCTGGCCGTCTATCTGAGGTCTCGGGYTGATCTGGGTTATCTGTTTGGACGTGTCCTGGGCTGTCCACCTGAAACCTGTCTCCTTCCTGAACTCRCACTGGGCCGTTTGTCTAAACTCTTCTGCCTAGATGTGCTCTGGGTCATCCACCTGTCCATCCATTTTGTCTTTGGTCTTGTTGCACTGACATTTGTTTGTTTTAGCCTCGTGTCCAGGTTCTCTCCACCCTCAAAACATCAAAAGTCTTGTTTTTTTTATGATGGGATATCAGGATTTGTGGGGTTTATTTGGGGTTATGTTTTGGTAGTTCTGATGTCTTTATTTTTAGGTTCGTTGTTTGGTTACCACTATTATTTTCTTGGCCCTGTAACTGAGTTGCAACCTGTCTAGTGTGTACCCCGTCCCTCACACAGTGACTGTTGGATATGGGAACTAGTGACCCCCCATGACCCTGAAAGGAAGAAGCAGGTAAAAGATGGATGAGTTATTTTCTATGCTTTGTGATCTTTGTGTTTTGTTCTGGTTCTTTGTTTTGACCCTTTCCTCAGCTCCTTGACCCCCCCACCCCACAATTTTTTTAAACAAGACAGGATCTAAGTCATTTCTTTTTCACCTGGTACMTAATACACACAGATGAATACACATATAAATAAAAGTTTAATTCATTCAGGTTTGTGACATTAGGGTAAATTAGCCATGATGCTAACATAAACAAAWGTATATTAAAGGTCTTTTGCTGACGTGAMTGATGTTTAKTTGTCTTTGKTTCATTTCCTCTCTGTMTCKGACATGAGAAGTGCAGTCTTTGTTCAGGTAGGTTTTCTGAACATTCAGATCACTTCAGTCTTTTTTAACTGTTGCATACATACAATCATTTGCTACAGCGTCAAACTGATGAGGTGTGTTAGAAACCTTGACTTGTCCGTACTCCACCTCCTCCTCCACTTTTTGCTCCACACGTTTTTCTCGCTTCTTCACAACTCTGATGTCACTGTAGGTCAGCTCCTGGCCGTCTTCCTCCACCGCTGAAAAGAAAAGAGGAGAAACACGAGTCAAATATTAAAGGAATTCTGCTCAAATAGACCATCAGGTAAAATGGACCAAGTGAGAATGGAGCATCATATTTTAAAATGTTATGTCTGATCACATTAACTGATCACTTTCTACAAAACTAGTTGGCATGTAAAATATTTCTGATCAGTCTATGGTTTTTATAGTTATTGTTTTGGGTGTGACAGTAGTTTGTAYTAAGTATATCGTAGTAATACTACAGAAATTTCTTTTGAATAAATATTTTCTCAGATGTTCTAGAATTGAAGTGTTAACTTTACGAGAAGAAACATTCACTTTCATACCACTTTTGGTACTGGTCCACTAGGTTAAACAGTTCATTAATATGCTTTTATACATCAATATAAAAGTATATTAYCACTATTATTATCTACCTACTAATATTACATTCATCCCTTCCTCATCCCTCCATCCCTTCATCCCCTCCCCATTCCTTCATCCTTTCCTCACCTCTTCCTCATCACTTCATCTCCACATCTTTCTTTCACCTCCTACCTCAAACTGCCTCCTGATCCGTKCCTTTTCAGGTTCCAGCTGGKGGGGTCCAAAGCAGGCTCAGGAAAAAGTATTCTTCCTGGAGACCATGCCCCACTCTGAGTCTTCTCCTCAAGCCTCCTTCAATGTACCTCCCCAGACGCCCCGTCATTCATCCCACCCTTCRACCCCTTCCTTCACCCCCACCACCCCTCGACCCCTTTCTTCAATCAAATATTTAAACTCATACCACGGCGTGGTCCTTGCTAAGGAACTGAGGAGTTATAGATAAACTCAGCCTTATAAGAAGTTAACAATGAAAATCAAAACCAGTCAAATGCAAAAGAGGACCACGAGCCTGACAATCTGATGGTCGAAACGTTTTGTCAACAAGGAAAAACTTGTCCAGAGGACTTACTCAACCATTGTTCAACCAATTTATTATGTTAAATCAGTGAACTTACTTGTTATTCAATGAAGCTCAAAGGGGCTACATCATGTAAAGTCAACTTTTTTGAGTTTTATATCACGTTATAATGTTATCCTCTCATCAAAAACATGCCCAAAGTCTTACTTTGACTCATTCATGCATGTTTGAGAAATCCTGTAGTGTCCTGAGGCAGCAGGCAGGGGAGCAAAAACGACAGGTTGGGACTAGAACCGCCTTTTGGGACCATCTCCGCCTCTGGGATGTGACACATCCCAGAGGAGGAGATGTGTCTCCAAGCCGAGCTTCCTCATCACGGAGCACACCTCCCCACCCCACACACCTCGCCCATGACTCCTGCAGGCTCTCGGCAGTAACAAAGTAAACGAGTGAAACTGAAAGTGAAACTGAAACTGTCTGCTGAGCTAACACTACTTCTCACTCAGTGAAGCTATTTTCAAATTCAAAATACCTTTGAGGAAATGTATTTTCAGATGCCAAGTAAACTCTATCATAGCGCACACGTGAACCCGCCCATGCTGAAATGGGTGGGACAGAAGCGGAAGGTGGTTCTACAAGAGACAGAGGCCAATTTCTAGGTGTTTAGAAGTGGAAGTGAAGAGAAGTTTATTTTCTATTTAAACATAAAAACAGCATTTTAATAACAACTAAAGGTGTCATAAATACTTAATCGTGGTAAAGTATTTAAAAATATGCCTGAGAAACACATAATATTGCCCCTTTACCAAATTTCCCTCTGGGATCAATAAAGTAGTTTTGAATTGAATTCGAATTTGAATTGAATTAAATTATTAAAATTTCATGTAAAATGTCATGTTTTTTGCATCAAAGTACTTAAAATGATCACTTTCCAAGACTCTAAGCTTGTGGTTACAAATATTTATACTTTTTCTAGATATTCATTACACAAATACAGAGGAGACATATGACAATTTGCAAAAATCTSTCTTATACATGTTCCCAGTCAGCACCTGTTCATTTATACTCTGGTGTTTGATGTTTTATCTAATTTGACTATTTGTTTTTGAAATATTAAATCTTCAAGACTTTTTTTGAGATCTTTGCATTCAGTCTGCAGTGTTGGGTCCAATCCTCCTCTAACAGCAATAGGTAAAGTGAGTGGGAATATACCTTTGTTGTTTTTCTTTTTCCTCTTGGCACAGATGACTGCTGTGGCGACAACTAAGAGCAGTAGTAGTGCAGAGAGAACGCCGATCAGTACTGGAAACCAGCCTGGTGGGTTTGGTGAGTCTGTTATAAAGACAGAAAGAAAGAGAAAAAATTTGATGAATTCGTTACAGCACAGCTATTTTTTTTTTCATTGAGTGAGTTGTTGCATACAAATGGGCCAATCACTGATGGAAGTCACACTTTATAAAAAAGTGAGTAAATACTGTATGGAGGAGAAGCTGTTTGTTTTTATTTWCACTTTCTCCTTACCCACAGCACTGTGAGGATTAGTTGTAGGTTTTATCTTTTTGACACACAAGGTACTATTTTATTTAGACACCCACTCAGATATCTGTGGCCCATTAGAAGTGCAGAAAATGAATATAAATCCTGTTAGCAAATAGAATTATAATTTATAATCTTAAAGATCTGCCTCAAAATGTTCAAATTGTTTGTTTCATTCTGTTTTCACTCACCACAGGTAGATATCTGAGTGTCATTGGACAAATAACTGACATGATTCCTGACTGAGCAGATCAGACGTCCTGAGACRGTTTGTCTCAGAACGATGATGTTTGTCTCTTTGTTTCCAGAGAGCAGCTCAGAGTCTGTCAGTGTGTGTCCATCCAGAGTCCAGCTGTACTGAGGACTGTCCCCTCCCTCAGAGGAGCAGGACACCTCCATCTGTCCCTGAGACAAACACTGAGAGACCAGCTGGACAGAAGACACAGCAGCTGACAGAAACACACAGATGAGAAAGACGATCAT
>NW_013952403.1:7928219-7938400 GCF_001266775.1 Austrofundulus limnaeus | reverse complement strand
TGTTAATAGAAAAGAAAAAAATGAAGAGTTTGGCCATGCACTTCTCTTTTTCTCTGTCTGTGCCTTTAATCAAAAGTAAACTTCCTGATGAAAAGTCAACACATTTATATAAATTTTTTGGCGACTGAGAACTTATTTGAATGAAGGTTTTACACTTTTATAAATGCAGTTTAACTTATGAAGACACACTGTCTCGTTCCCACCTGAGAGCTGCTGTGAAACTGTTCAAAGAGAAACTTGTTTCTTCTATAACTCTGTAGTTTTATGTCTGAAATCATTAAGTGTGAGTAAGAGATCAATAAATTATATAAAAAAAGACAAACAGATTTTATAACTTCAGATCAGTTTTTAAATGATCCTAAATAATTGTAAACAATATCCGGTCCTGTTTTTGTTTTGGTTTTTGTCTTGCATTATGTAAAACTACATTTTTAAGTTTTCAATTTTGAGAAGTAAAGATTTTATAAATGTCGAAAACAGAGGAAAATGTTTTTAACGGTGAAGTGGTTAAAGATGTTTGCTCAAGCTGGTTTTAGAACTGCAGGAACTTACAGCTCGACTATAACTTGTTTACTTGTGATGTGGTTCATGGTTAGAATTTTTTTTAGCAGGTTTGTGAAATTTGTTCCTCAAACTATTTGGAAAATAAGACAAAAACTGAAAGGAAAAGTAGTAAACAGTTTTTGTGGTTTTGTTGCTTTGACTAAAAACCAAAGCAGCAGCTTTCTTTGAGCTTCACAACACTGAGGACTTCTTCAAATTATAGATCTCACTGTTTTTAATCATTGCTGCACAAACTATTTATATTGATTAAATAAAACACTGATAACATGTAGAAAAGTTCAAACAGCTCACTGAGAGAGACTCACAGCAGCAAGAGTCCAAACCCAGTCTCATGTCTCTCTATGTTCAGTGTCTGATGATCAGAAGCTGATAAAAGCTCAGACAGTGCAGACTTTTATCACTAAGATGTTTGAACTCATCTGGCTCTGAGAAAAAGCTGTGGGTGGTCTGCAGAGGGAAAGAAAAGGAAGTAAACAGTGAGACTGACTAGGCTTTATAATGTAAGAAAACATGCAAATTCAAGTTAGTTGTCTGATATTTTCTCTGTTTTTTTTTGTGCACAAAGTTGTTGTTTTATTCTCCCTCTTACTTTTCTAGGATATGTCTTGTTGAGACAGTTCAGATAAAAAAAATGTAATAAAAAAAGCGAAGAAAGCACATCTCCAATATATATATTTGCATTATTTAAACAAACAGCTACACGGCTTTCCAGATTCACCAAAGTGAAAAGGAAGGAAACAAATCCTTCTGTGATATAATATCTAAATCAAAACTGAAGAAGTGCATAAAGCYCTAATTAGATCCACCTGTGGATGTTCAAAGTGTGGATAGATGCAGAAAGTAATCTAACCAGTGTCTGTTTTATTGTTAGCTTTATTTATTGTACAGCACTTTTGTCCAAATTGTGTGGTTCTGAATGGGATTTTGATGAGRTCGTCTTTAAACCAGCAGAGGGAAACTTTGGACCACTGATGTGAAACTTGATGTTTTATTCAGAGACAGAATTATCAGATGTTTGTAAAAGAGTTTGTGTTTATTGATTTTTCCATGATGATTAAATTACTTAACTGTGTTAAGATGACTTCAGTTCAGTTAAACCTGATGTAGTTTTTATCGTCATCCTCATTTTAAGTCACAAGTATTTGCATGATTACCCACCTTTCATGGCAGCAAACTAACAGATCTAATCTGAAAATCGGACAATAAACTGTAAGAAATTAATCTAGACTAAGATGAATGACTGTTTGGGGAACAGATGAGCTCATTAGAAATGTGAAACAAACTGTAAGTGAAAATTTATCAAATACAGACAACTGAGGACATCAGAACAAACTACTCAGAGTAAATTAAACCAGAAAAAAGCAAATGATAAAATATTTTGTCTTAAATACACTTTTTATTCTGCAGAGTTAAATTCACTTTTTAGGACATTTTCAGCAGCAGCCTGACTCAGTCTCTTGTYCTCCAGTCCAGAACCACATCAGCTGCTGTTCACTTCCTGTTTCACATCTCAGCCTCAGCTTTGGTCCAGCTCCACCTCAAACCCACAGATCCAGACCCAGCACTTAGTCCTGCTCCCAGCTCAGACTCAGCCTCATCAGAGCGATGCCCATAACTGAGTTTTACTTCCTCATCGAGTTTTACGTCTCTGAAAAGGTTCAGGTCAACCCTCCTCCACCATGACAGGTTTCAGCCAAACAGGCGGTTCAGACTGACTGTCCTCTGTTAGATGAAGCCTGTTCTGAAAAGATGGTCCCAGCCAGCCTGCTGTGTTCTGTCAGCTTCTGTTAAGGCTGACCCAGCAGGAGGTGCAGTTTGTTCTTTTAACTTAAGTTTTCATGTTTGATCTTGGTTTTGTTTCCTGTTTTACAAATCTTAGCTGAAAAGTTATTCGTTTGCCTGGGTTGTGGATTTTTCCATTAATGATTTTTTTTCTTTTGACTCCAAATCATCAAAACAATCTTTTTTATTTTTCTGATTTGACATTTATTTCTAACTCAAATGTTTAAAGCGTTAACACTGTTAATAATGTTTGCAGACTTGATTTTTATCTCTTATTTGTGTATCTTTGTTCTCACGGGCAGCTGCTGAAGAAGAAAGCACGATGCAGTGACGTGTGGTGGAGTTTGTGGCTGCTGACACTCATGCTGTCAGAAACAAAGAAAGAAACATATTGCTAAAATGTCCCACCAGCTTTAAAGACAAACTAAATCAAATTGAAGCAATTTTGACAGAGATGTCAGGGTGATCCGCACACATTCAAACATAGTTTTCAGTTCAGTGAACATCTTAGAGCATTTTGAATTTAAATAGAACTGTGGCTGCCTGGACCTGGTTCACAGGAAATACAGAGACGGTCGATCTGTGAGTTTTTGTTCAAACCTCTAACTTCTTATTGGCAGGCTGTATTTACTTTTWAACTACATTAAAGAGAAAAGGACTGTGTGAAACCAATTCAGCTTTAGAATTACAGTTAAATCTGTCTGCTTTTAAATCCCCTCTTTTTCTAAATCATGTTGTATGTATATCATTCGTCAAATGGAAAAATAATGAAACTTGAAAAAAACTTCAGACACTGGTTWTTTTTTTGTCATTTTTGTTTAGTTTTTATTTTAAATCTGCTCCTGCAAACATCTTGAGTCCACAACCCATAAATGAAAAAAATAAAACGTAAAGTGCTCATAAATTTTACCTCTACCATAAATCAACCTCTACTGCTGTCGTACTAATATTTAATATTCACTCTGCATATTGCTGTCATATTGCTTTTTTGTGAAAAACACTGTAAAGAACACCACACAGATATATCCTGGTACAGTATAATGTGTATCTTTCTGTATATTGTGTATTATGTGTAAATTATGAAATATCTGTATATTATTAATACTATAGAGACACGAACAGCCAGAAACAAATTCCTTGTGTGGGTCAAAATACTTGACCAATAAWCATGATTCTGATTCTGATTTACAGAATTGTTGCATTTTTTTAATAACAAATCAAACAGACTGAAAAAAACGTAACATTTTTATTAATGRCAGGTGATTCACATGTGACATGTTTGGTGTTTAAGGTTAAAAAGTCAAAGTTCAGGCCCTCAAAGGGAAAAAAACAGGTCTTTACATCATGGAAACTTTCTTGTTCCTTCTGTGAACTTTCAAATCACAAGACGTGTCGGTAGATTGTCTGTCGTCTGGGACCATATAGGACCCAAAACTTGACAGATAAAATAAAATCAACTTGAAATTGTTTAATTTACTGATCTATGAAAATAACTTTCTCCCAGTTTGATGAAAGAAGCCAGTTTTATTTCATTTAGATGCAAACTTGTACATACTGAACAAGCTGTATTTCCTCAGCTTTGTGGCGATGGTTTCTTGTGGTTTGGGGCTGTTGTTTGAGCTGCTGCCTGCCTGGGTTAAGCCACAGTTGCTGTCACTGTTGTTATTMAATACACGTGTAATGGCAGTGTAACATACTTAACACAAAAAGTTATGAAATTAACGTTTGGTGGATTATTTCTTTGTTGTAACAATGCTTCTTGGCAATAAATCTTATACAATTGGAAAGCATGATAAATTCCCTTTTAAATGGTGCCACATTTGTAAGGAACATGCATTTGTGCGCTGAGCAGTAGAATAGGTTGCATGAAAAATTTGCCAAATCTTCTCTGCCAAGCAGCCTATTTTGCTGTTGTTATTGGCACTTGTTTTGAGCTTCYGGTRCCCCCAGGTGCCAATCACAAGCATTGCTACAACAACGAAATACTCTACCAATCACTAGTTTCATTTCTTTTTGAGCTAAGTATATATTTTTTGTATTTATGTTCAACATCTATCTTAAGTTAGTTGGTAACTCTGATGAACTTACATTCTGTCCAGGGTGTGCCCTGCCACCAGGACACTCGCAACCCCCACGAATCAGAAAGGATGAAGCGGGTAAAGGTGATGGATGAATGCTTTGACRATGAAAACACGTGAAAAGAGGTTACACCTCCAATAATAAAAGKGTTTTCAAGTTTGAAAATCTCAAAAACCCACAATTTTTACAAGAGGCATCACAATACCAGTTTTTCTCAAACCAAGGACACGTACAAGTACTTCAGTTTGGATACTTGCTGATAATGAGGACAGAATACAGATATGGAGTACTTACTGAGGTAGAACCTAAATATTACTCAATTACTTTATAAACAGTTTTTTATTTCGAACAAGGTGTCTCTCCTTCCTTAAGGACTACAGTCCTTCTGAATAGATCAAATCAAATATACAACAYGATTCATGGTGATTTTTCTTCAACTTAWAYAARTAAACGTAGAAATTTCTTAACTGACAAACTTTACACTTGAAATGTAAACKGTRACACATCTAAWAGCTTRCTGACCCTGTTATTGATAGTGGTATCAGTCCTGTGTATTGGGTCATTTTGTATGAGCACAAGTACCTGTAAAAATGCTGACACTGGGATCAGAACACCACAAGTTTTTCCATCATCTTGAATCACAGTTTTTGAGACTCGATACCAAATTTAACCACATACTGGGAACAACAGTAAGTATGAGTCATATTAAAGCAGGTGAAAGATCTTTGGGCATCTTTGTTTTGTCTTCWTAATCCACCTGACACCAGATGTGCAGCTGTTGTAAAAGCAGGCTTGCTGAACCCTCCAAATCACCGGACTTTACAGATTTTTGCRTACAGATCTTCCACCTCTGGTTTGGGCTGACAAGGTGGCTCTGAAATCTTAACTTGTCCGTACTTCACCCCCACCTCCGGCTCCTCTTCCCTCACACTTTGCTCCTCTTGTCTCTCCTCCTGCTGCACGACGTTGATGTCTGAGTACATCGTCTCCTGGCCGTTTTCTTGCACTGCTAAATGAGTGACACAATTTAGATACAAGGGTAGTTTGATTTTTTTTTAAAAAAAGGTTGCAAAAACAGCAAATCAGAAAAAAAACATTTACCTCTATATGTCTTTTTCCTCCTGTTACAGGTGATTGTAATAAAAATGATAAAGAACAATAGGAGCRCAGAGGGAACACCAGCTCCTTTGGACCAATACTCTGTTTTACAAGGAATTACAGAAAAAAAAGATGTTCTTTAGTCAACAAATAAATGAAAATGTTAAATCCACGGCATCAGATTTGGYTTTATTAAGGAATAATTTGATTGGAGATGCTGTTTTCTTACCAACAGCAGAAACTTTTGATGCTTCAACACACAGAGAGTTATTTTCATTAAACACCCACTTCGTTATCTGTGTCCCATTCGACGTGCAGTTAATGAATTTGAAGCCTGTGAAGGAAAACAAACTTGTCATCATAACCATCCGTCTCAAAAGATCTACAGTACATATCTTACTCTTCACGTTCACTCACCACAGGTRGACAGGTGAGTCTGTTTGAAKGAAACACTGACATKATTYCTGACTGAGCAGTTCAGAAGGCCTGAGATGTTTTGTCTCAACACGATGGCATTTGTCTCATTATTTCKAAARAGCAGCTCAGAGTCTGTCAGTGTGCGTCCATCCAGAGTCCAGCTGTACTGAGGACTGTCCCCTGTCTCGGAGGAGCAGGACACCTTCATCTCACCCTGAGACAAACACTCAGAGACAAGCTTCACAGAAGACACAGGAGCTGACAGAAACACACCAATGAGAAATGTATAAAAGCACATGTGACAGATGTGGCACARATTAAGGACATTTATTTATCTGTCTTTTACTGCTCATCTGAAATTGGGTCTTGAGCAGAAGTACCCAGAACTTCCTGTACCTGACCYCTGGCTAAACTAGGGGAAGCAGGGTGGGGGGATGGGAGCCTGGGAGGTTTGATTGCATTAGTATGTCACAACGTCCAGAGAAACYAAGGCTGTTTCTCCACCAATAAAGTGATGCCCTAAAGCCAGTTTTACCATATAGGGACTGGACCACCAAGACCTTGACCTGTGACAGTCAGCCACACTACAATGCAACACTCCCTTGTAAGGTCAGTCAAAAGTTGCAAGACACCATTTTATTTTAGAAAACAGGGGAAATGACACGTCTGAATACCCTAGCAAGTAATGGGTGAGTGTCGTCTTGAAAGCCGTCATACTGGATCAAAATAAAAGGGTGTACTGTAATTTTTGACTCAATGTATCTTATTCAGACAGAGCAGCTGATGACTCGGTCAGCAGGCATTGGTCAAWAAGCCTCTCAGCAGGTCTGGTTTCAGGGTGAAGTTCTGATATTTCTTGTTCTCTCCATCTTTTAAGCATTACAACAGCTATACTCATGATTTGTTTGCCCCTTACAAGAACCTGTTGGTCATGGGAGACTCTGCCAAGGGCAAAATCGTTCTGGTCCTCTTTGACCCCGTCTCCCACCACATTAATGTAACAGTTGGCAGCTGAGACTATACATGCAATTAATGGTGTGCATCATCTATATGTTGGATTTAAATTTACACGAATTAGTTCAAAAGAGAAAAAGGCTATTTACTTTGAACAGACAGCTGCAGAGTCCGCTTTTTTGTTCGCCTTCCGTTTGAATCAAAGGTCTGAAGTTCGTATTCACCACTGTCACCCSTGTTCAGGTTATTAATCCTCGTCGTGCCGTCGATGTGATTAAAAAGAGTTCGGTTCCCCATAGTATTAGCTGCAAGCCTGTTTTGTCTCCACTGTAATAGTATTGCGTGGTTCTTTTTCCAGCTAAATCTGGGTATTCCTGAGGTGTTGTCCATCAGCTGGAGGGCCACAGCTCCTCCCAAGGCTCCGTAACACTGAGATCCATCCTGTCTGCCATCACAGTAAAATTCAACACCTGTAATAATAATAATTTTATAATTATTATTATTATTAACAGAAAATATGGCGTCATGTAAAAAATAGACAACTGAACAGCAGTTTTAAGGCAGCAAAAATAGGACATCTGTGAAACTTTAAAAGCTTGCTCTATGCCTGGACTGGATGGAAAATTGTGCAAAGTATGAGCGTGGGAGCACGCATACTCATTTACTCATTTTCATTTCCTCTACATGAGTGTATGTGGTGTTGGCTGTAAATGCATGTGCTCTGACCATCTTTTTATTAYTGCTTAGGGACTGTAGAATGCAAGTTATGTATTTTATCTACCCCTTGTTTATTTTTGCAGAGTCAGTAACAAATATTTTATTGTACTTTGTGTGACGGCAATAAAGTTGTTCATAACTGTCACTGTATACAGCAGCCTTTTAGCACATTTCACTTTAACACCACCACAGATGCAAAAGAAGTAAATAAATGATTATCCAGTTGGTAAATTTGAATATTTTGCTGTTTTGTTATGTGGTCACACTATGGAGTATAACTGTGAAATTTGACCATTAAAAACATCTTTAAAGTAAATAAATCCCTTAATTTTAACCTAAGATAATTCTGTCGGCTACCCTTATCTGAGAAATCAAGATTATTAGGTAAAATAGAATTTATGGAACCTAATTTATAGTAAAAATCATTAAAATGTCATGTTCTGCAGATGACAGATTACTGTGATTTTAAGATAGCAGATTACTTTGATTTTGTCATACTTAGATTATATTTTATGTCATAAATACTGCATATTATTAGATAATATTCTAAATTAAAATAATCAAGATTTAAGGCACCAAAGATTTTTTTTAAGATTCACCTATTAATTTTTCTTAGATTTGTTATGATTTAATATTGGTTTTACAAATTTCCTCTGAGATTTTTATTTCGAATTTATATTTATTTAAAGCCGGTGTAAATTTTAGATGGAGATATTTTATCCTCTGATACAAAAATACGATGAAAAAAAATACTAGTTACTCTGATTTTATTCACACACTGMAAAAATGTTCCCTGTGTTTTAAGCTAAATTTACAATGAAAATAATATGTAAACTCATGGAACCCAAAACACATAAAGGTTTTCAAGCAAAGAGCTGCTTTTTTTCTCCAATAACGGCAAATTTTAAAAAAGAATACTTGTTCCTACATAAAAATAATATTTGTTTACAATGTTAAACATTCAGGAAAAATGCCACATAACAAAAATATGAAAATCTCACCGTGAGTGACGCCGATCAGCATCATCTTCATCAGCAGCCAAACAGTTTCCATCTCTGCCTCAGACTTTTTATAATTTCTTCCTGAATCAAACTTGCATCGATTTTTGGCCTGGTAGAGTTCAACCTCAGAGGAGTAAGCGTGTCTGCTTAGACAGGGCAAAGAACTGCTGTATTCACATGTTTTTATGTTAAGAAGGGGACAGGAAGTGGTAGATCTTACTTCCTGTTACTGTCGACAACAAGAGAACCTGTGTAAGATACGCTCACAGAGATGGAAACATTCTTTCTGTGTACCGAAACAGGTTTTGAGATTAATAGAGAGCGGCTGTTTGTAATATGAACTGTAATTCTTGAAGATATAGATTAGTTCATTTAATGTTTTATTACTAAACCTTTTAGCAGTCAAATAAACATTTGACGGTATTCATGAATATTTCATTTTATGTATTGATTATCTGTGTTGGTACRTTTTTTTATATTGAGGGGAAATTAAATATAATGTCCTCATAACAGTACTGTACCTGCGTATTTACTGATTTCAAGAACTGTATTTGCATGAGCATCAAATATAATGATAAATACATAATGTGATAGTTGTAAAAGAAAAGTTGTATTAGAACTTCTGCAACCTGTTATATCAGGCCAGTGGGTGAGTTGTCTTATCTGTGCAGTTTTTTTTAAAGAAGCACACTTAAACAAATGGTTTCATCACAGTTTTGCTAGTTGAGAACGCAGTGCTTTGTTAAAGTTCACACAGAGAAAAAGCCACTTCTGTATTTAGCAAAACCCAGAATTAGATGGTATCACAAAGTGAAACGTACATTAGACTTTCAGACGCTCTGCCTTCATGATCATCAATGTTTTTAATTTGACATACAGTACCAGGCTTGTTTGATTAGAAAAAACATCTCATTTCATGATTTCAAAGTAAAGTCACAAGGTTAGAAATGTAAACAAAGAAAGCTAATCAGTGTCTTTAATTTTGCATTACACAAATACAATCAGTGACATTGTATGCTTTTATATTAACATTAAGACAAAATTCAGCAATAAAACCAAAGTTAAAACATRTACACATATGCATTTATTACAAGAGGAACACCTATCAGGGCCATAAAGAACCTTTCTTGACAAAGGATTAATTTACAATGACCGCCACAACCACATCTCAACGAGTTGTTCAGAGTATGTGCCATTCCCACTACAATAAACTTTACCTAATTATGAAGAGTAAAATTATGACTATTTCTGTTTTGGCAAATGTGAGACATTTTAGCACAAACGAATAAACACACGAGACACAAACAAAAACATCACAATGCCTTGGTCTTTCTTTTGACAATGGGTGATTAAACGAAATAATCGTTAAACAACTTGAAAATTAAAATCTAAATCTAAATTTTTTCATTGCCAATAACTTAGATTCAATTATGAAGTAAGTGAAAGTTTGCTTTTAATATCAGGTGTGTTTCACTCCCACGAGTATCAGCAGAGACATTTAAAGCAAAAGGATTTTTAACCTTTTTGTCTTTACAGAAATCTGTATTTTAGTTTAAAAAAATATTTTTT
>NW_013952403.1:7923368-7927801 GCF_001266775.1 Austrofundulus limnaeus | reverse complement strand
GTTACGTAGTCAAGGTTTGTTGTTTTCTGTATCTCAATGGGCCTCATGCAAGAACATATTTTTATTTTAATCTTAAATTTTTCTTACATTTTTTTTGTACAAAGCGTTCATGTGAACATTCCACATCAGATTCAGCAAACGCTTCTATCTTCAGGAAAACTGTGTAAATGAGCAGTGTAAACAAGATGAATGCCACTTGTTCATATTCAGGTAGGAGAGGAGATTAGCATAATTACCACCCCAAAAACACCATATAAGGTTACGTTTCCTGCCCCACATACCAGGAAGTGGCCATTCATGAAAAAGACAGCAAACAGTAAAGAAGAACTTCACAAGTTCAGAGACTGAAGTCCTGCTCTCAGAGGTCCAGAAAAGAAAAATTTGTCATTTTTAGCAGCGTCAGCTGTGGAATTAAAGACCCTGTCACACTATGGCATTTTGGACAACTTCTGCAYATTTTGGCCTACACGTTGGTGTAAGCTATGTAAGTTAGTTGTAAGTTACGAATAAGTTGCCAGCACGTTGATTTACGCTGGCCGGAAAGACACGTTAGCCTGGTAAAAACCAGACCCTGTCCTTCACTTTGCTTCATACAGAGGGACTGGACTTGCTGCATAGAGAAGTGATTCTTGCAGGAGACGTGGCCTCTGCTGAAGCRTGTGTGTGTTGCTGTGAAGGAGGCTAAGCTAAGAAGCTAACTGGAAATCGCGTGTGCTGTAAACAACCCTACTGAGAGGAGAAATATACCCAGCTGAACGAGACGACTAAATGAGAGCTGCTGCTTTGTCAGACAAATTTATTTTAATTTGGAAGCCTTATCAACACGGACTGGCTTCATTCACTTCCTCCACTGCGTGTGCTAAAATAACTAGCAGACACTGCGCAGAAATTTGACGTCATTCAAAACTCCGTCTTCTGTTTGCTGATTGGCCCAGGTAAAATAAACTACAAGCAGATACTGCACAGAAAACTGACGTTCTGCACTCTGATTGGCCCGGCTAAAAATCCTTGTCTATGGGAGAAGTCCCAGATGGAGCAGAGAAGGGAAACTAGAATTGAGCAGAACTGCGAAGGATCAGGCTTTAGACACGTTAAACATGCTCAAAATTTTTCAGCTGATGCTGACGTGCTGTTGATAAGTGAGGCAAAAGTTACAGGGATGCTATGGATAATTTATGCATCAGTTCACATATGTTTCAGGTAAGTTATTCATTTGTTATTCATAAGTGGTATAAGCCCAACACCAGCAGGACACTTCTGAAGCAGTGCGTATTTTTTAAACCCCTGAGTCAATTAAGGCTCATGTGAAAACCAATTTAACTTTTTCATTATGATTACTATGTATAATAATAATACAGGTAAACTAACCGACCTAAATCAACAAAATTAATGAAAAAAATATTAAATTTTTCATATTTTATCAATAAATGCATTGATCAAAAATAATGTCCCAGTCRCAAGAACTTTGTTTAAAATCTTGTAATTCTGTTTTTGATTAAAATTTTCAGATACYTGACACTTTGACAGAAAGAACAGCTGGTTGTGGCACAAAAACAAAATTTAAAACAAAGCCACCCTTTACTTTAATCATGATCATAACCAAAAAATATACATTTTTCTGTTTATATTGGGAAACGTATTAGGGATAATTTACTCATAGGTTTTATATCTGTTCAAGTCGTTAGGAACATGATCACRTCCAAAAGAAGGTGTTAATTGATGCTTTTTTTCCTCTTCCTCAGCGTGTGCCAGCCTGTTGCAAAAAAAATGTATAAGTTGTCCAAAACATCATAGTGTGACAGGGCCTTAAAAGAGCTGCTGCAGGAGTGGGAAGAATTAGTGACTGCTGTTAATGTCGTGTGTCCCATAGGTTGTATACAGTCACAGAAATAAAACTTTAATTCATACTCATCTCTCTCTAATCCTGCTCTGGTTTTCCTTTGGTCAAATATTTTTAATTTACATTACATGGAAGAAATGGGGAAACAACTGTATTAAATAATATTCATTTATACAGAAGAAGAGCCATAGCCCCGACCGATGTGCCAGTGACCCTCCCGTCGCAAGTGGTGTCAGATGTGGTTCTGAAGAATCAAGAACACTTTTTAAAATGTCTCCAAAATATGTCTGGCACTTCGGAGAAAATAACATTGATGTGCTGAATAATTCTCAACAAAATAAAATTTAATTGAAAAAAAAACATAATCTGAATAAAGCTGTTGATGATGTTCACTTCCCATTGACCTGATTATACTGTATACTGAGACAAATTAAACTTAAATTAATGCATAATTTAAGCTGATTTGTAGTTTGAGATCTTCATATTAATATTGTAATGTTATACAACAGAATTAATAGCCAATTAAATTTAATTTAACCAATTTATATTTTTAGTCTACCTTTTTACATTTAAAATTATAATTCTAATTCAAACAGAATAGCCTACTGTCAACATAATTATGGAGTGTGATTTATTTTCAACTCAAAATATCTTCAAACTAACGAAAAATAAATTTATCGGTGAAGAAAATCAGTCTGGATAACAGCAGACTGACTGCACGTWAAATATACGACAGGTCTGGACCACATCTGAAAAAAATATTACAACACAACAAAAATGGTGAATGCCTTAAGTTCTCCTAAATCACTTGTAAACACAACTTCAGAACAAATCTGTTTGTACGAACGGTTCTTGCATGAGGCCCACTGTTTTTTAGACCCCACAATATATTCAACAGTTTTATAACTGTCCTAATAAAAAACACTCAGCTCACCACGACACTCTCTCAGCAGCACCACCAACAGTCCTACCACAGCCTCCCTGAGAGCAGCTGCCTGATTACTTTKTGCAGATGTTTCTGAGACTGAGCAAGGTCAAATGTCTGCTGTTACTAACCGCCCCCAGAAAGGAAGCTGTATGTGTTGAAAAGAAAAGAGAAGTGATGATATTTTAATCAATTTTTAGCCTTAAACGGAACAAACGTCTGTTCCTGCAGAGCAAAGTTAAGACTGAAACTTTGACACATCTGCTTGTAATGAAAATATTTAGGCAGAACAAATATCATTAAACATTACAGTAATTTTAACCACTGGACAGTATTTAATAAAACTTTCAGAAAGATTGAATGTCCATCTCATCTAACTTTTGAGTCAGCCTGATTCAATGGCCACCACAGCCAACTGACCTAATGAGACAAAAATGGCCCTAACTCGGTCCRTTTTATATATTTTCAGCTAAAGTTTGATGTGACAGTAGCTGAGCTTTGTCCCCRACAAAACATGCTCTGTTACTTCCCAGTGGGGGGTTATATTCTCTGCCTTTTCCACACACGTGGAGCAGAGGGCTGCCAGCAAAGGGGAGAATATTTCCTTGTGTACTGTATTATGTGTCTTATGTGATGTTATATCTGTTTTACTTTGTTGTTGAACAACATTCACACTAATTAGGAATTATATTAATTTATAGCGGAAAAAATACAAATAATAATTTGTGACAGATCCAGTTGTTGTTCATGAAATAGGGTCGGCTGTGGACTGYTGCCCTTTCTGGATACCATCTCAGATTCTCCATGATGTCACAGAGGTAAATAMTGGGTGGGATAGTCTATGGTAGAGAAAGTACTCAAACACTGTACTTAAGTTAAAGTACAGATAAACAGACAAAAATGTATTCTAGTAAAAGTAAAAGTACCACATTGACATTTTTACTTGAGTTAAAGTAAGTGAGTACTTGCTTTTAAAAATACTTAAAGTATTAAAAGTAAAAGTACTTGCTTAATGTATTTGCTAATGATCTACAATATGATGAAGTGTGTCTACTGTATGTATAGTTTGAATACATCAATGGTGTGCCTTTTTAGTGAGCAGTGCTGCAGATACTAAATGTTTTTGTGTTTACGCTCTGTGACACTGTTCACACTTGATCTTGTGATTGTGTGCATCATCAGAAATTGTTGCAACAGCTACAGAAGCTGTGAATTCGCCATCAACGTCCTTTATCAAATCTCAGCAAGTTTTTTTTTTACCATTTAACCTTAATAAGTCTTTTAAATAAGGCCATGGGTGTGTATTCCCTCTCCATTTTGGGCGCGTTAGTGCTGCTGCTGATGCTCCAGCAGGTGATGTGGAATCGCTCCGCTTTTCTTGAAGGAGGGTCTGAAGCAGGGGTGCCCAAACATTTTCCCTGAGAGGACCAAAATTAAAAAGAACATTTTCCCTGAGAGGGCCGAAATTAAAATCAATCTGAGGGCTGCAGACCAAATGCAATAATATAATACATGAAATGCAAATACTTATTAAGTAAAATTGTTTTAATTTTTATGACTAAGCTAGCAGCCAGTGCAGTTGCCCACATTCATTCGTTTGTTTGTTTGTTTGTTTGTTTGTTTGTTTGTTTGTTTGTTTGTTTGTTTGTTTGTTTGTTTGTTTGTTTG
>NW_013952403.1:7912061-7923287 GCF_001266775.1 Austrofundulus limnaeus | reverse complement strand
GTTTGTTTGTTTGTTTGTTTGTTTGTTTGTTTGTTTGTTTGTTTGTTTGTTTGTTTGTTTGTTTGTTTGTTTGTTTGTTTGTTTGTTTGTTTGTTTGTCTTTTTAGCTCATGGACATGGAGAAAATTCAATGTATGCTCGGGCAGCAAAGGCTCATCGGACTTTTCATAATTTAAAATTTGAGTATATGTGACAAATCTACATATGGGCTTAAATCTAATCTAAATGTCTCTTGTGGTAACTTATTTTATATTTAATCTTAACATAATTCAAAGATAAAGTGAGTACAGATACATGAAAGTACAAATACATGAAAAATGCACAAACAAAGTACTTGTACTTTGTTACATCCCACCACTAATTGTCTTCTATAACTCTATGGTTCAAATTTATTTGAGACGCCTACTGATCATCCAGTAAGATAAATATGTTACTGGTTGTTAAAAGCTGGATAAAGAATATTTAAATTTTTACTATTTTTTTACCTATTTATTTTCTCTTTCCCTCCTGAGGAATGGCCTCCTTGTTGTGTTTAGGGGGGCTGTGTGTCTCAGTGATCCTAAGAGATGGACAAGCAAGAGTTAGGTGGGACACCCAACAAGTCTTAGGGTGGAGGCCTGACAAAGCACGGTTAATTTCTTGGAGGTGGGACACAGCTAACAGTAACGACCCGATCCCATTAAAAGAACACTTAAAAAGTGCTAGAGCAGATGATGCCCCTTCACAGTTCTGCCCCCCACCCCCACCCCCAGCCCCAATATATGCTGAGAACAAGCCCTGGTGGAAAGTTTGGTATCTCTGTAGAGGCGTGTATTTTTAACTTCAGCACTCAAAATGAGTTTAACCATGAGTAGTACTGTTTTTAGGGCAAAAACGAAACCACAGAGCAAAACAATTGGTTAAAGCAGTGTCAATCATAAAGGGTGAGCCATTTTGACACCACAATATTTAAATTTGAAACCCCTTGCAGAATCTATGAGATGTTCAAATGGGTCTGTGGGGCCCCAGTGGTGTTTAAATCCTTGTAAGTTGTGTTTCTAATAGTTTTTTATCATGTTTATAGAGATTGGTGAGCCCAAAATGCAGAACAAAATTCAAAAACTCGAAGTTGAAAACAAGGAAATTAATTTATTTACAGTAACAAAAATCTGACATGGCAGCAAAAATATTCACAAGAAAAAAAATCACAAAGACTCAAGGTGAAAAAAAAACATGAATTGCTGAGGAGCAAAAAGCACAATAATCAGAATATGAAATAAACGAGCAAAGCAATGAGAAGTGATAAACACCTAGGGAGAGGTAAGGAGGAGCAGGTTAGAGTGGGCAGGGCTGACAAAATGTTAACTGATGACATGTAGAAAACACAGGAAGCAGAAGTCAAACACAAATATCCTAGAATAAAAGCATAAACTATGAAGGAATAAAACTAAAAGATAAAATAAAAAACTAAATATTTTACAGAAAAACACATATATATGACTTTATTTTTCTTTTGACATTCGCTGCTTTATCCCTTGTTTTTAATTCAGTCTTGTTAGAGAAGAAACTGATACCTTGGTGTGACCTTAAAGGGAAGTTTTTTAAAAAAAAGGACACCGGACAGGTTAGACAAAGAAATAGTGAAGACTCAGGGCTAGGTAATAAAACAATACCAATATATATCACAATATACATGATCACTATCAATATAAAATATGTCCAATAGAACAACCCATTCTCACTCCCAAGTCGTCACATATTGACGCGTTGGCAAGGTTCCCTCTACGTCCGATTTTGACGCGCAGGGTACCCCCGTCACGTCAGTTACTGACGAGATGGGGCGAAGTCTGTTGTCATATTTTCAGAAAGTGTATAAAATGCGCGAAAACGACCGTTCCAAAGCCTGAAATTGGCTTTGTTCACTTTAGACATCCTGTCCCTGACCGTAGTACCTAAAATTAACCATTTTTAGAAAATGTACGAAATTCACGTCAACATGTTCTAAAGCGTAAAATGAGCAAATAATCACCATGGACATCCTACCCCTGATCCCAGTACCTAAACTTAACCATTAATCCTGATCCCTCATGTTAACCTCAGACCCCCGACCCAAAGACCCCTGGTGGCGMAACCCGGAAAATCCGCGGGCGTCAAGGACTGACACGAGGGGGGTACCCTGCGCGTCAAAATAAGACGCAGAGGGAACGTTTGGAAAAGCGTCAATATGTGACGACTTGGGAGTGAGAATGTGTAGAATAGAATGGTAATTTCACTGAACTCTTCTCCTGAACCACACTGCATTCTGGGGGATGTAGGCTTACTCTTTGGTAAGCAAGCAGCAACCTCATGAGCAACATGTGCAGCAACGCTTTCATGTTTCACTGCCATGACTCTCAGCTGCTTCAAAATGAAAAGAACAGCATGAAGTGAAAGGTGTAAATGAATGCCGAGAGGAAATTTTGGATAAAAAAGGTAAAGGTACTTTATGTTCCCATGCAATAATGAAATTTGTGCTCTGCGTTTGACCCATCACACGTGAGAGACACCCAAGTGGAGAAGCGGGCAGCTATTTAAATGTCCTGGGAGGAGTTGGAGGTTGGATGACTTGCTCAAGGACACTACGTCATGTGGGCATGGTGGGGAGTCAAACATGTGACTTTCTGGTCCCAAGCTGACTGCTCTACCACACCACCGCAGTCGCCCAATAAAAGATAAAAGAGGTCACATCACCAGTTTGGCAGTATTTATCAGACTTGTTTCAAACAGGTAAAGCAAAATAGTAATCATTCAGTATTATACTAATTGCACTTCCTGCCATTGTTTTTTTCTTTGTTAAAGGTAGCACAACTGTCTCTGTTTCTGCATGACCTGTACACCTGTTCCCCCATGTTTGTCATGTATGTCTTCTTGAATGGGTTTTCTTAACTGTTTGTACAGCACCATATGAAATTATTTCAGTGAAAGGCGCTATATAAATAAAATTTTACTTACTTACTTACTTACTTACTTACTTACTTACTTACTTACTTACTTACTTACTTACTTACTTACTTACTTACTTACTTACTTACTTANCTTACTTACTTACTTACTTACTTACTTACTTACTTACTTACTTACTTACTTACTTACTTACTTACTTACTTACTTACTTACTTACTTACTTCCTGGTTTTATTGATTTTATACTAATCAGCATACAGCTTAATCAATAGAGCACTGCAGTGCTGATTAGGAGTCACATAATATAGTATTTGTTTGTTTTTGTTGCTCTGTTGAGTACTTTGTTTTCTTTTTTTCTAACTCTTTACCTCAGACCACAAGGCTTCAAGGCATTTCCGGGGCATGAAGTTTAGAGGACCATTTTTTAGTGCACAGTGTATGCAGTGGTTTATGCCATATTTTTTCAGATAATTGACCAAGTAAAAAACATGATTACCAAACCAACACTTGTTCTCACCACCATAAAACTGTCAGAATCAAGTGTTTTTAAGAACTTCTGGAGGTCTTTGTTCAGTACGGTTTGCTGCTGATCAACGTCTCCAAGGTTAAATCCGCTGAAGGTTGTAGCTCTGCATTCAGCACCTTAGTCTGCACACAAACCAGTCACAATTACACCAAAACAAAGACTTTGACATTAATTTAATGGTGCAAAGGAAGCAAAGTCATTGCTCTCTAATTATTTTGAATCAAACCGATGTGTGATGTATTACCTGACTTTCTCCTGATTTCCTAAAGCACCTCCGCTTCCAACACACAAAGAAACACACAGCTATAATCAGGACAGCACCAAGAACAGCACCAACCAGGATCCAGACAAAAATACTGTTATCTGAAGAAACAAACATTATTATTAGTATTTTGCAGTTGTATAAATTTGTACAAATTTTGAATTCACGATTTCAAACACTCAAACACAGATAATAGTCTTCTGCCAAATTCCTGTTTCTGTTTTCACAATTTGCTGGATTGGTTTGTTTGATAAAATATTATGCTTGTTTAGTGTGAGAGTCTAATCAAACAAATATATGGGCTACATTTTTTTAAATTAATAAACGATACAAAAGGCTGGCAAGGTGGTAACAAGAACACAAAACAAAAAAGGAAATGAAACACAGAGAAGACGAATCATGGTGTGGAGCAAACACAGTGCCAGACTGAATGTAAAATGAGAAGTTGAGGGAGTTTAGTGACAGGAGCAGGTGAGAGGAATGGAGACACCTGGGCAAAATGTCTACTGGGAACAGGTGAGAGTGGGTAGGGCCTAAGCTGAGGAGCAGAGGCTGACAATAGAAAAGTTCTGAGTGTGGCAGAAATTTAAAAAAAAACCACAGGCAATCTCAGGTAAGAAGCTGAACACAAAGAAAACACACCAAACGCAAGAGAGAAATATAAAAAATAAGCCCCAAACCTAAAAAAATGAACAATGAAACACTCTGATCATGGCATAAAGACAACAGAGATGAGCTGTAAGACGGCATGGAAACAAATAAAATGAAAAAAAAAACTGATACTATAACATTTACTAAATGTGTCCGTTAAACCACAGCCTGTTCCTTTAACTGCACCACACCTAAAACTTATTCACAGCTTTGATTTAGGTTGAATATGTTCCCCCAGACTTTAGCAAAAGCAAATAATCCTACACACTCAGCTTGAAAAAATCCATGCAGTCATTAAAATATCTGCACAACTTGTGCTTTATCTTCTTGAAAAAATCTACAAAATAATGAACTACAACAATCGTATTTTATATTTAAAAGCCATTGCCTTTGAAAATGTGCAAGTATGTGTAAAATGAGAAATAATAGACACGTCGACACTTGCCTTTAACTTTGAGGATAAAACTGATGTCTTTTTCATGTTTTCCATCAGCGTTGTGAACCGTCACAGTGTATTGACCCGTGTCACTCTTTTTCACGTTGGTGATTTTGAGTGTCCCGTTGTTTATGAAAAATTCTGTTCTGTTCTGATACGGTCTTTCTATTGTCACTGAACTTTTCTTTAAATTAAACACAATTTCAAGGTCACTGGTGACATTCTTGTAACACTTCAGCTTGTAGCCAGTTGCATTGTTCATCAGTTTGATGTTCACGGATCCTCCAAGAGCAGGGGAACACAGGGATGTGGTCTGGGTGGCATCACATTCAGTGTCAGGAACTTGAAATACTCCTGCATTTAAATGACATGAAAATAAAATGACTCCATTCAGTCACACTACAACACCTTTAATTTGCTTTGTGTGTGTGTGTGTGCGTGTGTGTGTGTGTGTGAAATGCTGATGATCTTACCATAAGCTCCTCCAGTTAACATCACAAAAACAATAAATTGCTTCATACTCATTTGTGTCAATTTTTGAAATAATCCTACTCAAACAAATCTGGATAGTCTGCAGTGAATCTGCCTCAGACTGTCAGCTCGTAMCAAACACTGACAGGAACCACAAAAGGTGTGGTAACAAAATTTTAGTATGTGAAAGGAAGGAAATGACGCTACAAGTTTCGTTTATCCTTGAGACCAGTTGTTAGAGAGTAGGTAGGTAGGTTTAAAAAATAAACTATACATGAATGAACCGGTCTTTGCTCTGTTAAGCACACATTCAATGAAAGAGAATCTGCAGACAACAGTGAATGGCAAAGACAAGACATGTTTCAACCACATGTTGCCAAGACAGCTTATGAAGCCCAAAAAAGGAAGTGTACTATCAAGATGTACACGCAGGCGGTAAAATTCTAAGCAAAATGAGGAACACTTTGGGTTCATCCTCTTATCTGTTTTGCATCACATAGTRATGTTTTAAGACATAACACTATGGCAAAAGAAAAGGCCTTAGCTTGTTGTCGAACTGGCTGCTCTCTCCTCCTTGCCCCGACCCTTGGCTTTACCCGTCTTTAATCATTGTCATTTCTCTGTTATTTAAGACTGGTTGAAACATAAAAAAAGAAAAAAAAGACTGGTTGAAACATCTATTATTTACTATGGGTGCAACAATACACCAATACACATCAATATGTCCATTATATGACTTATATCAAGGCAAAACAAAAACATTGATCCATATAGTCATCATGTGCCCGATGTGGATGGATAAGCCAAATGACATGATGCCCAACAGAGATTGTCTTAGATGGGTGTATAACAGGGCTATTCAAGTGGCGGCCCGCGGCCCACATCTGGCCTGCGAGTGACCACAGTTCAGCCCACCAATTCATCTCTTAAGCCCAAACCTCCGGATTTTACTTTAATTACTATAAGTTCTTTTAGTTCGACATTGACATGTTTGGTGTCTACAGAAAAATCAGAATCTCGGCTAGAAGCTGGTAAAAACCATCTCTATACACAATCAAGACAGTTAAAATTACAAGCAGTTGAAGATAAAATGATGAAAGTGAAAATAAAATTGGTTTAAAATTTTGGCAAGTCAGAGATGTCAAAATAATATGTGTGTTAAATATGAGGCACAATGTGTTCTTTTTGTTTTTGGTATTGTTTAATTATCACTACTTTTATAGGTTTCTCTGTTGTATTAATGATTAAATGCAGCAAAATAAACTATTTCAAAGGTAACAGATCTTGTAATATTTGGTTTAATTACAGGATGGCTTTAAATGCTGGATGTCCAGCCCCTGAGCTGTTGACCTGCAGTAACTGTGGCCCCAGGAGTAATTTAGATGAACAGCCCTGKTGTATGATATTGCATCATATTAACTGCAGACATGTGAAAAGAATTGAAGTTGTATCATGACAGACTTTGTATCATGATGAACAAATCAATGTATTATATTGTGGTAAAGCAGGTGATTTACATCCCTACTATTTACCATATTGTTATCTCTCTGCAGATTTATTTTACTTGATTCCAAGGTCAACCCTTGTATTTTTTGTAGACCCTTCCTCATTTCCAAGGATGACAAAAGTTCAACCCTTGAAAAAATGAAACACAGAGGAGAGAAGCATGATGTGGGGGTAAACAATGCCAAAATTAATGCAAAGTGGAAAAACTGCGGGTGTTTATAGACGGGAGCAGATGAGAGGAGACACCTGGGCCACATGTCAACTGGGAACAGATGCGAGTGGACGGGCTGAAGCTGAGGAGCAGAGGCTGACAATAGAATGCTGAAGGCGGCAGGAAAACACAGAGAAGCTCAGATAAAAAGTAGAACACACACCATGCACAAGAGACACCATTGCCTGCCTACCTGCCCACTCTCTATCAAGACCACTAAACTCTCTTAAAGGGTTCTGGATCCACAGGCCTCTCCTTTCAAAAAGGTCAGACAAGTTGTAGCTGATCACTTCAAGTACAAAACAATTCCCAGCCCAAAAGTAAAATATCTCCTTCTCTGTAGATAATCTGAGCTCAATACCACTGGCTTCACAAYTGATTACAAATTTGTAAATAAATATCTTTCCATTGTTCTGAAGACCTGTGCAATGACTGGGTTTGAGAGTTTCACTGATACGCCGGACACCAAGGAAGATTTAAGGATTTTATTTAAATATGAGCAGCTGGACCAGGAGCAGCACGTCACTGGGATCTGGAGATCTACACAAGAGATGATCAGGTTGGTGACCAGTTGATGCAGGGGAACAGATCTTGAAAAATATAAAGTCACTAACCTCCTTAGAGTCTGTGAGGTTTGAACAGAACTCTTAAAAGACTTTGAGAGTCTATGTCGGAATCAGTACTTGACACTTCCGGGCCTCGGACTTCGGCGTACTGTGGGCTTGAGGGTTTTCAGTGAGGCAGGCTGGGGTCATGCACATAGGATCAGAGTTCAGAACCAGGTTAAGGGGAGCAGATTAACTCGTGGTCGGGGTACACAGGCAGAGGTCGAAGTCAGGGGATCAGATGGCTGAACAGGTCCGATAGGGAGTGAGGCGGGTGGCAGAGATCCAGAGTCGAGAGCGGGGGTCAAAACCAGGTGATCAGAGTCCGTGACAGTAACGTTCAGGGGCAAGGCAGGAGACGTGGAACCAGAGAGCAGAAACAAGGTTGTGACGAGGTAGGCAGAACAAGACATGGAGAATGCTGGATAGCTACCAGGTAAAACTGTTCATAAATCTGGCGCTGGAGCAGTGGTGAGGGAGAGCTTAAATACTGAGGGGAACAGGTGTATAACATGAGACTGATGAGGAGTTCTGTGACGGTAGGGGCGAAACAATGAGCAGGTTAATTGACTGATGGTAGAAAAATATGACATGGCTTGGACAAAAGCAGAGCATGAGCGTAATTCATTACAACCTGTGTTGGTTTCAGCCTCATAAGCCCAGTTATGTCTTTACGACATGTCAGTCATCTTTGCATCATATGTTTACATGACTGCTTTCAAATATACTGAGGCCTCTGATGTTGTTCCTCTTATTTTCWGTAGCTACTCTCTGCGTTTTAGGATAAATGGTAAATTGACTTTACTTATATACCGCTGTTCTATCCAACCAGGATACTCAAAGTCCTTCACACTGCAATCTGTGCTCTCATTTACCCATGTAAATCRTCCTATAGAGACTAATCTGTGCTTTAAATCACATTCATTCACTGATAGGACACACATCAGAGGCAGTGGGTGTTCAGTGTCCTTCCCAGGAAAGGGTAGAATTGAACCGCCAWCTCTCACATTAGRGAAATGAATCCTCTGACCACTCAGCCACCTTGGGTCCCCAAGTGCTCTGATGCCTATTGGTACCACTGAGGCATCAACTTTCTGCAATCTATCTAAGTTCCTCTTTCTGCTTTTGGTATTTCTCAAATTGCTCTTGTTCCTCATTTTTGATGTCGAAAAAACAACCCACTGTTAGGCCAGCAAGCTTCAGAAACGAAAACAAAGTCAACTTCCACCTGTAAGGATGGTTCAAATCGAATGAGAGTGATGCACTCATAGTTGGAAGTAGGGTTAGCCCTAACCCCTAACCCAGGGGTTAGCCCTAACCCCTAACCCAGGGGTCTGCAACCTTTACAATCAAAAGAGCCATTTATGCTACTTATCTTACTAATAAAATGTGTCCAGAGCCACAAAGCAAGCTACTGGTGGTCCGTGGGCCTTTTTGAGGCCTTTTTGGGAACCTTTACAGCCAGTGGAGGTGACATTATAAAACAAAAAAATGTATTATGAATTTTATTATTTATTATTATTTTTACACATCAGCACAAATGAAAAGACCATATTCATGTAAACAAGAAAAATACTGTATATAGTTTATACAGAATTTTATAAAAACTAGCACAAATGAACTATTCAGGCATATGTTTTTTCAAATTCTTATTATTATAAAGTCTTAAAATTATTTAGAGCTAATTCTGATGGATTTGAGAGAGAGATCATAGAAAGGAGTTGGATTATTTAAGTACAGGCTACAACAACAGGTTAGCATGAGCTAACATCAAAAAGAAAAAATAAGTAGGTCCTCTGGATGGGTTCTTCTTTAGTGAAACGTTTTGTCTCTCCTCCAAGAGACTTCCTCAGTCTGAAGAGTTTCAGGTGAACTCAGCCTTAGAAGCACTGCCTCCACATGGTGGACAAAGAGGTCAGTCACATGCAGAAGAGGGCCATCGCTCAACAATAGGCTTGATTAGCTCTATTGTTCATAGAGGGTGTGCCCCATCACCTGACTTATTGGTTTGGATGTTGTGGTGTTGTGTCATGTGAATGTAGTGAATGCAGGCGGGGCTCAAAGTCCCCTTGTTTTTGTTTTTTCCCTCTTTGTGTTGGTATCATTGGGGCCCTGATTCATACCTTTTGCTTACAGGGGGCTGAGTCACACTTGCAATAACAGCGTTGTAGGAGGAGGACAACTGGACACGAAGGCCTCCACCTCTGTTTCTTTGTCCACCATGTGGAGGCAGTGCTTTTAAGGCTGAGTTCACCTGAAACTCATCAGATTGATGAAGTCTCTTAGACGAGAGATGAAACATTTCACTAAAGGAACTCATCCAGAAGACATCATTTTTTCTTTTTGATTTTTTTCTACCTGGATTACAGAGATGCATCAGGACATGAGCTAACATGTTTTACTTTTTGTATTAGTCGTACTGATCACATATTTACATACAAATTGATTTATGTTGTGAGTATAAAAAACAACAAAAGAAATATTCTGTTATGTTTGGTCACATTCTTAAAGAGCCACTGCAGAGGGACCAAAGAGCTACATGTGGCCCCAGAGCCACAGGTTGCAGACCCAAGCAGAATGTATCAGTCATTGCTTCTCAATCAAGAAGAAAACAGACAGAACAGATCCATTCTGTCCCAGTCAGCTCCTTAATTACATTTTCTTATTGAACTTCCTCACTGCTGAGAAAAGACAAATTATCATGACATTTTTAATGTAGACCACATGTGTCAAACTCAAGGCTGAGTCACCCTCGGTGGCCTGCTGGGGGGGTACCCCCACCCAATAACTTTTTTCAATATAAATCAATCAAAAATATAAATCAAAAATATAAATTAATCAAATTGCAGAACAAGTAATTTTTTTTTACTTATTCAGATTTTTTTTCTATATTGATGGTAAACTTAGGTAAATTTATGATTAAATGCAACAAAATAAATTAATTTAAAATGTGAAATATAAGCTGTTGGCTTTAAGTAACTGAGCGATTTAGTTGCATAGCACAAATTAAGCTGTTTTAAAGTCAGCATTGACCATAAACTACATCTCCAATAATGCATTTCCATCATCCATGGGAATTCCCTGTCAGAAAGTGGGAGAATTAAGATTTCAAGATGACAGCTACTAACTAGAAACTCACCAGTGAGTAAAATTTTATTAGTTTTACTTTTAATATTATATGTTATTATAATATATAATAGTATGATAACATATAATATTATATTATATTTCTGTATTATTTATTTCAGATTTAGTCAGTCATACAGTTCTTTTCAGTGTTTAAAAGAGGACGTGTTTAAAACACTGTTCAGTCAAAGTTAAATATGAAACATCAAAGTTCATTACAACTGGCCCTTTGAGAGCCACCATGTGGCCCTCAGTGAAAATGAGTTTGACACTCCTGTGTAGACTCTCCTAACCCTAACCAGCAGAGGGAAACATCATGTAATGTCAACTAATGTGAACCATAAAGTTTCACTGAAGCCACCACTAGGTGACTGTGTAGAGCCATGTGAGTTCATCTGGACGAGATGTGGATTGGATTCATTTACCACTGAACTTAAGAAACGTTATCCATCTCTACATAATCTATATTTTATTCAGTTATCTTGTGTGTGTGTGTGTGTGTGTGTGTGTGT
>NW_013952403.1:7902819-7911723 GCF_001266775.1 Austrofundulus limnaeus | reverse complement strand
CTACTGAAGTAGGCTTGTACTTTTTGTTTCAGATTATATTATTTAAGACCCATTTGTAAAACCACATGTACAACATGTTTCTTATACTTAGGTTTAATTAAATGAAAAAATATATATGGTATTCCCCATTTGTCATTTATTTACATTTTGCTTAAAAGGTCTRAATTTCTACAGCAAATAAACAGTAGCAGAAACAAATCCAACAAARCCTCAGATAAGTGTTAGACTCTTCACCACATTAGTGGCTGTGAATTAAATTTATGGTGCAAAATATTTATTTTAACAGCATCAGCTGTAAACACATACCTGAATGCTTCAAAAGTCAGAGTGAAGTGACTTTACAAAATGATAGTGTTGCAAGCAAACTGAAAATAACTTAAAAAGCAGCCAAAGCCAAAGGGAAAAAAAGATTTTCAGAAAGTCTGGAGAAATGTTTACCATTTGTGTTTTTTTTTTGTTTGTTTGTTTTTTTGTTTTTTGTTTTTTGTTTTGGTGGGGGGGGGTGGTTGTTAAGAGAGGCAATTTTTGTTCTTTTCTGCTCATTTGGATCATTAAATAAAACCTTTTTAAATTACAAAAAATAAAACTTTGAATAAAAATATTATATTTTTCAAAGGAGAAAGCTACTGTTCTTACTATATTATTCTGAGCATGAATTCTAAAGCAGAGGAAAAACTGTCTAAAATATTATTGTGTAAAAGAATATTACACAATATTATATTGTTCTTTATTTGTTAATATTTGTTTCAAAGTGTCTGTGACAATCACATACTTCAAATACAAAAAGTCAAAGAAAACAGCTTTATATTCAAGAAATATGGCATAAAACACATGATTTTACCCATTTTATCACATAACTGGCATTTATTTTTTAAATTTGTCTCAGCCAAAGTAGAACAGGAAGTGACATCAAAGGGGAACTCAAAAAAATGAACTGCTTGGTCTTTGTTGAAACGATGTTATTTGAATCATTTTTTATCTCTCTCTGATAGTGGTTTAAATAGTTTTAAGAAACATCAGATTCTTCTCAACAGCCTGTGTTGTTAACCCTTCAATACTCTGTTCCTGTTCAGACATTCACCTTTGACATCACTTCCTGTTACTGCACATGCAAATATCTCAACAACTGTTCATCTCAGGGACAAAAAATGGTTTTTTTTTTTCAAAATATCATCAGTGTTTTCTTTCCAAAATTGCACTCACATTTATTACAAAAATTTGATGTCACAGGCACTTTAAATACCTATGGCCTTAGTTTGTATAGTAGATTTGTCCACCACTGCCTAAAACCATGCAGTAAATGGTAAATGGTACTGAACTTATAGAGYGCTTTTCAAGTCCCTCCGGACCCCCAAAGCGCTTTACACTAACAGACATTCACCCATTCACACTCACATTCACACACTGATGATGGCAAACTACACTGTAGCCACAGCTGCCCTGGGGCGCACTGACAGAGGTGGGGCTGCCATACATCGGYGCCACCGGACCCTCTGACCACCATCAGTAGGCAAGGTGGGTGAAGTGTCTAGCCCAAGGACACAATGACTGAGACGGCTGGACGGGGGATTGAACCAGTAGCCTTCTGGTTCCAGGACGACTCCCCTAACCACTCCGCCACAGCCGCCCCAGTAATTATGTCACACAGTAAAATAATGTTTCTACTGCAAATAGACATAGTTTATCTAATCTCAGGAGTGAAAACATATATTTTCATTGTATTTAAGAAGAGTTTAAAATGTTGTAAGTTTCACAAACAGAACAAAGAATAATTACTTTTTCTCTGTGAAGCATATATTTCTTAATTCAGTAAGAAAAAAATATTTCAGGTTAACACAACCAGCACTTTTTATTTGTTAAAACAAGAAAGAAAGAAAATCAAGTCAAATTATGCATGATTTGTATTCTAAATAGCAAAACTGACAATAACCAGGTCAAATAAAAATATTGAAATAATGTTTCCCCTATTAGTAAAAACCCTGGAATTGCAGAATTTGTTGGACTGTGTTRAGCTGCTGATGAATCTCCCATGCTTGGATTTTTATGGTCCAAACTGAGCCTGAAGATCTTAACTCCCAGGTAATCTCTGATAGTCTGGACAGATAAAAAGGCAACTTATCAACTACAACAAAAAGCATTGGCATTTGTTACAACATTCACACTGAATTATATCATTATTTGTTTTCTTCTCACAGGTGTAACAAAGATTTACCTGACTCTYTCCAGGGCTTCAGTTTGCAAATCACACAACAAACGATCAACACAATCAGAATGACACCCAGCGCAGCATACACATTGACAGAAATCCCGATGGAAACCAGGTGATTTTCTGAGGGGAGAAAGTAATCTAATTAAACATTAGACATCAAACTCAAGCTGTTGGAGGTTAAAATGTTGATGTTATGATTGTCAGTGTGGCACATTTCTCACTTGTACACAATTTATACAGTTTAATAATGGTTAAGATGTAAAAGATGAAGATAAATTAAAAGTCGCCTTGAATTTCAATGTTGAAGCTTAACATTTTCACAAACATTGGATTAGGGAGAGGAGTGAGGACCTTCAGGATATACTGACCCTTGTCATCCTTCTCTACGTCGGCGAGCTTGAGAGTCCCGTTGCTGATGGAAAATTCTGTTRTGTTTCTGCACTCCTGCCGTGTTTTCACCTCTCCACCCTTCACAATCAGCACTTTTATATCTTTTCTATGGGCATCCTTGGAGAACACCAGCACATAGCTGGTGGCGTTGTCCATCAGTTTGATGTACACAGTTCCACCAAGGAGTGCACGGTGGCGCGAAGTTATCGAAAGGGCTGACATCACAATTGGTCACAGAAACTGCAGCTAATCCTGCTGCAGAACATTAAAATAGCATCAATCACAGCACAAAATTGTTCTTTTAATCCATCTTTTTGTGATGATCTTACCGTGAGATCCTCCGGCTGCAATCACCAGAAGAAGAAAAAATCCCTCCGTACTTCTCTGTAATCTAGACTAACCTCAGAAGAAATTACAGACAAATCCAGATAAGATGCTGTCAGAAATCTGAGAAGAAGCTTAGGTCTCAGGATGTGGAAGAAACTGACTGAAAACACAGGGAGTCGGGTAGCATTTCTATAGTATTTGCAAAAAAAGGAAGTAAATTAAAATATCTGTCACTTCTCCTTGTAAACAAATATTTGGCTGCAAGGCATTAATACATGAGCTAAAGAAGAGTCTGCTCCAAATGAACAAAAGTCCTACTTCCCTCTACACGTTTGATAAACTGAATTTGTAAATAATGTGCAACTAGGATGACATTTTTCTAGAACTTTTGGCCAAGATAGCTTTGGTTTTTTAATGTACCATCCTGATTAAATAAGACCTGTTTATGGGTTCAACTCAGCCCTACTCAGGTCTAATCAGAGTTCAGATTCTTCCCATATTCGTGGTACTTCCTCAGACAAAATTCTCATTAAGTCGAGTCAAGCTGAATATTTGACATCAGCAGACTGCAGACCATTGATTAGCCAAAGAGTAGCGCCAGTCGGAAAGGCGTCTTTATTAAAAATCAAACCCATAATTTTTAAAACCCTGCAACTGCATAGCATTCAATATTGTGTCTTCCTTTTAAAATACAGTGTATATACAGTATATGGTGCTATGAAGAGGCGCAGATGTTTCTGTGGTTGTTGGCTGACAAACAAATTCAAAGAGACTCAATTTACAGACTCAGACAGACATCAACTTGAACACAGGGTTTTTGGCAGAGGATGATGAGTGATTTGTCACTTTATTTCCCTTCGTTACCCGTTGTTGCTTTGTGTTTGTCATAGATAGAACATAACTTTGTGGAAGTTTTGGGCAGCTGCGCTGTGACAACCTCACCCACATCAAAGAGGCACAACATTTGTAAAGTTGACTGTCTTATCTTTGTGTTTTCTAAAGTTGTGGCAGCCATCTTATGAAGAGTTGACTCCTGAAGTTAATTGGTTATAGACAGATGTACAGTAAATCCAACGATTACTTTCAGAGAGTTTTATTCAGATCTGTCCAGTGGTTCATGACACACTTTGCTAACAGACAGGCAAAGACAGGTGATGAGAAGATTTTCAAATACCTAAACATGTTTTCCGTTTACTAAATAGTTTTAGGTTTGTTCTAAAACTGAAACTTCCATTAAGGAAAACAGGAAGTACATTTAATATTTCAGATGATTCCTCAACTGAAAATGAACTGTTTATGTCTTACCTTTTTCTTAATTTGARGTTTGAAATGACTGTGTGGAATGAAAAAAGGTCCTAAGAACATGCAACAGTGAATTTCAGATTATTTTCCACCCCTGTCCTAGTCAAATTCACAATTTCGTAAAAACATTTTTTATTACAATAAGACAGACCTGTTTCCAAACAGAACTGATGCTGAGTAAAGTGTGAATAAAACATTAAAGACATAAAAACTAAAAATTATATGGAATAAAGATTTGTGTAAATACATGAACTGAGAAAAATGTACTTTTTTTTAAGCCCTCCTGCTGCACTTGACCTTTTTAAAAGCCCCCTGGCTTTTTTTTTCACCCTAGGACAGCAGGAGGGTTAAATATTACTGTTTACAAGGTCTCTTTTGCAAATCTCAATAAGACCCCTGGAAGAGTTGGCAGCTGAGTCTGGCCAACCTTTTTTAATGCAGATCCATATAGGACATTTTTTTTGTTTGTTTTTTGTTTTTTGTTTTGATCAGGCTTCCTTCAGACCACAGAGGGGAACAGTAAAATATATGTGAAAGTCACATTAAAGGCTGACAACCCCACATCTATAAAGCTGTCAAAAACAGGAAGCAGCAGCAGCAAGTAGTGCTGAAACATCTATAATGAAGCCAAACAGTTTTCAGTTCACGCAGGAAGTCACAGTGACTTTTACATCCTGTTAGATCTGATTCTAGTTCAGTTAAAAATCCCCCAGTTTTGTGATTTTTGTTTTTACAGATCTCTTCTTGTTTCAGTACTGACCTTTAACCTAACAACTTTCACATTACATGGATCTTATTTTCTCAGTTTGCAGCTATGAGGTCAGATTCTATATGACAGCAAACTCAACCATGTTTTACCTGTAAAACAAAATGGATCTTTAATATTGCAGAAATAAAATCAAGCACACTCTGACTCTGTAGGTTTCAATAAGACATTGTGCTGTTAAGACTGAACCAACAGATGTTAAATTAAACGAGAACCAAACTTCCCTGAGGATCTGAAGCATCTGGCTTCAAAAACTGCTCATATTTAAAAGATTATTATGTTTGTTTTGATGTGGAACCTAGAGGTGGTTTAATCTATCAACCGAGTCATGATCCAGATCAGTTTTATGTATGTCTGCCTCAAGATTCATCAACCACATTTTGCATGTAGGTTCATGTAAATGCTGAATTTTCCTATTGTTTAGATTTGTTGTATATGGCCACCTCATTATTTCTGTATTAAGTTTAATCTTGTATCTTGAATATTTCATGCTGTCTCTCCACATCTGGAACATTTCCTAATTTCTGCTGCTTAAAATCACACCATCCTTTTTTTCTAAACTTTTCCTAAGATGGAACTGGTCTAATAAAATACAAAATCTGTTTACAAAAAATTATAACAAATGTTAAATTATCAATATGCAGGACTTTTTGGTTTCTTTCTTTAAAGCTTTTTCTAATTTATTTGTACATGTGGTATAGTTCAGTGTGTCCAACCCTGGTCTTCGAGGGCTGCTGTCCTGCATTTTATTTATTTATTTATTTATTTATTTATTTATTTATTATTTTTGCCTGCACCAGGATAAGTGGAGTTCTTCGTGTGGGTGGAGTTTGTCCTAGCTGTGATTGGCAGAGTTTATAATGTAGGCGGAGGTTCTTGGGTCGGTGGAGTTAAAGGCAAAACTGTGATTGGTTGAAATGACTTATCTTGTGGCGCAAGTGAAAAGGAATGGTTAATAGTAAAAGGATCATGAACATGCAAATATAATTTATTCACAATGTATTTATAGTTTAAAACAAAACAATGTCTCAAATCAAAATTATTGTGTAATGTAATCATGTAATCATAATTTACTGACTTCACCTTCTTGTCTGGAGTTATTAAAATTAATATTTATATTTAAAAATATACAGTAGTTGCTCTCTGGGCATTTTGACCAAGCTACGTGCCTCCCAAGCGGCCCCGGGTTCTTCAAACCTAAGCTAAAATGGTCAATCTGACCAGTCACGTCTTTAATAAACTCCTCCCACAAAAATCAAACAGACCAATTATGTCTTGACAAACTCCTCCCACAAAACAAGAAACTAGTGACTGCAGAGATCCCCTTCTCATTCATGTGACTGAATTACCTCTTTACGTTCTGCAAAACTCATTCATACAAATCAGGTGCGTTGGAGCAGAGAAACCTTTAAAGCTTGCAAGATAGTGGGTCCAGCAGACCACGGTGGTCTTTGAGGACCAGCGTTGGAAACCTCTGGTGTCTATTCTCAGTCATTAAGCAAAACAAAGCAACAATCACAAAAAAAGGGATTCATTTTTACTAACGCAAGGAATGCTACACTCTCCATTTGTTGAATTGATGAAGTTCACTTGACTGAAAGCAAAAACATATTTGACCAACAGAATGGAAGTCCAGTTGCTTTGTTTTTAGAACACACAAATTTAAATAAATGGGTGGAAAAAAGGATTCAGTCAACATAAAGTTATGTTGGGTTTTTTAAAAATCAGTTCTCATTAAAGTTAGCAATTACTCACAGCCACAGTTCGAGAACTGCAGCTCCGTTTCACTGAAACCTTTTTTTTAATCATCAAAACATCACAGAATTAACTGCAGTGTAAAGATTTTAATTGTGTTGTTTTTTATATTCTGTTAGACATCAACCTGGAGTTGAGGTGCCTAAAAACTGACCAGTTTTTTGACTGTTTAAATGTTTTCTTCAATTTCTTGTTCTTTTTCAGATAAACACTCTCCCAGTTGTCTTCCTCCTCATCTCCCAYCCAGGGGCCCCAGGCCCCTTCGTTCAGCTGAGGGTGGGCCCGTGGGTCCTCTGATGGGAACCGTACTGGTACTGCAGTGCGGTTGTAGTACACCAGTCTGGCCAAGAGCTGTTTCACAACGTCTGGTCTCTGCTCGGATAGATCAAAGCGTTCATAGGGGTCGCTGGAGATGTTGAAGAGCCACACTGATTTTCGGGGTTTAATGTGGCGCTCCAGGCTCCACCAGCTGTTGGGGAAACCTGGAAGGATCTGCGGTGGGATCCAGTCTCCATAACCAGGGTCTCCTGTCAGGAGTTTCCAGTCTCCTGCTCGTATGGAGGCCTGGATAGCCGTATTCCAAATCCCAAATCCTTTTTGCAGGGAGCCTCTGCGAGCATGGTTGTACAACGGGTCGATGTTGTGGAGGATCTCTAATCTGGGCGACTCTTTGCCTTCGCTGATTGCCTTCCAGACGTTATACCCATCGAGCCCCTCAGTCAGAGACTCATCGCCGCCCGCTAATCCCACCAGTGTGGGATACCAGTCAGTGATGTGCACCAAAGCTTTACTCACCCTCCTCTTCCTTTGTAACAACGGGCTGTGGACAAACCCCAGACCTCGGACACCCCCTTCCCAGTAGGTGCCTTTACGCCCTCTAAGAGGCCAGTTATTGCCGCCAGACAGAGGCTGGCCACCATTATCAGTGGAGAAAATCAGGACGCTGTTCTCATAGTATCCATACTTACGCAGAGCGTATGTTATATTTCGAACAGCTTCATCTACAGTTGAGACCATGGCAGCATACCTCCTCCGTGCCACATTTTCCAGCTCACGGTACGGGGAGACATACTCCTGCGGAGACTGTAAAGGTGAGTGAACAGCTTGAAACGAGAGAAATATGAAGAGTGGCTCAAGCAGTGGATTGTGGGTCGCCAGAATTTTGCGGACCCTCCGTGTGTACAGATGCGTGGAGTATTTGCCCTTCTGATCCCAAGCGACAGACTCCCCCTCATGGAGGTCGTAGCCACAGAGCCCGGGGCCGTCACAAGAGTTATAGGTGTAGTAGTCCACGCTGCCAGTCAGGGAGCCGAAGTATGTGTCAAAGCCACGGCGAGTGGGTAAACACTCCTTCTTGTAGAAGCCCAGGTGCCACTTGCCCACCATGTGGGTGGAGTAGCCGAGCTCCTGAAGCCTCTGAGGGAGAGTGACCTGGTTAAAGGGCAGGCAGTTGGGCTGGCGGGGGTGGATGATGGAGTGCTGGAGACCGGTGTGAATTTGGTACCTGCAGGTTTGGAACACAACCAAGGTGAGGAACCAAGGTGAAGAAAAAAGTTATGAAACAGATCAAACAATTAGACCCAAACGTGAGAATCTGATATCAAGAAAAAGACTGAGGAGGTGGAGCATGAATTATTTTCTTGAAGATTGTGAATGTGAAGATAAAGAATGAGGGGAAACATCTGATTTAAAGTTTTATAATGTTTCCCTCAATCCCTTTTAAATGTTAAACCTTAAATGTTGGGAAATTTACAGAAAAATGGATAAAGCATTGGGAATACATTTGTCAGGTTGTCAAGCTGGTCTTGTCCCCATGCACTCTTTTAACACACTGACCTCCTCATAATTGGCTTTGATTCACAAAGGTGATTTATGTGTACTCTTAAAGTCTACTAAAATTTAATCTCTTTAAGAAACCCTGGTGCACACCTGGACTTTATGTTGTTTATACAGTTGTCATATGTCAGTAGTCCGCTCTGTGGTCTTTTGGTTCAGACAAAACATGCAGTCCTTCATTATCTGCAATCTGTATTTGATTACGGTAGTGTTTTAGAGTTTATCTCAAACTTTTATCATTCTTATAGAATACCATCAAACTGCAGCAGAACTACTGATTTTCTTCAGTTTACAGAGTCATGTAACATTATATATATAT
>NW_013952403.1:7899270-7902342 GCF_001266775.1 Austrofundulus limnaeus | reverse complement strand
TATATATATATATGCTCTTTTACATAAAAGTAATTAGTTTTTGTAACACATATCATTTGTCACAAAAGATCTTGTAAACTAATGTCAATCACAGCTAGAAATTGAATTCAAAGTCTAAGTAATTATAGATTTTTTTGGCCATTTTAATAGCTTCAATAGAAAAAATGCCTAAATAAAAAAAGTCATTATATAATTTTACAAATGTTTATCTATTAAATGTCCATAGAATAAATCTCATTGTACTCTATTATAATTTGATTTTTAAGCAAATGGGGAAAAAGTCAATCACTTTGTATATTTGTCTCTAAAACAATAATTATAAAAGAGTCAGATGATGATACCTGCCGGTGATGAACTGACTCCTGGACGGGGTACAGATGGGCTGAACGTAATAATTCTCCAGCTTCACTCCATCTGCAGCGAGTTTATCCAGCACCGGCGTCCTGATGTCCGAGCTGTGATACCCGATGTCATTGAAGCCCTGGTCATCTGTCATGATGAAGATTATATGAGGAGGCTGTGGGACGGGAAAACTGTTGTGAAAAGTCCGGTCAGGCTTATTTTCCAGCTGGTTGGGGCTCATCAGATCCCAGGTCAGGTACCCGAGGCTGAGCAGGCTCATCATGGAAAAACCAGTCAGAGCCGTCGTTGCCATTCTTGCAATGACAACGACTCATTAAAACCTGCTAATATTTCATATATTGTCAGCAAATCATTTTGCAAATACAAAATTATTCCCTCATCAAACACTTGGCTCACTTCAGCTGGGGTTAAGCAGTCTAAAACCTACAAGAAATAGCTACACCTTCATCCTCGCAGACGTTCCTAACTCTGCCAGCGCAAATGAATGTGTTTTACTTTCCCTAGTGATCCAATTAACTCCGCCTATTTGCCTCCCTGGCCCACTGAAGTAACATTAGCCCCCTTGACTCCCAAAAGCACACAGAGGTAAAGTAACACCAACTCCAGGTGTTTAAATCCAGCATGAGTGAAAATTACTTCCTAAATTTAAACATAATTCTGACAAATTACCGATATGAAAGGTGATTTCCCATCATCCACCCTCCTCTCCACACACGTTCCTTGAGAGTTATCGGTTTCCTGTAATCTGCTGTCATCTTTACAAATTACATGGAAAAAAAATCTCCTCTGGCGAGGCGTGCTGGGCAGAGCATCTCACTGAAAAAGACCCTCCCTCACAAAATGTGGCCCATGCTGGGAGGAGATTTCGAGTCTCAGAGCAGCTGTGGGGCCCTGAAGTTACAATCACAGACTCTGTTCCCCTCATCGCTCTGCAGCAGAGGCAAACACTCTCCTTCTATGCTGTTTTAGGCTGTTTTATGAGAGCTGCAGACCTGAGGAGAGAGACTGCACAGACTTCCCCGAGTTTGATAACATCTCCAAGAAAGAGTCAATGAAGGGCTTTACAAGTCACCCCGAGGGGTCGACTGAAAGCAGCAGGACGGAACAGCTTCAGCTCATGGGTGAAACACCACAGCGGCTGGTCTGTGCTGTCCAGCATCCAGATTCAGATCAGTCGGAGACCAGGTTGAAGGAAACACAAAGCTGCAGCAATGAAGCAAATGTAATTTTGAGCATTACCAGAATGTGGTGAGCTGAATGCACCGAAATGTTTACAAAACCGCAAAATGGGAGGGAAATGTTCGACACTCAATCACTTCGATTCATCCAAACAGGCTCTTTCTGACAAGGTGTGCCCCCAAAATTACAAACGTTACACACGGTTTCTAAACTCCTCCATGTCTCAATAAAACACCAGGCAGATTTTTACAGGAACTTGACACAGTTTTGATGCACAAATCAGTGCAAATATCTTCTATTTTAATAGAAACAGTGTTACTGAGGTGAAACATGTTCTGCAGACAATAATAATTAATTTGTTGAAGACYGGGGCTAATATAACATCACCCCTCGAAATGTTGATATTTTGGAAACCTGTAGCAAAAAAGAGGCATGAGCTTATTCCCCAATGAGCAACGAAGCTGTGGCCGCTCATGTTTGCCCAGCAGCTGCAGCGGCGTCTTTGAAGTGGAGCTTCTGAGTTTAATACAAGTCAAAACTAGAAAGAGACGATTGAGATGCACTTTGAGTTTTGCACTGTTATATTTATTTTTGTACATTTTCTAAAGTGAGCGGCTTGGACATCTGAAAGCCTTTGCGAAATTCCTAGAAAAAGAGTTTTAAAAAAAACTGTGGATAATGTGCAGTTAAGTGAAGTAGATACCAGTTCATAAAAGCTCCCTAAAATGGTTTAGGTCATGTCAGAAGCTACAAACAAAGCAGGGTAGAATTAGTAAAACTATGATTTGGGTGGCTTTCAGTTACGAAAAGAGGCACTCAGTTTACAAGATGCRAATCAAATGTTTTCTGCTCAACGAGTTGCGCAACAGCAGACACTCACACAGATTTTAGCATAAGCTTTTTATTTATTGTCACGTTGCTAAAATATTCAAACATGTTGTAATGTCTGTATTTATTAAAAGACTGGCCTCACAACAACCCAGAAACCTGAATGTCAATCACCTGTAAAAGACAAATATACGTTCTGTTTGGTTTCGCAAGTTATTTTTTTAGAAGTATTTGTTTGGTTTGCAGCTAAAACTGAAAATATGTGAACTGGTTGACATCCCTATAAACCTCAGGGGTTTAATTTCAGTAACAACAGGATAATATTAAACTGTGTGGTCATGTGTGAGGAAAAGGTCAGAGGAAACCAATAAGTAACAAGACATCATAAATCCAACAAAACACTACACTTTTAACAATGTGTATTGCGTCAAGATTTAGCTTTTTTAAACTTTGTGTTGATCGTTCATCTTTTTTTCACCCAAAATTGGTTTCAAAAACACAAATCAATAAAGTTTAATTTTACGTTCTCTCTAAAGACTTGGTAGCTAAAAAAAAAGGAAGCCGAAGTCCATTGTTGGCAGACACATTCTCAACACTTTTTAATGGGTCCAGTTACCTTTAAACAGCCTCAGAGCCTGAAGGGAAATGCAATAATCACTTGAAGGTGAGCTGAAATTGGAGGACGGGTTGGTGGTGGTGGGT
>NW_013952403.1:7896468-7897773 GCF_001266775.1 Austrofundulus limnaeus | reverse complement strand
GTTGCAACTCTGTGTTGGTCTGCACCAGATGTTAGTTTTGGCCTAAGGAAGAGTTACTGTTCCTGAACACGACTGCTCCCCGTCCACTTGAACACTACCCTCTTTCTAATCACGTCAGCCCTGCCCGTAAAGCCGCTCGTTTCTCCCCCTCTTTTACCCCCCAGTTTACTAACCTGAGTGAGGCTGGGTGGAGGTGTTTTTATTCTCCTGTGTGCCAACATGAAGCCTAAGCCTTTACTTCATGTCTTTCAGCTGGTCGCCTTTCTGTTCAGTACAACAGTGTTCTTGTTTCAGCGCGGGACGGGCCTTCATTTTGTCATCTTCAATCATGCTTTCAACAACAGATCGTAAAAAAGTATGACTTTAACAAAATAAGCTGGAATATGAATTGCCAAACGACAGCAGGGAGTGAAAGTAAATCCCTAGCGTAACAGGCTTACCCGATGACTGAAGGTTTGGATCGTGGCACCAGAACAGGTCCAAAGCAAAAGTGTTGTGGCAGCTAAACAGGATTCAGACGTGCTGATTGTGGAAAAAATTGCTGCTAAAAAGATAAAGGGATGTACAGTCCTGTTCAGACTGTGTCCACAATGAGGTTTAATCAAATAGCTGAAATAACGTGAATAAAAGCATAAAAAGACCCCAAAACCTGAGGAGGGAAACCAAAATCAAGAACTTGCTAGGATTCAAGTTTTAAGCAGAGGATGGTCAACAAAAAAGACAGCAAACGTTTTATACAAACACAGATACATTTGTTGGTACTTTCTTGTGAAAACTGATTAATTTAAATGCGGTTGTCTAACATATGTCAAATGCCTGAACAAAAACATGTAAAATACATGATTTATTGTTTATTTTACAGGGTTATACTAAAATAGGACAAATTTGTTGTTACATTCCATCAGACGATTGTTCTGTACAACAGGGATGTCCAAAGTGTGGCCCGGGGGCCATTTGTGGCCCCAGAACTGATTTTGTGTGGCCCCTGATTTCAGTTCAGGAATTATACTAATTTGTTTGCAAATTTGTCCCCCTGGCACAGGTGTTTGATGTAGATGGAGACTTTCTATTTATTATTAGGGCAAATTGATCACAAAATAAAATCTTACAAAAAACTAATTGGCAACAAAACAAATTTTTTATCTTTAAATGACTAATCTCTTAGCTTTTTCCTCATCTATTTAGTGACTTCTACTCAGAAGCTAATTTTGCTGCACTTCAATCTGCTTTTAATTAATTTATAAAATTATTTTGAATACAGTAAGCATTTTCAACAAAAGAGTGACCTAAATCCTGATTTTATTG
>NW_013952403.1:7892599-7894246 GCF_001266775.1 Austrofundulus limnaeus | reverse complement strand
GTGTGTGTGTGTGTGTGTGTGTGTGTGTGTGTGTTAGTTGGGGGTAGGAAGTGGGGGGTTGAAGGCGGTGAACTCGAGCTTGGTGAGACCTGATGAAGACCAACGTTGAGTTTGGAATCTGCACAGTTTTTCTTTCCTGGTTTCTCCTGGATGAATGGGGCTCTTTCAGCTCCTGACCCTCTGCTTATACTCTCCTCTAATTTGACCCAAGGTCCCACTGCCAGCTTTTCAAACCTGGCTGTTTTGTCTCACCCGACTGCTTTTATTTTCATCCCAAACCTATCAGACAAAGTCAATATTTCACTTTTTTTTTTTTTTTTTTTGTCCAGACACACCTGACAGACAAGCCTGACTTTCCGGCAACTCTCTGATTAACCTGTTTGATTGTCTGGCTATGTGGATGGGAATTGGTTTTAGAACTTAAAAGATCAAGACAGAGTTATGACGGAACACATTTGGGGCAAAATGGGAAGGTAATTTTAAGAGTTGCAGAATAATATTGGGTTTTTCCTTGAATTGGTCTATGTTGGGCCTCAGCAGTACTTCTTCACTTAAAACGAGCTCCACAGATAGGTCTGTACAATTAATTAGCTCTGATATTTAAGAAGGTTGTCAATCACAAGTGAGCTCTGCATGCTTTCAGTCACGTTTTGCACCCAAAACAATTATTCACTTCTGAAGCTTTGAGACATTTTGTCACATTATCAGATCGCAAACCTGGACCAAATACTTTTTAAGAAGCTGATGATCTACTAAACCATGTAATTTTAACATGAAGACTTGTTCTTATTTCATCTGCTCCTTTTTTTGTTTGTTTGTTTGTTTGTTTGTTTGTTTGTTTGTTTGTTTGTTTGTTTGTTTGTTTTTTGTGAGATGTAGAAAGGCATTCAGATCTTTTACTTCAATTAATTAGTTCCATAGATAAACATTTTCTTTACCTGCTTGATCCTGTCCAGGGTCAAACACTGCAAAAAAAATGTCCACCTAACCAAGTTTTAAAATCTTATATCCAGCCAAAATGTCTTTTTGATCTTGTTTTGAGACTGATTTACTAAACAAGAACTGATTGTGTAAGAATAATGATCTTGTTCTCAGAATGTGTAAGATTATTTGTCTTGTTAGTCTGAAAAATTGGCTCAAATTAAGTAAAAATTTTCTGCCAAAGGAGTAAGAAAAAATTACTTGGTAAGATTCTTGAAATACTTGATTTGACTCATTTTTTTCTTATTTCAAGAATCGTACCAAGTAAAATTTTCTTACTCCACTGGAAGACAATTTTGACTTAATTTGAGTCAAATTTACAAACTAACAAGATAAATAATCTTACACATTCTGAAAACAAGATGATTATTCTTACACAAACAGTTCTTGTTTAGTAAATCAGTCTCAAAACAAGATCAAAAAGACTTTTTGGCTGGATACAAATTTTTAAAACTTAGTAAGATTGACAGTTTTTGCAGTGGGGAGCAAGTGCTTTTCTCCAAAAGTCACTGACTAAAATTTGGGGTGCAAAGTTCAACTCTAATGTGGTTTTTGTTGTTGAATGCACATTTATTAGAATTTTCATGAATCAATACACACAATACAAACTGCTAAATAATAACTTACGATATTATCTCTAATTTATGAAATAGGTTGAATTTTTAC
>NW_013952403.1:7885396-7892499 GCF_001266775.1 Austrofundulus limnaeus | reverse complement strand
CACACACACACACACACACACACACACACACACACACACACACACCTAGAGTTATAACGACAAACAGGTATTATAATCTGTGCAATAACACAACTTGTGTTCAGATTTAGTTAATTGCGTGTTAGAGGAGAGGATTAAATGAAGTTTATATCAAAAGTACTAACAACACGATGAAAAAAACTACTGTAAGTAAGACAGGAAGAACATGAGCCACTGGGCTGGATCTACATTTGGAGCCCTTTAACATAATATTTAATGCATAAAAATAATGTCCACAACAAGGTTTCTAGTCTAATGTCATATTTAAATTTTGATTCACAGGGAAAACTATAGACCCACTATGTAAAAAACATTATGAGAATTAGAACTTAAAAATAAGGTTGTTTTTTTAGGAAGTGTCATTCAAGATGAAGAATACTAGCAAGCCTAATAACCATTGAACAGCACAGTCTTTTACAAAACTATAGACCTAACGTGTCAAGATTACTTTACACAAAGTAGTCTGTAAGTGAAAAAGTTCTGAGCAGCTTTTAATGTATAGATCTCAATATGAAAGTGAAAATAGAGATTTTTTATGACAACAACACAGCATCAGGTTTTTACAAAGCAATATGATTATTTGCAAATCATTTGTGGTTCCTAATAACTGGACATCCATTAATTAGTCATCATAGGCCTCTAAACCCCAGAGCATTGTGCCATTTCCTCATTAGTCTGTTTGAAAAGCCTGGCCTTGACTGCAGTTTTTAAATGATGGATTACATAGTAATTCATTTTCTGTTGTTTTATTCAGGCGGGGGCAGACATATCCTTGTCTCTATTGGACATCTATAAATCGTGGTTGAAGTGAGTGAGATCTGTTTGTCTGTTTAACCTGTTGGTTAGTTATGTTTCAGTGCAGTAACATGATCACAAACTGTTGTTTTCATTCCGGGCAGAAACTCCAAAAAGAAAAAGGCGAAGAAATCAGCCAGATGTTCCAGTCCAGGAAAAAAAGAAAAGACGCCAACTACAGGTGCAACATATTTTTCTGTTATTTTTGTTTTTTCTTTTTAGCACGGTTTAAAACATGGTTCCAAACTACCTGCACATACTCAGCAGAGGAATATTTTCGTAATAGTAAACTTATGTGTCCAATCAGCTGGCAGTCCTGAACCAGAAGTTTTTGGAGTGGGTGAAGCTTGGCAACAACTTGTTTATTTGCCTGTGTCTGTGTATTTGTACGTCTCTTAGTAAAATAATACCTGGTGCACAGACCAATGAGGGGCATAAAATATGTGTTTTTCAGGTACACTTCTATTCTCACTGAGAAGTAAACATGTAGCGTGTTATAATTTCTTAATCAGCAAGGTGTAGACCAGAGGTTCTCAAACTGGGGTCCACAAGCCATATCTTGGGGGTCCTCAAAAAATTTCAATAAATTGTTAGTTTGGATTTTATTTTAAAAAATGAATACGAGGAACAATGCACTAGTAAAACATACTGAACCAAACAAAAAATATTATTCCCATGGTATCTAGGGGTTAAAATGTCATTAAATTATTTCTGAAACAGCATGTGGTTTATGAGGGGGTCCCTGGAAATTTTTCACATTTGTAAGGGGTCCCCAGACCCAAAAAAGTATGAGAACCCCTGGTGTAGATGATGATGACACGTGGCCATAAATCGCTGCGTTAGATTGTGGAACAATGGCGGCTTTAGTGCCGCTGGAGGACATTGCAAATAAAAAATTGAGAAGGATCTACTATAAGTAAGGCAGGAAGAACATGAGCCGCTGGACTAGATCTGTATTTGGAGCCCTGTACATACATATTTAATGCATAAAAATACCTAATGTTCACAACTGATGTGCAGAAAATAACCTAAAAGCCTCGGCTAATGGTAGTGAAAAGTATCAGATGTGTCTGCGATGCCTTATTTCACAGTAATTACATCTTCCCATGTCAGTTCTTCTGGTTTGGATTAACAGAAGTGATCTTTATGGAGTGGTTTTTAATATATGTTGTCCTGCTTGTCTAGGTAAAGTCACCACTCCGAGGAAGAAGGCTGATAAACCTGTTAACAGTCCAGCTTTGTCAGAAAAGGTGATCCCAGTCCCGCTCTTTCCTTTTCATTTCTTACTGTGGCGCTTCTTAAACTTCACTAAATGTGATTACTTGTTTTCTTTTTTTTTTTTTTTAGTCTGGTTCACAAAAAAGAAAAAAAGGTGAAGGAAAATCTGCAAAAAGTGTCGTCAAAGCAAAGAAACTAAAGCTGGACGCTACGGACGATGCAGCGGCGGCTGGTGGGGGGGATTCGGACTCTGACAGCAGTCTGGATGTGGAGAAGTGGAAGAAACTGTTTTTCCAGATGAGCGGTAGGAGTGTGTTCGTTGAGGGCATCTTTTCTGGATGCAGTTTTGAAAAGGATGAGGTGATGGGGAGAGTCGTCAAAGGGCTTCCTGTCAGTCTGCGTGCAGGGAGTTTGTTTTCTTTGCCTCCGAGTAGAATAATAAAGTGACTCGGTGAAGTGTAGATGAGTGACAGGAGTGGGGAAAAATAACAGCAGACAGGACAGACGCCTAGAAAATCATAGGAAAACATATTTCTTTACCTCCCAGAGATCACCTCTTTGAGGGTAGTCGCCCACCTGCCCCAACTTTCTTTGTTCTCTCTGCAGAGACAGACTTAGCCAAGATGGAAATCATCAACGCCCTGGACCCGTCTCCACCCGAGCCCAAGAAAAAGAGAGTCAGGAAGCCACGTGCCAAACCTCCTCCCAAGGCTGCCGCAAATGCTCACAACGATAACGGAGTGGCTGAAAAGAACTCAAACGTTGAGGAGGAAGCTGTGGAACAGATAACGATGTCATCGAAGAGCAAACTCAAAAAGAGCGGAGCAGAAGACACAGCACACGTCTCGTCCTCCGAGTCCCGGATGAYAAACATCGCATCAAAGGAAAAACCAGCTGCGTCCACAGTGTCACCTGAAAAACAGACTCTGTTTAAAATGTACATGAGCCTTTTAACTCCCCATGAAGAAAAAACTACTGGTGAGCCAGCACCTGAACCCAAGAAGAAGAAGAAAAAGAAAGAAAGTGGATCACACGAGGACGACACAGCAAGGGACGCAGAGCAGACGGTTGAAAAAGTTGTTAAAGAAAAGAAAAGAAAAAGTGCAAAAACTGAGAAAAACGAGGTGGAACAAAATGGAAATTGTTGCACTGAGCCGGCAGTACAAGAAAAGAAGGCAAAAAAGAAGAAGAAAGAGAAAACCAGAAGTGAGGACAGTTCAGCTGAAACAGCCGAAAAAACAGAAGTAAAGAAAAAGACAAAAGCAGTCGAAGGTGAAAAGATTTCAGGACTAAATTCAGCTGAGGAGATAAACACAGACCAGACTGTAACAAATCCTAATAAAACTGAGAGTGAGGAAAGATTAGAGGAGAAGGTGAAACAAAAAAAGGTGAAAAGGAAAAAAGAAAAGGTGGTCCGTGAGGAAAATCTACAGGTGGAAACTGCCGAAGCAGAAGAAAATATAGAGCAAATAATTGAAGATGAAGAAAGTCCTGAGCTTATAGTTAAGAAAAAGAAAGCAAAGAAGAAGAAAAAGGAGTCAGCTGACATTGAGAATAATCCAGAAGAAGTTCAGGAAATGAAAGAAAAACCGAAGCACCACGATGAAGGCATTTCAGAACAGACTGATAAAGAAAAATCAAAGAAAAAACACAAGTCTAGTCATGAGGTGATATCAAACGAAAAAGACATGAAATCCACTCCAGAGAGGACAAACTGTGCTCCAAAACATGAACATGTGGAACATTTATCTGTTCATAAAGATTTACTGGAAGGATCGAACCAGGAGACAACAACACCCAAAAAGAAGAAAAGTGAGTAAATAACCCGCTGTAGGGATGCCAGTGTACAGTTTGCATTCTAAGTTTGTTTTTTTTTCTCTTCCCCTCAGAGAAAAGCAAACTAAAATCAGAGGAGGTTGCAGAAGAAGCTGGAGTTTCTCCTCAGAAAGTTCCAACAACACAAACCACACCAGCTGACTCCCACAGAAAGGTACAACAAAACTGAAATCCTCGGTTCTGCAGGGTTTTATTGGGAGGATAAAGGAGACATGTCTACTTGTATTTGGAGTCTCTAGAAGTTCAGAAAATCTGTCCTGGTGTTGCGTGGATATGTTTATATTTTGCAGAGCTGATGGTATGTGGGGCAACTCAGACCTGCCCGGTCAAACATTTAACAGACATTTCTCTGGACTTATCAGAGGAGCCGCTTTCACTGTAAACACTAGACAGGCCTACTATCCAATCAGAAATCAGACGGGGGCGGGACTTGAATATAGGCAAAACTTTGATTCAGATCCAGCAGACGTTGCTCCAAATAAAATGAGTTTCTTTGTTAGAACAAGTTTGAAAAAAGAACTGGAGATAATATTGAAGCTGGCAGATCTTAAAAAACAGCAGAAGGATGTTCATTGATTCCTCCACCTGAGAGAGACGTACCTCACACATGGATGCTAACGTTAGCTGAACAGTAGCGGGCAGGTGGAGCCGGGGCAGAGAGGCAGGCATGGACTTTATCACAGTGACCCGGGAAACAACATCCGACCAACAGGTGTGTGTTTATTGATAGAATTTAGAAACTGAGTCAGGTGTTGTGTAAAAAGTTGATTTTCTGCCGCTGTGCGCAGCCTGTCTGTTATAATTGTCGATTTTTAGTTGTTGGAATTTAACAATATTAACTAGGGATGTGTCGAATAATGGTTCATTAGATTAAAAAATGTTTCAATCATTTGACAGATATCGTCTGCCCGGGCATCACTTGGTCCATTTAAATCACTCTAACCTGTCAGATTGGCCTTCTCTGAGGCTCTGTTTCAACTCGAGTCAAAAACTTCTAACTTTAAACCATTTTTTGAAATTGTGCTGTTGGGTGAAGTAGAACTCAGGTCTGACTCAGTAGGGGAGGGAGGAAGGGGGAGACCTGCTCCAGAACCGTGCTTATTGGGCCTGTAGAACCAATCAGTTCAGAGCTGGGGTTCTTCTTCCATGAAGCAGCTCTGTTGTCCTCCATCTATATTTTCAGTTACAGGCTGAGTCATTTCTACCTTCTCCTCTCTGTCAACGCTCTCTGGTTTCATTTAACAGAGACAATCATCAGATATCATCCAGGATTAAACTTGAGAGTGGATATAGCTCGCTCACACCGAGGACCTAGTTGACATAATTTACCCAGAATGCTTTGTGTGTAAATAAAATGGCTCAGTCTGTAATATATTTTAAAGCTTTTAGTTTAAAAAATATAAAAACTAAACAGCCTACAGTATTTTTACAGTTAAAATAAATGTTTATCAAATAAAGTCTAATGTTACAACTAATCGTAGATCACTTTAAAGGGATTTAYGCCAAAGTTTTAAACTACATCAATGATTCTGCAAATTTTATTCAAATTTGCCCAGTGGTTCGTGGGATATTTTGCTAACAGATAGGTACATTACCACACGTTTGCATGCACACACAAGACACAGGCAAAAGAAATTTTATTGTCCACCTTCAACATTTAGCAGCAGATCATTAAGAAGGTTTTCTTTTTTAATGCTGGTGTTTAGTAACATATTTTTTCCTATAATCTGTTGCAGAAAAAGAAATCCACACCACAGTCCTGAGGAAAACTGACTTCATCTCTGCAGAATCTGAAGATGAAGCCACATGCAAAACAAATTGTAAACAAATTATATTTTTGTTACGGTACTGCATTTTCATCTTATTTCACTTTACAAGTAAATGCCCCTTGTAATCATGTATGTCTCAGGAATTTCACCCGAGGCGTAAAATTTTAATTTTACATTACATTTTTTAATGTTGACCTCAGTACAATAATCAAGAGAAATGTGTTTTTGTCTCTCTTTGATTTTTTTATATTTACTACTATCTTGTCAGTTTCCCACTTGGCACCAAGTGGGAAACTGGTGCCAAACACCAAGGTTATRTGAGTGAAAAAAAATTTGCATACTCTGTAATGAAGCATACTTAGGAAAAGTAACAGAGTTGTTGTTTTAATTGTTTTGGCATTTGGGTGTTTTGCAAACAAGATTTAAAAAATTGATAACTGCAGATTTTCCTATATACATTGTACATAACTGTTTTTTTATTACAAATTAAACTTTGTTTTTTATTGTGATTGTGTAACAAGTCCTCTAGTGTTGAAGAAGAGATAAATACATCAAGCTGAGGCATATTCATTATAAATTGTCACTTCTCTTTATTTACAGTGTGAATATATAAAACTCGTGTCTGTGGAGACAGAAAATAACATTTCAAATATCCATTCCATTTTAATTTTGAACTTTCTAAATGGAAATGTTGAAATCTAAATGGATTAGAGCTGTATTTATTAGATAATATTTATGTATTCTCCTGCAGTGTTTACTTTGAATATCAAAGGTACAACTGTATGTGCTGTCTTTGACTTCAAAYTACCTAATTTATATTTATGATAATCAGAAGTCATAAAAAAAATAGATAAACTCATTTAAACGTATGGAATAAGCGTGTAGGCAGGCTGTAGGTTTAAGCCCCGCCCACTTATACTGTGGTTGTGTCCCATGTCCGCCAGGCGGCGATACAGAAGCCGAAAAGGGAGAAAATAAAGCATCAAAGAAGAGGTTTGAACGTTCTGCCTGCATATTACGTTGCCCACGATGTTATAGCATATAACTTCARTAATATCTTTTAACTGCATGTTACTGTTGTATAAATGTGGAGATTAAGGACAGTTCGTCATAAAGCTGGTCGACAAATCGACAACAACTTGGAGGAGCTCAGATTGAAGAGGAGAGAAAAGGAGAGAGGTAAATGTTTTCAGTGCACTTGGATTGATTTAKCCTTAATTAACCAGTGTTATTGAATTGATTTAGCGAGCAAAGGCCAGTATTCGTAATGCCACAAACTATTAACCGTTCGAGTCAGCGGTCAGTAGCTTTCTTAGCTAGCAACTAGCAAATAAATACTTTTAACAACAATATCGTCATTTTAAATAGAAGTAAAGTTTTATTTATGTATTTATAAGCGCCTTTCACAGTTTGAAGTGTGTGTGTGTGTGTGTGTGTGTGTGTGTG
>NW_013952403.1:7880401-7885306 GCF_001266775.1 Austrofundulus limnaeus | reverse complement strand
TGCTTTAGCACTGAGGCAAGCCCGCAGAGACCGACAACTTGTGAGCAAAAGGCTCCTAAATGAGGATGAGGAGCAGCCAGAGGTCACTATGCAAACAACGGGTGAACAGGTTAGTGTAATTATTTTGATGGGTAATTTTATGTTGAGTTTTGGTCAAATTAAAGCTTTACCTAAACTGTCTATATCCTGTTTCCTTCAGGACGTGGTCAGTTTGTTTCACAAACTTCAACACAACAGATCAGAGAAGGAGTCTCACCTGAGAGCTCTAAGTAAAGCTTTGCGGGACCCATCGGCACAACTCGCCTTCATTAAGTATGGCTGTGACTTCTGCCGCAATATCAAAGGGGTTAGATGATGTTTGTCTCATTTTTCTAACCAGTCTTTGTGTGTGAACCTGTCCTGACAGGCTGGAGAACTGCGTGCATCTGCTGGTCGGTCTTCTCACCGGTTCTGATGCTCAGTGTCGTCTGCAGGCCGCTCGGTGTCTTCACGAACTGTCTCACTCTCCACACACCGGCGTGGCCTCAGCTTGTCTGCCTGCCACTCCCTACCTGCTAACCTACCTGTCCAGTCAGAGCACCAAATTCACAGTGGGTACTCATTCAGACCAAGCAGTTTGTATTTAGTATTAACACCTAATCATGTGGGACAACTTTTTGAACATTTCCTCTGTGAGCAGGAGCTGTGTCTCTATACGCTGGGAAATCTATGTCCAGACAATGAGGTTGTAAAAGAGAAACTCCTTGCTCAGGGAATCATCCCAGCGCTGGCCAGTTGTTTGGAGGTACGCTGAAATGTTGATGTTTCACAGTTCATGCTAGAGTCGTTGAAACGACATATCAGCAACTTTTGATGCCTGGTAACAAAGTGCTTGTCAAGTTGAGTAGTTCGTTCAGCTTAAGTTAAAGCGCTGTTTTTATTTGTTTGTGCAGAACCAAAAACATAACCTTGCAGTGGTTGAGGCGGTGGGCTTCACGCTCTCACAGCTTCTTCAAACTAACCGTGCAGCAGACAAAATGATCTCGTAAGTATGCTTGTCTGTTCAGTTTCTTCATCAGTGTCTCTTAGACTTAGACTGTCTTTACTTGTAAAGTTCTCTGTGTGTCCAGGATGATCATGGCCTCCACTTTACCCTCACATTTATTATCAGTTCTGASCCCTGACCCAGACTTTGGAATGGCTCCTGCTATTGAGTGTGCTTGGTGTCTGCACTACCTCACCTGCAGGTAAAATTTATACAGCAATATCAAGGGTAGTTTGATGCTTAGTTGTGATTATTTCTACTTATTTAAGTAACTTATCACGTGATAATCCAACACAGCACAGAGGATCACAGAGTTCTACTCTCTGAARGGACCTTGATGAGCTGCAGTTCCCTTTTAGTGTCACTAGGTGGTGCTGTTGCTGCTGGAAACAAAGAACAAGGAATGGAGCTGGTATGAACATTTATGGATTAATTTCATGCTCTTTAACTTTTTTTAAACTTCTTCTTGTTTACTACTCCTGTGTTTTTATTTTTACATCAAATTTGCATAATTTTGAAGAGAAAGCTATCAGCATTGGTTTGTACAAAACAGTAAGAAATTATACTTGCTTGATGTGTTTAATTCATTTGAATAGCATCTCTTTGTGATGCGATCAAATAAATCAAGACATCAGAGGATTGCTCACTAAAAGATTTTCAATTCAACAGCTAAGTTATTAAAAAAATTATGATTAAAAGCCGAAATTTGATTTGTTTTCTTTATTTAATTGGTTTGCACACACGACTTATTTTAAAATTACCTCCAGAGGTTGGGGCTGATAAAGAATAACTGAAGCAGTAAATTAGTATATATGTGTATGTTGTAAACTTTAAGAAATTAACAAATAATAGATTTTTGTTGTTTCAAATTAAATGGTAATGTCGCCCATGCTCTGCAGCTGATCTGGCCTCTGCTGAGGTGTGTGGGAAACCTCCTGTCTTCCTGCCCCRTGGAAGGTCTCAGCTCTCAAGTGGGCGATGTTCGTCTTGTAGTCGCCTTGTGTGAACTTGTTCATGCCTACCTGCACAGCCACGTGGCCTTGGCCAGAGAGACCGCCTGGGTCCTCAACAACCTCACAGGTCTAAGTCWTATTGATTGAAATCACTTCTGGACTAACTTCAAGGTTCACATTGAAAGACTTGTGCTGGATCTAAATGGAGGGGGGAAAGGGATTTAATCATTAGGATGAACTGAAACACAGAGTTGTCTCTCTTATCTTTGACACAACAATTTTACTTTATTGTTTGAAGTCTGTTTTTAGCCAAGAGTGTCAAATATAACCAAAGTTTGTACCAGTAAAAATGATCGTTTTGTTCACTTGGTGCTAGTTTTTGCAAACTTTTTGGTCATTTTGAAGGATTAACCACAACATGCACAGTTGGTCTGGATGGTGTATTTTTATTTCCTTACTTTACAACCAAGACATTACAGTAATTTGTGTTACTATAAATTTAGTCATTATTTTCATGCAAGGGTTAATCCGTTTAAATAAGCTAACGCATGCTAAACCTCTGAGAGTCAGGATTAAATATCTGCATGTTTAAACAAACCAAACCTTTAAATTAATTTTAAAAATACTTTCATTTAGGCAGAGCAGGACTGCAAGTTTAAATTAGTGAGAAATAGTTCAGCTGTCATCATTGTGCAGGCTCCCAATCACTTAAGTGTTAACTTACAGGATTACTTGGATTAGTTAAAAATTAGATTGATAAGATGATTAAAGTCTTAATAACTTGATGTTATGTAAAGTAATGCATCCTGCTGTTTCCCACCACTGTTGCAGCCCACTCCACGGATTTCTGCTCTGCTCTCCTAACTTTCAATTTGGTTCCAAGACTGATTCAGCTTCTGCCTTTTTCTCAAGGCATCAACACAAAGGTCGGTTCAATCTAAAGCCAAATGCTGCTATTTTGTTGTATTTATCACTGTCATTGTTACAAAATGTAATAAATGCTATGTCCGATTAATATTCAAAAACTTTTATTTCCGTCTTTACAATGTTCTACGTAATTTTCTTGAAGGTCTTAAGGATTTTAGCAAACATTGCACACAAAAGTAAGGAGTTCTGCATCCAGTTAGCGGAGCTCGGGTTGCTATCTGCTCTCTGCGCCACACTGAAAATGGCTGACAACGACTTGGTGACCCTGAGTCTGGACGTYCTGTTCATGATGGTCATCAGTTGTCCTCAGGTGTGCAAGCTCGCAGATAAAAATTATAATTTGCTGTAACAATAATCACCAGTGTTGAAAAAACAAAGGTATCTTTTTTTTTTCTCTCAGATAGCGGAGCAGTTTGTGAGACAAGATGGTGTTTTACTTTTAGAAGCCATCCAGTACAACAGGGAAGGAGAGATGAGGAGGAGGGCTGCATACCTCCTGGAGCGCCACTTCCAACAAGATGTAATAATAACTTTTATTTGTGCCAACTTTATGAAATATGTTGCATTTCTGGACTAAAAACACTCGTGATGTTTTGTGTTGCAGATGAAAATTTGACTGATCCTTGACCCGATAAGATGTCTTCTAGAATAAAACACAAAGACACTTTTAAAGAGACTGAACAACTTGTGTACATTTGTTCACTTTTTAAAATAAACATGATGGTGACCAACACCCTGTGTCTTCTACAATRTSTTTTTAGATCTGTAAAAATCACGTCATGTTTAAATGATGCWCTATTCTGGCATTTGAAACTGGAACACCAACAGGATGTGTATACAGTACATCTACATGGCTATACAGTATTAYGAGTATTTGAAATTAATCCAGATATACCAATGAGTTTTCTGTGATGTATTTTAGAAAAAGTTTGTATTTATTTTAGGGCTGTGAAATTAAATGAGTTAACTGATTAATTTTGGTGCTGCATGGGCATAGATTAAAAATTTTAATCGCGATTAAAATTTACAATCTCTTTACCATGGCTGAATATGTAGGTTTGTATATTGCAATGCACTCAGCGCATGCCAGGTCATGTTTGTAAATGAGAAGTAGTTCTCAAACAGTTTACCTGGATAAATAAAGGTTAAAATAAAATAAAAATTAAATAAACTCCATGTGTAACACATACAGTTTATTTTCTTTTTGTCTTCTTATGGCTTACTTTATTTTATTTATGTTTTGCTGACAACTGTGACATAGTATCTATCTTTTGTTCCTCATGTAGTACTATAGTAGTAGTATGTTGTAGTAATAACTCAAGTAATTTATTTTACCAATATGCAATAAAGTTTTAAATTTAAGATTAATCGTGATTAATTCACAGCTATCTTGGAATTAATAGATAAAAAAATTAATCATATGACAGCCCTAATTTATTTCAATAAAACACTTCAATAAATTCTATTTAAAATTGTGCTTGTGTGAGAGGTGTTAGAGTGGAGCATACTTACACTTTTTTATTTTTGGTATTTTGTAGAATATTATAAATTATGTGCAACCCTGACAGAAAAGCAGCTGAAGAAACTCCACGCTTTTGCATAAATAGTCTTTTGGCAGAGCAGAGGTTTAAACGATGTTTCCTCCTGCAGTCCAAAAATATACATGTTCATTGGTGAGTAGAGGGTGTGAGTGTGAATAAATGGTTGCAAGGTTGCCAGATAGGAAATGACTATCGTACTGTTGCCTTCAAATGATTGTGTTTTGTAACTATTATATATGCTATTATATATTTCATTTTGGCCTAATGACTCAGAAATGATTGTATAAATACAGCGGGTAAAATAAATATTGAACACGTCAACATTTTTCTCAGTAAATATATTACTAGAGGTGCTAATGACATGAAATTTTCACCAGATGTCAGTAACAAATGTCCAGAAATGAAGTTATTTGTAATAATGTGGAATGGCACAGGGAAAAAGTATTGAACACATGAAGAA
>NW_013952403.1:7864538-7880381 GCF_001266775.1 Austrofundulus limnaeus | reverse complement strand
CCCCCACAACCCTGTTTGAGCATGTAAAATAGAAATTGATGTATAAGTGATTATTTGAGGTGGGGGGGTTACGTATTTTCTTGGCACATAGTTCAATTCTATACCACAAATAAATGTAACCTTCAGATATGAAAATGCAGTATTTATCAAAAATAAATTTGACTTTAAAAATGTCCTACCATTTCTGACACTCCCACTTCAGCACGTCTTCACAACAATGCTTCGGGGGGGAGGATCTTTGGGTAAATGGGCGGTGCTTTGTACCAGCAAGTGTTTAGGCGGCTCCACGTCAACCACAGGAGATTCAAGGATTTCTCAAACATGCTTGAATGAGTCAAAGCAACTCTGGGTATGTTTTTGATGATGGAATGCCATTCTACAGTGATTTAAAACAAAATGCACAAAAGTCAATTTTGCAATTTTCCCTTAAAATAAATAACATACTTGTAGAAATCAATAATTTTTCTTTAATTCTAGTCGACTCATTTCGTTTAATCCCTTTTGGACTTCCCTTCAGTCTGTGGTGCTCCACATAGGGTGCTGGACCAACAGACCTCTTCAGCTCCTCCCCCTAAAGAGGGATCTCAAATTTCCCAACATCCTCTTCTGTTCAACAACAACAGCCCCTTCCCGTTAACTGCTTCCTACGCTTCCTTACATAAAAAATCTTGGTGAGTTTGTTTTTTATTCAAGTAAATACATTTTTGGAGGGGGCAGGGCTTTTTACAATCCTGTGGTGAAAGTGTCACACTATTCTTCCAGACCACATTTGTTTTATCTCTTTAAGGATTTGGAAACTCTTCTTCTCTCCACTCTCAGCCAAACAAAGTTGTTTGATCCACTGACAATGGAGGACACCGAGCCGACAACTAGACCGAAAACAGCAGGAGGTGATGGGAATCAGGTGACAAACGACACATTGATGTCTGGCAAACCTCTGCACCGGTTTGTCCAAAGGGAGCCCAGATGTCTTGGGGTAACATCTTGTACTCTGTCCTAAAGAAAWGAGGAAGCTATGCATTGTTCTATAAACTGCACACACTTTMATAATTTCTTCCTCGTGTTTTTCYAGATTGTCCTCCTCCTATTTGCTTTTCCTGAGCTGATGATGGGATTTGTGTTGGCTGATGTCAAACTATACAGTTCCAACAATATCTATATCCCCTTCTGGCAAGGCACTCTGGTACATCATATTGTAGCTCGGTATCTGTAACATGACTTTGGTGGAGCCATTTTTGTGTTTTCTAATGTCAGTTAGTTGTGTTGGCCATTTTAAATTGGATTAACCTCATAAGTTCATCAATTATAAATGTAACCCCAGTGATTAGTTTCTGGATAAATAATAAAAAACTTTCACAGACWGAGCTAACCCTAGTAGTTTTGGCAAAGTTTTTTTTTGTAACATCTTACGTGAGCATTTGAAGTATGCAGTATTAATAACTCTCAGCCATGACCACTAAATCTTATTTGAGTAATTGTAAAATAGGCTCAGTTATAGCTATGTGTGCTAACAAAAGTCTGTTCAGACACGTCCGAGCAGCACAGTTGCTTTAGAAACAGCTAATTCAGCAAAAATTCAATAGTTCGAAGAATAAGGAAGTCTGGTTGTTTTTTCTGCTTACTTGAAGCTATGGCTGGATACATGACATCAAATCGCACATTGTAGAAGTATCAGACATAATTAGACTTGTTTGAACGCTTGTATTTTCTAGTTTTCTCTATGTGGAATCCTGTCGATCTATACTGAGTTACATCCATCCAAGAAAATGGTACGCACACTGATTTTTTTCTCCTCTAGTTGTGTTTAATGTTATATTTATTGATCCAAATATCTTTCTCCTCCACCCCCCACCACCACCAGGTGTCGGCGTGTTTGTCCATGTATGCAGTCGCTTTGGTGGGGATTCTAGTTTCCTTGGGTTACAGGATACACTTCTTCCTACTGCATCCATACACTATGTACAGATTTTCTCTGCAGATTAATGTGGTGAGTTCAAAACTTTTTTCTTAAATTAAAAAAAAAACATTTTACAGATTTTGTTATCTTTCTGTTACTGTAGGATCTGGTTGCATATGTGGAAGGCATTTTGTTCACATCCTCCCTGTGTGTGTTGGGGCTTCTTATCTTCTTGATTGTCATTGCACGTTTTGCATTAAAGTCAACACACACTCAGGTAATAAGCGTTTTATTGTTGTTTGATTTAACAGGTTCCCCACGTGCAAAAATGGGAATAATACGAAATAGTTTGATCTTTGATACAGAAAATTTGCAGCACAAAAAATATATAACTCAAGGTAAAGGAAAACTAATAAAAAAAATCACGGGACAAAAACATTAAAAAATAATATTTCAGAAAACAGCTCAATTTGCTGGGTGATGGATGAATGTGAACTTCGTTAAAGTTACTTGTCAGTGTAGAACAGGGCTACTCAACTAAATTGCTCATCATTGAATCATGAATTTAAAAATCTAATTTTACATTAAATTAAGTTACAGAACATTTTTTTTTGGGGGGGGTGGGGTGGCAGACGGAAGTTACCCGAGGGCAGGATGTGGCCCGGGGGACACCAGTTGAATAGTCTTGGTGTTGAATGTCATTTTTCACAGTCCTGATAAATATTCCTTTTTCTCTTTTTTGTGTCATCTCAGCTTATTGTCCAGTACATTCCACCGCCTCCACAAACTGAGGCGTCACACTAAGATCAGCCGTTTGGAGCATTATTCTGCACTAACACTGTTTGTAATGTATACTGTGAAAGAATTGTCTTGTTTCAGTGCAACAGGCTAATGTTACAGCTTTACTGAAACACATTTGCTTTTTGTAAACTGTATTTTTAAATGAAAGTGAACAATGCTGTTACATGTCAATATTTTATATGCACTGTATAAGGAACTTTTTTTTTTTACCTGATGTACTCAACAAAGTCATTTTTGAACTTTTCTATTATACTTCAATTTGTAACTTAATTCCAAGTTAGAAAATTCAACTTTGCATTTATCAGTTACAGTTACAGAATTGTTTAAGTATATGGCATTAACTTCAATCGATACCATCTTCTTTTAGGTACTACTTGATTTAGTTGCTACATATTATATACAGTATATTCATAATTTCTAATGTTTAAGCCAATCATTTTAGGAAATAATACAGTAAAGAAATGGACAGGTGACAACGTCAGCAGTTTTGATAAGTCTTGAGTGTTTTTTGTTGTTTCAGTGACTACATTTTAAATCAAATAAAGCATCTTGTGTCACTTTTTTGTGTTTTTACTTAATGAAAACAACTTCTGCTAATATCAGCCCTGTAGCTAAATGCATCGTCATCAAATTAGTGATGCACATGAATGGACAAACAAGAGTTCCACTGTTCCAACCCCCTACCTAATGAAACCTCAGCCAAGGGAACATGGCAGACTCAGCAGGGTAAATAAGACTATAGAACTAAAATGTATCTGAAGTTGTGACAGTACAACAAAAGAAGCCAGACGTTTTGAGGTTTTATTTCCAGTTATTTCATCAAGTAGACAAACAGTAGCTTAACATGTTGGTGGAAGTCCTCTCTTGGTGTTGGTGGTGCAGAAAAACTGATCGTCAAGCTGCAGGAAGGCAGATTTGGTCCATTTGTTTTGGTTGTTTTTCTTTTTAGTGTTCACAGTGTTTAATAGACGTAGCTGGCYGTGTACAGAGACTGCATGGAGGCCTGGTCAGCCTTGGCAGCAGGCTTGTACTCTCCTTTGGAGGCCAGGCCRTTGATCTGATTAAAGCAGAGAAGGGCAAAGTTAAATATGAGTGTTAATGATCAGCCAGGTTACACASCTGAATACAAGACCCAAAGCTTTTAGACATCAATGATTTACCAGATAACATAAAGTTGAGTAAATCGAGATAAGACTTATATAAAAGACKATTCTGGCTTGTTGATAATRAAAACTCAAGATCTGTAAGTCTCACCTTGGCGCGGTTGCAAAAGGCCTTCTGGGCAGCATCCTTGTTGGCAGGTTTGCCCTGCCAGGCTGCAAGAGCGGAGGCCTGTAGTGCTCGTCCGTAAGAGAAGGTCAGCTTCCAGGGGCGACCAATGGGCACCTGGTTGATGGCGTTCAGGTTGAGGGAGGCCTCCTCTTCACTCTGACCACCAGACAGGAAGCAGATGCCTGGAAAAAAAAACACAGAAAGACATCACTTATGCTCTAGAAATTCCCTTGTAACCAAATTCATCATGGRGGAGAAAAGCTGATCATATGACGCTCACCGGGCACTGCAGCAGGGACGCTGCGCCTCAGAGCCATCACTGTAGCACAGGCCACATCCTCAGGGGTGTATTTCTTAGGGCAGGAGTGTCCAGCAGTGACCATGTTGGGCTTCAGCAAAGTGCCCTCCAGGTACACGTGGTGGTCCGATAGAGCCTTGTACACAGCAGCCAGGACCTAAAGATGAACACGCAAAAAAAGTGTCAGAGTACGATTTCTTGTGTGGTGGAGAAAAAAAGTAACAATTTGATGTACTACACTAACTTTTTCTGTGACGTACTGGCACCGCTGCAGGTCGTGATCACCGTCAGGCAGGATCTCTGGCTCCACAATGGGCACCAGACCATTCTGGGGGAGACGACGTCATGATTAAAAACCATTATGATTACCGAGGGATCGAGAATGATCTTTGGACGAGTCAAAAATCCAAATGTCTTTGATTCAACTTGCTAAGATCGCTTCAGTCTTCTGTTGACCAAGCTAAAAAACACACCTGTTGGCATATGCTGGCATATCTGGCGAGGACATTGGCGTTCTCTGCTATAGCAAGTCCCGATGGGCAGCTGTCGGAGATCTTCAGGACACATCTCCACTTAGCAAAGTCACAGCCGTCCTTCTTATACTGGGCGCATCGCTCCGAGAGACCGTCAAGACCTAAACAATTCATGAAATGGTTCATCCGGCATCATTGTGCAGCTTTTGCCTAGAAATATTTAGATTTATTCGTAAAACTTTACTGGTCACATTAAAGTCCTTTTGGTTTACCTTGTGTGGTGGTCTCTCCATCTGTTCCAGCGAGAGCAGCTGTGCCTTTGTCAACCTACACCCCCCGCAAAAAATACAAAACACAAGTCAGGGATATGCGTAAAATGAGATCACGGTTGTTTTACAACAACTCCTTCTTTACCTTGATGCCAACAACGATCCCCTTCTCCTTGATGACCTGGGGGAAGAGCTTCCCGCAGTCTGACTTCTGGTAGAGYGTCTCGTGGAAAAAGATGACCCCACCGATGCTGTTGGCCATAGAGGCATCGGAGGAGAAAAGGATGTTGCGGTAGAAGCGACGGTTTTCCTCTGTGTTCTCCACGTTGATCTTCTGCAGCCGCTTTGCCATGGTGCCTTGATGAGAAAAGCATTAGTGTTTTTTTTCAGCTGCACGTGCAAACTGCAGTTACGCCTCATGCAGAAAATGGCAAAAGAGGCTCACCTGTCGATTCATCCGCAGCCAGGATCCCCTTTCCTGGGGCCACTATCTTCTGAGCAATGTCAGCCAGCTCCTTCTTCTTCTCCGGAGACAGGGCAGGAAACTGATAAGTCATCCTGGCAGAAACAATAATGATCACTATTAGTTAAGGGTRGCGCCTCCTCGTGATGTCTTCATGAAGAAGATCCTTGCTCCGTGCTGGGGTCTGTGGCTGCATGACCCAGAGCACCTGTTCTCCCATGTTTGTTCTGTCTTCTTCTGAATGGGTGTTCTGAACTGTAATTTCATTGTGTTCTCTGTACGATGACAATAAAGGTTTCTCTAAACTGAAAGTTGTCCAACAAGAGGCTTTAAATAGGTATGAGGAAGGTTCAGACGTTTCTGATCTAACGATAAATCTTTTGAGTCCAACATCCTGCTTCTCTTGCACCACCATGGCAGTTAAATATTTGGCTTTTGCTCTTGAACTTTGCCCTTAAAAAACAGAGAGCACATGCCTTTTCCGTGTGAAACAACATTGAAGTTGTTTGCTACAAGTTTACCCAATGCATCCTACAGAGGAACGTGCTGAAAACAGCTAAAAGTAATGTTTAAGAATTAAAGATTAGCAGCATTTGCACCAACCCAAAAAGATAAACACTGACAAGTATCAGCAGGAAACGTGACAAACACATATTTAACAGTGCTTTTATCCAACTGAGGTTGTTATTAATACACTACACACTAACTTTTCAGAATAAATTATGCACTAATGCATTTTTTAAAGAAAAGAGATTCAGTTCACTGTGAATGAATGTGCAAATCCACATGGAAGGCTGCATACAGAGAAATCCTGCAAAACACTGAACCTAAACTTTTGCCCACACTTAAAAATGTTTTTAAAGTGCCTTACTTGTTGGTTTTGTCAAACACCGACGGTAGTAAACAGTGACAGACAGGCCTGTTTTGCCTCCCAGAGCTGATCAGGCTGATGAAGCGGGCTGAAAGAGGGTGAAAGGCTGTTTTTATGGTTCTGTTGAGGGGGGAGGTGCTGGTGATGTGGCTCAGGAGGGGGATGGCTGGCCCTCTGCTCACACAATTGGCTCCAGTCATCTGACACACAGAGCACAGAGGGCGGGCTGTGGTGGTGGTGGTGTTGCATCAATGATGTGGACTTTATGGTTCATATCAGGACCTGAGACTGAGTTGGGAAACATTAAAAAAAACGGAGAACAGTTTGTGAACAGATCAGGATCAGCAGCTCCGCCTCTTGATCACTGCTCGCTGTCTGCTGCTAAAATGTGACTGTTCAGGTTCTGCTCCTGCCAAATGAGTCAAGTGTAGACACATTCACACAAACAAATGTTAATATTTTGGCTGCTAAATTGTTCAGCTTTCAACTCATAAAATAAAAGTTGCAGAACATGTCCAACATTTGGTTATTTTTGTATCTATTTAAATCTAAATGCTGCTGGCCATGGAAGGTGACAGATCATATAGCTGCATGTATCTTGGTTTTGTTTCCTTTTTAGGACCGTTTCTGGTAGGACCACTAGTCCTTCCTGGTCCTTTTATGGTAGATCGCCGTTTTGGGGTTAGAGATTAGAGTTAGGGTTATGGGCTGCTTAAAGAGAGAAGATCACAGGATCATCTCCAAGCCTGAGGCCTTTCTGTGTGGACTTTGCATGTTCTCTCTGTGCACATGTGGGTTTTGTTCATTTCCAACACTAAACTGCCTCTAGATTTGAGTGAATTGTTGGTCTTTTTGTGGTCCTGTGATGGACTTGTGACCTGTCCAGGGTGTATCCCGCACATTTCATGCCAAAACCCCTCACGCACGAACTGTTTTTGCATCAACAACTAAGACTGACATCTGTGTCCCCCCACGTACGCAACCCATCACAGCAGGTTGGGATTTTGGACCCCACGAGGTTGGGCTTGATTTGTAACGCGCAAATAATGACGAGACAGCGTTTGCACAATCTGAACCCTGCACCTGGTGCAAGGTCCCGTCTAACATTGCAGATCAGAGTTCAGTCTTTGTGAGTTTGTTTGCACGTTTTGTTTTACTCAAGTCTGAAATGAGTTAGGCTCACAATCAATATTATGCAAAGAATGCTGCCTGTCCCATGTGAGAGGATCATTAAACTGTTTCTGGTTTGAATGTTTTCAGTATATGGTAAATGAAACCAACAAGATGTAAATCATCTTTGTGGCAAATCGAAAAAGGAGCCTGTAACTGAGTTCACCACATTTCTTGGATCAGTGGGAAAACTTTTGAGTTAGTACGAAAGATGTTGTTGATTTATTTATTTATTTATTTATTTATTTATTTATTTATTTATTTATTTATTTGCCACATAACTGCAGAGAAACTCAGTTTAAATATTTCCATGAGCTTTAAGACCCTTAGACCAGGCTATTTTTAGGAATTTTTGACACTAAAACATTTAATTTGGTGACCTTAATGATTAAAGACTGGACTTTGGTTACATTTTAAATTTAACAAATAGACCAGATCAACTATTTAGTGAGGTAAAGACTGATCTCTGGGCCTTTTTGTAAAATAAACAGATTGTGTTATCTGCTGCGTGATAGGCAGTCACTATGCCTTTTGAAAGGTGCATTTGGACATTGTGTAATTGTTGGACAACACCACAAAGAAAAATTAAGACATTAAGGTTTAGACTTAATAAGTTGTCATTAAATTTAGAGCAAACTAATTATATGGTATTTGGTAAATGGTTTGGCACCTCATTATCTCACTGAGCTTTTACAGCCTCACATTCCAAATAGATCCCTGAGATCTGTAAATCAAAAGCTTTTAGTTGTTCCCAGGTCTCGGCTTGTGACCAGGGGAGACAGAGCCTTTTCAGCTGCAGGACCTCGGCTCTGGAACAACCTCCCACTGTCTGTGAGGTCTGCTGGGTCTCTAAATGAGTTTAAATCTGTTAAAAACTCATCTGTTTAAACAGGCATTTGAGTCTGAAGAGCAGGATCACTAGACCAGCCTTTGCTRTTTTGTTTGATTTTATTGTTCATTTTATTACCTACTTTGTTCATTGTTTTATTTTATGTTCTTGTGCAGCACTTTGGTTTTTATTGTGCTTTATAAATAAATGATGATGATGATGATGATGGTATTTAGTAATAGAAAGAAAACTTGCTGTTCCATTTAGAGTCGATGGGGTTGAGATTTGTAAAGTCAGTGAGGTGAATTGATGAAAGGTTGACATGGAGACCTCACATGAATTATTAAAGAACAAAGATGGCCAAATCTTTTGCTGTTCTGTATAAAGTAAGGGAGTTATTTAATGATAAAGCACTGTATATGTTGTATAATGCAATAATAGATCCAGACTTTTTTGTTTTGAACTCTGGGGGAATGCGTGTAGGACAATTACAAATCCTGTTTTTTCTATTACAGAAAAGAGCTGTGAGAATTATTACTGGAAAACATTGTTGTCACCAATCAAATTCATTATTTTATAAATTGAAAATATTGAAGTTCTTTGATTTGGTTGATCATAATATTCTACTGGTTATGTATAAGACCCACAAAACACCTTACCTTTAAACATCCAAGTAAACTCTGTTAAGAGAAAGAGTTGTTATAACCTTAAAGAGACAGAGATATTTGTAAAACCCAAATTCAGAACTAGTTTGAAGGAACGGTGTACTTTAATTCAAGGAATAAAACTATGGAATAATTTGGGGAGTGATGTAAAAAATGCAGGATCATTATGTACATTTTAGAAAATAATAAAAACTGGATTGCTAAAGAAATGTGAAACAGTATAAGGTGTATCTATATAAATTGTTGTTCTAGAGGGATTAGATGTTCTTGTCTTTTTTTTGTTAATAACATAGATTTTTTTTTGTTATATGAACTTATTCTAGAAAGAAGGGGCAGTTATAAGATTTTTTTCTTCTCTGCATCCTTTCATTTCATTTTTTTTATTTTGATATACTGTACTTTTTTCTCTCGGTTTTTTATATTTTTTCTTTTTATTGTATATTGTATATAAAATTATTTGTTTTGTTTTAATGAAATGAAAAAAGAATAGAAACTGAAATTGAATGTTGTAAGTGTAATCGCTATTTTACAAAGAATGACTTTCAATACCAGTAAAAAAGATTAAAATGTTCAAAAATACTTCATTTAGATAAATTTATATAAAAATAAATCTGAGGTGTTAGCCAGTGCCATCCATCCATTAGCCTGTCTACCACTTGTTCCAGAGTTGTGTTGCAGTGGCAGCACTTGGAGCGGAGACACAGCCACCTCTTCCGGGATAATTTAAAGGCCTTCTCAGGCTAGCTGAAAGAGTCTCTCCAGCTTGACCTGGGTCTTCCCTGGGGTCTCCTCCCAGTTGAACTAGGGTGATGTCCATCCTTATCAGCTGGTTCTTCTCCATGTGAAGGGGCAGCAGCTCTACTCAAATTATCTACCAGATAACAGAACTTCTTACCTTGGAAGAGCCCAGCTACCTTGCAGAGAAAACTCATTTTGACCCCCTATATATGAGATCTTGCTGTTTCAGTCACTACCTAAAGAACAATGTCATCATAGTTCATTGGGACCCATGGGAAATACAGAGAATGTCAGAAGTTGGTTTTATAACATATTAAGCAGAATAGGAGAAGCAAAAGTTGTCAACTTGTCAAGTTGTTTTCAATAATACCTATATTAATGAATCATGGCATACAACCTCATGGTTAGATCATTGTATSTGTACAGCTGATGCTCATGATTCCATCCAGGGCGTTCGTGTCAACTATGAATTTGCCACTAGTGATCATATACCATTTTCATTATGTGTAAACATGAATTGCATACCTTCTGTTTTGCCTGCAGACTACAATACAAGTATAGGAAAAATAGCATGGGATAACTTGRCTGAAAAAGATCTATCAGATTATTGCTATCGAACGAACAACATGTTTAGCAATATATCCTTACCAAAAGGAGCAATCTCATGCCGTGATATGAATTGTAAAGACCCTCAGCATGGTATTGACTTATGTACCTTGTATGAGAATGTTGTGAAATCCCTCCTTACCTCAAGCAAGCCACTGCATAAAACCAGCTCACATAGCACCAAGCCAGGCTGGAACGACTATGTTAGAGAGCATCATGCAGAGGCCAGAAGGGCTCTTAAAGCATGGGTTGATTCAGGTAAACAGAGACATGGCCCCTTGTTTGAATACAAAAAACAAGCAAATGCTAATTTTAAATATGTTTTAAGATGTATAAGGAGAAATGAAAATACTATGAGGTCTGACTCTCTTGATAGAAAGTTGGGAAATAATAATGTTAGGGACTTTTGGAAATAAATAAAGAAAGTAAATAACTGCAAAACGTCACTTCCATCTAATATTGATGGTGTTATTGGTGTAAAAGAAATCACTCAGTTATGGAAGGAGCACTACAGTGCGCTGTTTAATTGTGTCAAAAGTGACACTTTTGAAATAAGAGGTATTCACAGTAATGAGAATGTGAGTGTATCCCTACAAGAAATATATCATACAATTATGACACTGAAAGACAATAAGTCCTGTGGGATGGATAACATTTCCACTGAGCATTTGAAAAATGCAAGTAAGAAACTCTGTGCATTACTTTCTATGTGTTTCACTGGCTGTCTAGTACATGGTCTGTTACCTAAATCAATGTTACCTGTCACTCTGTTACCCATTATTAAAGACAAAGCGGGTAAGATTAGCTCTTTGGAGAATTACCGACCCATAGCTTTAGCTAGTAGTTTGTCGAAAGTTTTAGAAAGAGTACTACTAAATAGGCTGGGAGAGTTTGTCTTGATCTCTGATAATCAATTCGGTTTTAAACCCAAACATGGCACAGACGTGTGTATTTTTGCGCTACAGGAGATTTTAGACATGTATAATTTGCACAACACTACAGTATTTATGTGTTTTGTTGATGCCTCTAAAGCATTTGATCGTGTGAATCACCAAAAACTGTTCTGTAAGTTAGAAAGCAGAGGTGTACCCAAATATCTAATTAGAATTCTTGTCTACTGGTATGGTCATCAATCGATGTATGTCAAATGGGGTAACACAATGTCTGATTCATTTAATGTTGGTAACGGAGTAAGGCAGGGAAGTTTACTGTCCCCTTACCTTTTTAACATCTACATGGATGAACTATCAAAGTGCCTGRATTGTTGTAAAACAGGCTGTGTAGTTGGTGACCGCATAATCAATCACATAATGTATGCAGATGATTTGGTAATCTTATGCCCATATTGTGCTGGCCTTTAACAATTACTAAGGGTCTGTTCCCAGTATGGTTATGACTTTGACATCAAGTATAACGCTAAGAAAAGCATTATGATTGTTAGAAGTAGAGCAGATAAGCATCTGATAACCCCTGACTTCTCTTTATCTGGCATTGTCCTCAATATTTGCAATGAAATTAAATATTTGGGACACTATATAATTGATGACCTGTCTGATGATCGTGACATCTGTAGGCAGTATTGTATGATGTGTGCACAGGCTAATATTCTGATCAGAAAGTTTGGTATGTGCTCATCCTCTGTGAAGATAGCTCTTTTTAAAGTTTTTTGCACTTCACTTTACACGGCCCATCTGTGGCGAAGATACAAAAAAAGTAGCCTGCAGAAACTTTATGTGGCACACAATGATGGCATGAGGCTACTTCTCAGAGTGCCTAGATGGAGCAGTGCTAGCCACATGTTTGTACATAATGCTGTCCCCACATGTGCAGCTGTGCTCAGGAACCTCATGCATAAATGCATGTCTAGGTTATCTGTGTCATGCAATAATGTAATTGCAATTTTAGTAAATCCTGTTTTTAGTACAGTGARATTTTTCTCAAGATTGTGGAAACATTGGCGTCATCATTATTTGTGACTCAGTGAATATGTCATGTTTATTTTTATTCTCTCTCTTATTTTGTTTTTACCTTTTTTTTTCTACTATGGACCTTTTTTGTGTCTGGAATAAAGATTGATTGAATAATAATATGGTAAAAAAAATGTTGTTTTTAAAAGCTACAGAAATTGAGAAGACGATGTAATAATACATTTGTTTAGTACCAAGTTATGAGTCCTCCGATACAGTAGGTGGCACTGTGCGTCGCCAAAAACTGTCTTCTGAAGACAGTTAGCATTTGAGTTTCCGGGAAGCGAGAAGCCGCAACATCAACAATCACTAACAGATTCCGTGAATACGTATTATAATTTAAACAGGTAATATTTAATCGATGTATGCCAAAATACGCGACTACTGTATTTATTTATTCTTTCATGAATTATACTAGTGAAAATCCTGGCTAATGTTAGCCATATGCTAACGTTAGCCCCATGCTAATGTTCGCCTCACGACTGATTCAGCCAACTACTTCAGCGTTTGAAACGTAAAAAAAACAACAGATTACTTACTTTAAAATGGTCATTGCTGTGGCGCTTTGCGTTAAAGGATATGTTTTAGATCCGAATCTCCACTTGAACTTTTCCTTTATTTTTCCCTGTGCTTGTTTCAGGAGTTAAGAGGATGTCGGGACAGAAGCGTCCCGCTGACCCCAGCGGACCCTCGTTCTCCGGAGCCCCGCCGGAGAAGCGGAGGGAGCGGGAAGGAGAGGACGGAGGACCCGGTGTCAGCGCTGCGGCCGGGGGCAGCACCGCGGTGGAGACGGTCATCAAACTGGGAGGAGTGTCCAACTCAGTGAGCCTCTCTTTAATGCGCATTAAAATGTTTTTTTTTTTTCTGTAATCACAGAAAGTCTGTTTTCATAGTAATATGATGTTTTTTATAGGAAGAGCAGGACATCAAAGCTCTTCAAGCTAAAAACCGAAAGCTGGGAGAGGCCCTTGATCAAAGACAGGTAGATKTATTCACCAGTGTGTATATCTCCATACACAGACATATACAAGTGTAGTAATGCTTTATCCTCAGGATCTAATCTAATTTAATATTTTTTTATTTGTAGGTGATTGAGGATGAGCTGCGAGAGCGGATTGAGAGGCTGGAGACCCGACAGGCAACTGATGACGCCAGCCTCCTCATCCTCAACAGATACTGGAATCAGGTGGACATTCAAGAGAGCAGTTACACAACCGACTCGCTCAACAAATGCTCTTGAGTCAGAATGTGACAAAATGCTCCTCTTTTCAGTTTGACGAGAACATTCGACTTATCATCAGGCGCTATGACCAAGCAAACAGCGAACCAGAGAAATCTCCATCAGGTGAGGGTCGGAGCCTGAAGCCAGAAACTCCTGAACCTGATGGAGACTCAAACCAGGAGAGGGCCAAAGACAGAGGTAAAGACAGACCTGGAAGAGGAACGGAACAAACAGAAATACGAACCAAGAATCTGAACTCTAAACCTTTCTTTTCTTTATTCTCACAGGACATCAAGGAGAGACGTCCAACTCTTTTCTGGCCACGCTGGCGAGCAGCACCTGTGAGGAGATGGAGACGGAGCTCCAGGAGCGGGTGGAGTCCAGCCAGAAGCAGGCCAGTCGTGTTGTGGAGATCTACAAGAGTCTGAAGGACACCGTGGATCAGCTAAAGTTAGAGTTGGACTCTGGACACGGTGAGGGAAAAAAATGTGATTCTGGTGCTACAAAAACGGTGTAATGCAAAACTCCCATAAGAGATGTAAATCCAATTTGCACCTGCTCTGTATTAAATTGCAGAGGGGAGTCTGAAGCAGGTAACTTCCAAGCTGAACTCCCGCCTGACCACTGAAAACGAACTGCTGCAGCAGCTSACAGAAGACCTCAAACAGAAACACATTCACATGACCAGTGAGGTAAACCCTAAATGTTTTTAACCACTTACAAACTCATTAAAAAATCTATTCTTTCAAAATCATCTTGCTCCATAAATAGCAAAACAATCTTTTTTCTGTGAGCACTTAGGGTCTGTTACTGGRTTGTTTAATAATATGTCTTTTATCATGTTTATAGTTAATGATCCAGTAGTAATTCTGCTCTGTTGTAAAGCAGWGTGTGTTCTGTTCCTATGAGCTCCAATTTCTTTACTTCCTGTCATCTGCAGTCCCGGTCTCTGGGTCGGGCGACGAACAAAGCAGACCAGCGCGTCACTGAGCTGCAGGCCCGGATCGAGGAGCTCCAGTGGGACATGGAGAAGATCCGTCGCCGAGAGAACAGACTGAATGCACACCTGAGCGAGATACTGGAGAGGGTGAGAATCGTGGTCCTAACAATCCAGTGTGTCGCTTTGTTTATGTAGAAGTGTGTTGTGACCTCACCTGTGCACTCCAGGTAAACAGCAAAGGCTATAAGGTGTGTGGAGAGGCCAGCAGTGTTTGTGGGACCATCACTATTAACAAGAGGAAGGTACGGACTCTTTYCCTCCACCTTACTTGAGTCGTTAGGACAAACCAAGTTGTCTTKTTTTTAATCTTTGATTCTTTAATTAGTTTGAGGACATGAACAGCGAGTTGGAGGAGAACAGGGAGCTGGCAGATAATCGCCTCGTCGAGCTGCAGAAACTTCAGCAGGACCTGCAGAGYGTTCAGCAGGAGAACAACAACATGAAGGTATTTACATTCATCAAGGCAATGATTCCGTTTTCAAGTTCTGCATTGGGAAAAAAAACCAGGCTGTAAATATAGAAAAGCCAAATGAGTGCAACAACTCAACCTTCTCAGGATTTGTACGGGTGCTTGAAATCCTTGAAAATGCTTGAATTTTATTAAAGTGTTTGGAAAGKGCTTGATTTCTGTATAAAGTCCTTGAAAGTGCTTGATATTCTATACAAAGATGCTAGATACAAAACATGGTTGAAACTAGGAATGCGCGATATAAACGATATACGGTAGAAACGATATAAATTTGTCCTATGATAGAGATCTGTAGTCTACCGGCCAACCGCGCAATTCTTTTTGATGATGGAACCAGCTGGAGTCAAAACAGAGGAAGCAGAAAGCAGCCTGGCTGAGAGCGCAAATGAAGAGGGGGAAAAAACGTAACTTATCCGGACCTGGTTCCGGTGTGCGAAAATGAACGCCGAACTGTTTACATATTTACGTCACGGCGCGTCCTCCGGTCGGATGCCAAATGACCACACTGCCTGCTGCAGGAGGAGCGCTCGCCGGGGCACATGACGCAGTGAGGTGACTGTCAGTGCAGGTGGAGGTGAAGCTGTGCTCCAGGACGCACAAAAGCTCACTGAGTCTGGACCTCATTCTCCTGCAGTCATAGCGCGACGCCGCACGGCCGAATGCGCGCGAACTCCGCGCCCACTTCACACACTTTCCAAAGCACGACTATAAAACTCAGCCTTTACAGTCTCCTTGTACAGCGGGGAAATGCTGTGGGAAAGGGTGACAGTCAGACTGCCTTTCCAAAAAAAAAAAGGTAAAGCATAAACGGGAAGATTGTCACCCCGCCGGAG
>NW_013952403.1:7849662-7864056 GCF_001266775.1 Austrofundulus limnaeus | reverse complement strand
CAATTAATGTGTGATTTATTTATTTTCTATTATAAGTTTTATATCGAGATATATATCGTTACCGCCACTCATCATAATGTATATCGTGATATGAATTTTTTGCCATATCGCACATTCCTAGTTGAAACTAGGACCAAATAGGACCTGTAGCTGTGTGCAGCGGGAGAGTCGGTGCTCTCCAGCTAAAGTATAGGGAAGGAATGTTAAATTGAAGCTAGCTTACAACTTTGCAGGTAAATTGCAAATTGGTGATTGAGGATTTCACAGAAAACCTTTGAGTTTTTTTTTACACTTAACACCCACCTTTAACAGACATGTTTGTTTTTTTACAAAACATTATTCTGTTGTTTTCACACTGCCTCTGCCCCAAACTAATGCATTAAAAATCTGGTTATATTTAGAGCTATTTCTCACTGGAACATGTTGCACTAAGGATTTACATTTTTGAATAAATATAATAAATTTAAAAAGGATCTGGCAAAAAAAATCTGTCTTTTGGTCTTCTTCTGTCTATATGTCCATTTCATATTAAAACTAAAACCTGCAGAATTGTGTTTAGTTGCACAGTATTATGGATTGTTTATGGACTTTATAGGGAGTAGTGTGTGTGCTGTGGTTATAAAGCTCAACGGGGAAAGGTGCAGACTGCTCCGAAGTATAATCATGGAAAAGTTTGACAATTTACCTTCAAAATGCTTGGAAAGTGCTTGAATTTTTCTGTGGGAAAAGTGTRTGAACAATTCTTTTTGCTAATGTAAATTTTCTTTCAAAATGTTTGTGGTTAATTTTAAATCTCTAAAAAAAGTCTACTTGTTTATCTCATTCTGTTGTACAGACCTCAGAGTTAATTGATTACTCAAAAATTTCGCATTGACCAAAAGGGTTATGAAACAACCCCTTTTCAAGATAAGATGGGGTTTTTAGTTTTAAATGCCCTCATAATAGGTGGTGGGCAACGTGCATTCTGACAAGGAATGCTTGACCTTTTTAATTGTGTTCTTGTCTCCGATTTCTTCTTTGTATTTTGTCTCAGACGGAGCTGCTGAGCCGAGCTGAAGGTTTGGTCAGAGAGACCTCTGAGTACCGCTGCCTGCAGTCCCAGTTCTCTGTGCTCTACAACGAGTCCCTGATCCTCAAGGCTCAGTTAGATGAGACTCGTGCCCGTCTCAACACAACTAGGACGGCCCGGCTTCGGCAGCTGGAGCACATGGAGGTACGTTGAGTTTGGCTTGTGTTTCATGTCGTTAGCGAGCTTTCTTTTTTTCCCTTATTTTCCATCCCATCTCGAGTGCAGAACGATGAGGTGGCTCTGCAGAGGAAGGTTCGCACCGAAGTGTTTCAGCTGGAGGACACGTTGGCTCAGGTCAAGAAGGAGTATGAGATGCTACGAATAGAATTTGAGCAGACTCTTGCAGCCAACGAGCAAGCAGGTAAACAACGAGCAATTAGATCACGGTTAAATTCATTTTCACTGAGGGCCATGTGAGCCTTATGGTGGCCATCAAAGGGCCGGTCGTAATGAACATTTCATGTTTATACTTTGACTAAACAGAAATCGTCAGGTTCTTCATCTCATTGCTACGGCTGAGCACAGCTAACAAATAATAACGGAGCACTACTTGGTATTTCCTGCATAGAAACAACGTTTTAACACATCCACCTAAAAACACTAGCTACGTTTACATGAACATAAGTAATCGGATTAAACGGCCATTCAGAATAAAAATGCATCATGTAAACACCCCATTCGGATTATTCTGACTCGATTCAGCTCAATACCAATGAATTTGTAATGGGAATGAGATGGATCATCCGAACAGCGTGCATGTAAACACTTAATCTGATCATTTTATTCTGGTTATGTTAAACTGACCTGACTGTGCATGTCTGCTGACTTTCATCCAGCGGTTTCTGCTGTTCTGTGGAGGGAGGGTCAGCAGCGCTGTTTCCAGCAGCACAGAACTTTTCCTCCCGTTCTCTCATTCAATAAAGAAGGAAGAAAAACAGCCTGCGCCGCTTCGCAAAAAATAAAATAAAAAGTCCGTGCATCACCTGCAGCTCAACCACAGAGTGCAGTAATGTCTCCACCATTATTAAAACCTGTTGCAGGTCCATTCTGAGCTCAGAAGCTGTTTGTTTATGTTCATCATGGAAGTAGAACTTTTTCTTCTTTTTTTTTTGGGGAAAGTTACAACTGTACATGTCAGTGCTTCTATTCTGAATAAAAGCCTGGTGCATGTAAACGCTCATCATGATCGGATTGTGCCCATGTAAATGATACATTCCGATTATTTAATCCGAATACATTTCCGTCCGATCAAAGAATTTTACGCATGTAAACATAGCTAGTGAAAAGTACTACACGTTCGACTGACTAAATGAGAAATAAATAATTCAGAAAAACTAGTAAAAGTAAGAGAGTTTTACTCACTGTTGACTTGTAGTATGTCTTGAACTCTGAACTTTCCCACTTTCCAACAGGGAGTTCCCATGCATTATCGACATGCATTATGAGAGATGTAGTTTATGGTCAATGCTGGCTTTAAAGCAGCTTATTTTAAGACATTAATATGGGATGATTCGACTGAGTTGCTCAGTGGGCTACAGGAACCAACAGCTCAGGGGCAGGACAAGTATTATTATCCTTCACCTTTTAAATGTGCTTATTTTGTTATATTATAAGTTTACCATTGGTATAAAAACTATTTTCATCTTGAATGAAGTTTAAAAAAATTTATTTTGGTGGGCCCGATGGAATCCGTGGGCTGCATTTGGCCCATGAGCCTTGRTTTTGACACATGTGAATCAGATGCACCAGCTTTGTTAAAGCCCTTACCAGTTTGTGTGTYTTTTGTTTGTTTTTAAATCGTTCTGACTCGCTCTTTTCTTTCAGGTCCCATCAACCGGGAGATGCGTCACCTGATCAGCACACTGCAAACCCACAACCAGCAGCTGAAGGGAGAGGTGGTGAAATACAAGCTGAGACTACGAGAGACTCAAGCTGAGCTCAACCAGGCAGGTTTTATCCCAGCAGTAGAAAATATTAAGAAACTATGAGCTTTTTTTATTAAAGACATCTGTTCACCTCGTAGCTTCGAGCTTCAAAGGGCAGCGCTATTCTCCAGTCGCAGTCGAGCACAGAGATGGACGTAAAGGAGGAGACGACCTCTCCGACAACTCCAGCTGTTTCTGGAGAAGCTGCAGTGAAGACGGAGCCGGACGACTCCTCAACACCCAGCAGCACCGGTAACTAAAACTGAGTTAACTATAAAATCTGAGTTCAAGTTGGAAGAAATGTAAATTATTTGACAAAGATTTAAGAATTCATATTGTAATAAGTTGCATCTGAATTGAATTATTAAACTTTTTTTTTTTGTTTGGTTGTCTTTCTGAAGGCACCGCAGTCAAAACGGAGCCCGGCGTCGAACCAGAGGCCACCATAAAGGAAGAAGAGAAAGAGGACAAAAAGGAGAAGGAGGAGAAGAAGGACATTATAAAGAAAGAGGAGAAAGAGAGGGAACGGGAGAAGGAAAAGGACCGAGAGAGGCCCCCCCGAAGCAGCGGGGGCAGCAGCAGCATGATTAAGGAGGAGAAGGAGAAGCCGGGGAGCAGCAGCCAGGCGGAGGAGTTAAYCGGAGATCGGCTCTCTGTGGTCGGAGGATCCAAGAGGAAGGAGATGGAGCAGCTGAAGATCGTTCGAACCGAGCTCAAGTATGTTYAGATTTATTTTACATTCTGACATAATGCTGCAAACAGGAAGATAAACACTTTTAAAAACAAGTGTTTGCTTTTTCTTTGGAAGATTCAGGAAACGCTAAATTGTTGCTCAATATCTGAAAAAATGACGGTCATTGTTGTGTTTGCTAAAGTTAATTAGCTGTTCAACATTTAGAGAGTTTCAGTAAAATCCATGTTCTGGTTCATGAGATATTTTGCTAACGGACAAACATGCACACACACATCAGAATCAGAATACTTTGTTGAAATTAGTTATTACAGCTGCACAATCTCCTTGCTTTCTGTGTGAAGCCATTTATTTCTTTATTTTTTGTGTGTGTTTGAGAAAGTTTTTATAAAAATAGTAAGACTCTGACTGTAACTGTGCAGGAAAGCCCAGGAGTCCCAGAGGGAGATGAAGCTGCTGTTGGACATGTACCGATCAGCACCGAAGGAGCAGAGGGACAAAGTCCAGCTCATGGCTGCAGAGAAGAAGGCCAAGTCAGAGGTGATCATGTCCGCTCAGTTAAACAAACGAGTTGGAAGGATGCACTCATTTCTGTTTAAAACAAAGAAACTATTCTTTATTGTATATTTAGATGTGGTTTTTAGAGTTCTCATGAAAGTAACACATCTTGTTCTGATTTTAGGCAGAGGAGCTGCGGCAGAGGCTGCGGGAGCTGGAGGAGAGGGAGAGAAGGGAGGGCAAGAAAATGGCCGACGAAGAGGCCCTGAGGAAGATCCGCTCCGTGGAGGAGCAGATCGACATCCTCAACAAGAAGCTGTCCATAGCCAAACAGGTGCGTGAGCTGCCCGTTGTTGGTTTTTTTTTTTTTTTCTCCCGCTCGGCAGCCTCTCTCGGTTCTGTTCTTCCATGCTCGTTCCTCTGCGCAGGAGGAGGACGCGCTGCTGAGCGAGATGGACGTGACGGGCCAGGCCTTCGAGGACATGCAGGAACAGAACATCCGCCTCATGCAGCAGCTCAGGGAGAAGGACGACGCCAACTTCAAGCTGATGAGCGAGCGGATCAAGTCCAACCAGATCCACAAGCTGCTGAAAGAGGAGAAGGAGGAGCTCGCCGACCAACTCCTCACGTTAAAAACTCAGGTTGGAGCAAAGTTTCAAAGAGTAATCTTTGCAACCTTCAGTCATTTATCAGACTGTTTTAAATGTTTTAAATCCTTAATAACAACAAAAAYCACAGATGCAGCAAGATCATTTTTGTATTTTATGTTTRATCATTTAAATTAAAGTTTTCCCTCATTTATTTTGTTAATATGTTTTTGTTGAGGTTTATGTTGAYCTCTGGCGAAGTGTTTAGTGTTTTGCTGCTGCACCTATGTCCAGGTGGACGCGCAGCTGCAGGTTGTGAGGAAACTGGAGGAGAAGGAGCGCCTCCTGCAGGGCACCATCAGCACTGCTGAGAGAGAGCTGACGCTTCGAACACAAGCTCTGGACATGAACAAACGCAAGGTAACCCCGAGCCGCTGAGCAGAGTCAGACCCATGCTTCTCTTCAGAAYGGTTTAGACATCCTCCTCGTCCCTCAGGCTCAGGAGTCTGCACTGCAGTCGGAGGAGCTGCGGGGTCAGCTGGAGCAGGTTCAGCAGAAGCTCAAACTGGTCAGAGAGGAGGTGGTCGAGAACAGCATCTCCAGGGAAAAGGAGTCCTTCAACGCCCGACGAGCTCAGGTAACAATCACAGAAATCACAAAGAACCTTGGAGCTGCGGCGTGTTTATTGTTACAGCATCAGTTTCACACTGAGGTGAAAAAGGTGTTCATACACGTCAACTTAGAGTTTGTCTGTAAATTACACAGATTTACTCTCATTTTGCAGGGATACCGACTTATAGAGAAATCACAGATTAAAAAAAATAAACTCAGCTTCAAATTAATTTCACATCTCAGAGCCTGTAGAACAWAAAAATATATAATTAAAGTTCACCACCCTTCCCCATCTCCTCGCATACACTGTTATCTCCACCCCATGTTCTGTATCGTGTAAGTAGTGCGGATTTTTTGTGAAAATTACAAATTTTTGAGGATCTAGGGCTGCCACGATTAGTCAACTAGTCACGATTATGTCAACGATTAATTTAATAGTTAATGCATCATTCTTTTCTAACTTTATATTTTTTTATAGTCGACAAATCACCGATTACTCGACTATAAAAATAACCGTTTGTGGCAGCCCTAATTACCACTCTACTGTGCATGTGTGTCAAGGACAGAAAGGCAGACGCGGCAGTGGAAGGTGCTGCAGAAGTTTGGAGAGAAAAACAAAGTTAGAAAAAAAAACAACAACGCATCAACTATTAAATTAGTTGACGATTTTAATAGTCGACAATAATCGTGACTAGTCGACTAATAGTAGCAGCCCTAATCAAGATACAGGTAAACACCTCAGTGGGTTGACTTGTATACAAAAGCAAAACAAATCAGGATCAGAATCCGGTTTATTGGTCAAGTATGTTGACCCACACAATTTGCTATTTGTGTTTCTCTAGTATTAACACTACACAGATATAATTTACACATAGTACAGAATATACAGAAAGATACACATTATACTTCACTATACCAGGATATATCTGTGCGGTGTTCTTTACAGTGTTATTCACAATAAAGCAATAKGACAGCAGTATGCAAAGTGAATATTAAATATTAATACGACAGCAGCAGTGTACCGTAGGTTGATGATTATGAAWAAGATGCATTAATGTATAATAAGAGTGATAGATAGTTCTCTATAGTATAGTCAAATGTCCAGTCCAGAAAGACTGCTAGACTTAAAAATAAATCTGTTAATCTGTTGTCAATGAGAAGAGTTTGTAGTTAAATCTGCCTCATGGATWATAAATCAGCCTTTACAGTTTCTCCTCCTGAACTTAATGAGATGCTCTTCCTTGTTTTGTTTTTGTTGTTTATGATGGCCACTTTTAATGTTAAATATCCTGCCATTAATGCATAACGTTGCATGTTAATGTCGTTGCTCTTCTAATTAGTGAAGCAGCTGAGAAGATTTAGCTCTTTTGTTTTGTAATTGAACTTCACAATATAAAACGTCAACGACTGTGGGTGAGGGATTTAGTCATGAGCACACACCACTGAGGCAACAGCACAATCTGCTGGGCAGACTTCTCTTTGCAGATATTGAATCTTTTTGTGTGCGTTTGATTTACAGGARGACATCTCCAAACTCAGGATAAAGATTGAGAAGGCCAAGAAACCGGCTGAGAAAATCAGCAACGGAGACGATATCCTGAATGAAGAAATTAGTGAATACAAGGTGAGATTACTGGGTGTAAAAGTTCAAACTTAATTTGTTTTATTGATTTCGCTCCACATTTCACTCTTCTTTTTGAYTTAGTCCACTGTAGTTAAAGCAGGTTTTTTAAATTTTCTTACTCGTAAATAAATTTTTAAATAAAATGAGTTTTACGTACAAATAATCCATGTTCGTTCCATTAAGCAGTCAGCAGGTTTATGTCTTTATTATGACATTATTATGCCCAGCTGCTGTTCCCAGACATCTACAGCTGATCCTTATAAACCACTCGTCTTCAGAGTTTATTGTTCCAAACGTTTTCTCCCCCTCAGGCTCGTCTGACGTGTCCGTGCTGCAACTCTCGGGTGAAGGACGCCGTCCTGACCAAGTGCTTCCACGTCTTCTGCTTCGAGTGCGTCAAGACACGCTACGACACCCGCCAGAGGAAGTGCCCCAAGTGCAACGCCGCCTTCGGAGCCAACGACTTCCATCGCATTTACATCGGTTAAATCCATGACCAGTCGGTCCGCTCGGGACGAAGAGGGTCAGGAAAACAAGAAGTGGACAAACTCTGTTTGAAGCAAGAGCCAGACCGGCCTGCCCTGTCCTTTACAGGATATTGTTGACTTGAAGTTGACTTTAAAAATATTTTTAAAAGCATGACTGATGTGCGCTCCTGTGTTTCCACAGCTTCACTTGTGTTTATTGGAGCAGAACGAATCGTTTCATCACAGACTGAAGGAAGCTTCTTGTGCGTTATTTTAAAAACAGGCTTTTCTAGAGAACAAAAACCCATTTCTTTTAGTTCTGCAGATTTCATGCAAGTGTTTGTTGTAAATGTTCCATTTAAAAAAAACAAAAGAGAGAAAGGAACTCTAGTTCATTGTGGTTAAATAGATATTCTGTTAGTTATTATTAAACTAATATTCAAACTGTGCCGTTTCTGATTGTCGCTCAACCACCTGAAAGATGAAAACAGACAAATGTTTTTTTCCTCTCAATTTTGTGTGTGTGTTAGCAAAATATTTAATGAATGAATTTGAATGAAACGTGCTACGATGGATTAGTCAACCTGATCCAAGATGGCAGCCGCAGCCAACTCACTTTAGAAAACAGAAATGATGTAACTGGGTCAGTTTTATAAAACATATTCTGAGCAGTAATGTCTTTGTTAACGTTGTTGCCATTAAGTATAGAGCCTTGTTAGCAAAATATCACATGAGCCACGTGATGAACTTTTCAGGACATAATCACTGCTACTAACTTTTGGGGTCAAAATAGTTCAAGATGGAAACAATTAAGCTTTATTAGCATCTCGCGATATCGCACGTGATCTTGCATGGCGGTACTTTCAAGGTTTAAATTTAAAATTATTAGTTCGTGATTTAATAAAAGGTTTAAACCCCAGTTATGAAGGCGGTTGAAGTAATTACACTTCAAGTCCCATGATGCATTTCTGTGTTTATTCCTGGACCGTCCCTCCCCCTCCTTCCTGAAGATCCAGTCGCGGATGGAAACAGAGCGCTGGAAGGAAGGGAGTGGAAACCAGCAAGGAGGRGTTACATTTTTTCCCCCATTTTTCTTTTTTCTGTGAACATTTTAAAATAATCCTCCTCAGCAGAGCCTCTGATGAAGGATCAGAGACTAAAGGAGCTCTAAAAGTGGCGCCTTGTGCAGCTCGGAGCAAATTAAAGAAGATTTAAATTGAAGGTTTGCAGCGTCACCGCCGCTTTTTCACGTCCATTCTTACATATTTTTTTTGTTATATTTTAAATATTTTTTCTTCATGTAAACTGTGCATGCTCGCTGCAGATCAGATCTTTATATTTAGACTCCTGCTGGGACTAAATATAGTCCGTGTTTAAAAGGAGAGGTGATCCGATCATTTACATCTGACTGGGATTTTATAGACCAACGCGTTTTTTTTTTAAACCAGTCACCAAACCGGATGTTTGAATCATCTGGAGTCTTATTTTCTCACATTTCTCTCCTTGAGGTGCAGGTTTGAATCCTCTCCGTCTCCTCCCGCCAACAGAAGCCATTTTTAAGTCTTTGATCTTTTTTTATTTATTTTTTGTTTCCGAGCCTGAAAGCTGCTCCACCTCCTCCTCCCTCTTCCTTCCACACATCATGGCTCGGGTTTGGCTCTTTACCTGCGCCGCGCTGGCTCTCCTCCTCGTGGAGCTGAGCGGCTCCGGAGCCGGAGCGAAAACCGAGCGGGCCGAGTCCGAGAGCCCGCCGGTGGTCACGCTGCGCACCGTCATCACCGGGACCTGCCAGGAGCTCCAGCGGTACGCCGAGTCGGTTCTGGGGACCAACGTGATCCGATCCGCCGCTGAGGTACACTGCAGCTCCTCACTGGTCTCCATATGCTTCCTGCCTTATTCGCTCTGAACGCGTTTCTTTAGGGCTGCACGATATTTGGAGGGGAAATAACAAATAATCGCGATATTTTTAAATATTGCGATGACATCAGATGTAATAAACCAACTTTTTAAAAAAAAAAACACTTCTCTTTTTTGTCTTTCACTTCTGCCAACATGGTACTCCTATTACTCACCATGTGCTCCACATTTTGGCCTTTATGATCTGAATCAGTTATTTCTAAGCTTTTAAGGCCTTGATATCTGTCAAAATACACAAAATTTCAGTGTTTTTCATTTTTTTATTATTCAAACAATTTCTGTATCATTCACTGATTGTTTGTGGGTAAATGTAACTGAAACTTATCAGAGTACAGAATATCTCAGCTAATTTTTATATGCTCTTATTGCCAACTGTAGCTTTATGGCTCTTTACCATGCCATTTTCTACCCGTAATTACCCTACTTGTCGACTCTCATCCTCACATCATTAGTCGCCATTTCTTTTCATAGAAGAGAGAAGAACTTTAGCTTTATGCTTTCGTCCTGCTCCCTCTGACTGTTTAAATCAGAAGTGCCCAAAGTGGGGCCCGCAGGCCAAATTTGGCCCGCCAAGCCATTTGATTTGGCCCACTAGCAGTTGTCCTGGTTATTAGATTGTAATCTCCTGTCTTATGTAGAAAAACTATATTTACACTCAGTAGGGTTGGGCATAACCGTATCATGTGCAATTAATCGTCAGAAAAACATTAATCGATTACTTTTTGGCACTTGACGATTAATACGATTAATGTCAGCAGGCAGAGTCCACTCGTTGCTCCTCTCTGCTTCAAATATGATGAATATTTAAAAAAAAGTTCTGTAATTTATCTATCAACACAATTTACAAATGTGCCTGAAGTAATTTTGACACAATTTGGAACAGATTTTTGTGAAGAGCAAATCTTTCCCACTAAATTGGTCATGTGACTAGAATATAAGGGACACCAGGGGATTAATYGTCATATTAATCGTTATCGGCTAAATAMCACAATTAATCGTGATTTATTTTTTTGCCAATATTGCCCAACCCTACCACTTAGTCTTTTCAAACATTGGTCCAACTATAGGTAGAAGGAGCTGTAGCCAGATAGTCTTAACTCATGGTGCTCACTTTATCTTTGAATTATGTTAAGATTAAACTTAAAATACAAATAACTTCAAGATACATTTATATTAGATTTAAGTCCATATCTAGATTTGCACACCTTATAAGACCCCATATACTCACATTTTAAAAATATGGAAAGTCCCATGAGCCTTTGCTGCCCGAGCAAACGTTGAATTTTCTCCATGTCCATGGGCTGAAAAAAAAAAAAAATGTGGGCAACTGCACTGGCTGCTAGCTTAATCATAAAAAAATACAACTTTACTTGAAGTATTTACATTTTGTGTATTATATTATTGCATTCGGCCCACCGCCCTCAGATTGATTTTAATTTTGGCCCTTTCAGGGAAAATGTTTGGGCACCCCTGGTTTATATCCATCACGCTCCAAGACTATCCAGATGTTTTGTAATATTTGGCAACAAAACATGACCCTGCTTCTCTCTTGTATTACAAAGTAAGTGGTAGACATTATACATATTTCAAATACTGTATTATAGCTTTAAGATTCCAATCCCAGGGGCAGCACCAACAAGGAGTAAAACAAAACCTAAATTTTAATAACAGATTTTTTGATTTCTGAAGCTCAATTGGGGACCGTTGCTTGGTGCATCGTGACCCACAATGGGATGCTGAACCCAGCTTTGGGAATCCCATCAGCACATGAAACGAGGCTCAACACGCCATGTCAACTTGACGTCCCAACAAAAACACGTTGATTTAAATAATTAATTGGAAACCAGCATTTTGGTAATGACTGTTGAGGAAAGTTAAAAGAAGCTCTCTGCTGTACATTTTCAAAAGTCTACAAAACATTTAAAAAAGAGCGCTTTTTGTCTAAAACAGGTCTAAACATTCCTTTAAGTTTATAAGATCAAAGGTTGTGCTGACGATTCTAGATAAAGGATGATGTCGAAGAGACTCAATATTTTCCTTTCCATATACTAAGCACCAATGTTAGTGACACATCTGGCTGAAAGAATATCCAAAGTATTTAACAATTTACAAATACAGCTAATCTTACCTTAATGTTGTGAAACATAAAAAACTTTCTTTGTGTGTTTATGTTTCCTTTTCTTTGCGTCAAAGCATTTAGGGGTCCATCAGATTGTTATATACTGTATGTTGTTGCCGTACATTTGGTGTTTGCGATTTGTTGTAGCCCTCGATACACGTCGATATTGCAATAATACATTTATTTATATTGTGCAGCCCTAATTCTTGGTTTTTCTAACTGTCTGGATCAAAACTAACTTTCAGCTGTCGCCTCTCTCCATCCACTCCTTCACCCTTCACACACATTCTTCTTTCTGCTCTCCTTAACTTGTTAATCTTCCTCCTGATCCCTGCATCTTCTCTGCCCTCGTTTCTTCTATATCCCACCCCCCCCAACACACACCCATTGCATACACACGCACCCCCACCCCCACATCTCTGTTTCCATTCCATCCCTTCTCAGAGYGCAGTGCTGTTTCTAGAGTCACTGCTTGGTCAGGAGAACGTCCAAACAATGGCCATGGTAAGGAACCTCCCGGGGTGTCTTCAACATGTTGTCCTGGGTGGGAGGGGCGGGGGTCCGTTTAGGCCCATGTCTCACCTGTAGTTAGAGCAGAATGTAGAAGCACRTTTGTGTTATTTGCATGCTAGGCTGCAGCTTTTTTAACCCGGGGAATTTGTTTAGATAAGGTTGCTAATGTGCTGGTAAAGTAATAAGTAGCTGACTGTGACTCAGATGGCAACATGCAGGGTGTGTGTAACAATCCGTGGCACAGAAAAAGACTCCATATTTAACTCCCATTTGGTGTAAAAACCTCCCTATGACCGAACTTGACTCATAAACGGATAAMATGGAATATATATATATAGGAATAATTTTGTTTTAAAATAAAGCAAAAGCAGCAATTTTGCACACTGATCTCCACCTTGTAAAATAACTGCAGCAGTATAATATTTCTTCAAGGTCTTCCAGATAACGTTGCAGCAATAAATTCACCGTTCTCTTCAGAATTGGATCCTTGTCTTTGATGCACATTAACAGTGTGGCCGCTGCATCAACACTCTCACCATTTTCCTGCTTTAAAATTTTGTTTCATGTTTTWATGATCTAAGTACTTTTGCACACTTTGTCGTTTGATTATCAACATTCAACTCATTCAGGAAAAGGGTGCTGCAGACTTTAGACTTTGAAGTACACTTTTCTAATAAGTAATTTCTTCATATGAATAAAACATTTGTGAAACATCCAAAGAGGTTGACCAAATCATGACACTCACCCGTTTCCAATTAACCTATGCCAAATGGGTGTTTTTGAATGAATGAATGAATTTTATTTATGAGGACAATGTGCAATTAAAACATAAACATAAAAACATTTGATGCATTGCACCAGATTTAGCCTAAGGCTAGTTTACATCTGCAGTCCTCCTAATAATAAAAACAAAACAGCATCCGACAATAATAAAAACAAGAAAAAAAATAACAGAAAAATAAAAACAATACAAAATAAAACATTTTGCAATCAATAATAAAAAATACGTAAACACCCCACGCCACTGTCCAAACACAATTAAAAAGTTATATCACTAAACATTGAACAAAAAAAACCTTCAACTCCCCCAAACCAAAAGCAAACTCTAAAATCGATTACCCAGTGCAATTCTGTGATTGCAACACTGAATAGGTTTAAGATATTTTTTAAGATTATTTTAAAACTAACAAAAGAACTACTACTTACACACTCCTCAACTTTCCAAGTCTTTTGTTGCCCCTGTCCCATTTTTTTTTTGGGACATTTTAGGCATAAAATTCAAAATATGGGAATATTTGCAAAAAACAGTAGTTTATCCATTTGAACATATAGTATCTTGTCTTTCTAGTGTATTCAATTGAATATAGRTTGAAAACGATTTTCAAATCGTATTCTGTTTTTATTTATGTTTTACTCAACATCCCAACTTCATTGGAACTGGGGTTGTACTATTTCACTATTAACTTATTACATTTAACACTCCGCACTTACACTACGTTTTCATAGAAAAATGCATTTTCTCTAGTTCTAAATTCTTATGTCTGTTCTGTTCAAAGAATCACTTTCAAGGTAGGTTTTCTGTTTTAATGCCTGACATTAAGCTGCTCCTCCATCACTAAAGCCCTAAACCTATGGAGATGACTTTAAGCTCCATGCAGCCACTGTTATGGAGTGTCAGATGTTTGACTCTTGCTTCAACACGGGACAGTCCTTGTGTCTGTGTGCAGTGTGACAGGTTCAGATAAGATCCCAGTGTAGCTTACTGGGATACCCTTGACCACACTAGACAAGGCTAGAGGCAGGGGGTTGTTGTTAGCGGGGGGACATTTTAAAGGAACAGAGTGTGGTGTTTTCCAGCTGTCGCCCTTAACTCTGCAACACAGCAGCTCTTTTATGGAGAGGTGCCGCCCTCAAAGCCAGAATTCCCTGTTTTAATGGGTTTGCGCTGCAGTCAGTGATCCTGTTGCTGCCTGCAACGCTCCCTTCGTTTGCCCCTGCACGATCAGAATGCTGTCTCTCTTCATTGTTGCCGTGTAAGATAACAGAGTCAAACGAGTCCTGTCCCTCCCACAGTTTTTTGAAACGGTGATCCGATTCTTGGCCGAGGGAGCAGCCAGCGGCCTGAACGTCATCGCCGTTTACGTCTCAGAGATCCTCCGGGTCACAGGATTCGATGGTGGGTGCCAAAGTGTTTACGTCTCTTTCTGTGAGTGTAGGTTGCTGCAAACTGTGCGGCGATGGAAGTTTTTACAGTGGTTTGCAAAAGTATTCATACCCCTTGAACTTTTCCATATTTTGTCACATTACAACCACAAACATAAATATATTTCGGTGGATACCTAAATATTTAAGTTGCAACCTAAATACTGTAT
>NW_013952403.1:7846419-7849454 GCF_001266775.1 Austrofundulus limnaeus | reverse complement strand
ATACAGTATTTAGGTTGCAACTTAAATATTTAGGTATCCACCGAAATATATTTATGTTTGTGGTTGTAATGTGACAAAATATGGAAAAGTTCAAGGGGTATGAATACTTTTGCAAACCACTGTATGTTCATGTGAAAATATGCAGCCCTTCCTGTAGGTTGTGTGTCCGCCGCGCCCTTGTAGGTGTCAGTGTTTGCTCTCTAACTAGATGTTTGTTTGTTTGTTTTTTACTTATTGTTTTGTGACAAAGTTCCTTAACCGGACTTCCTGTTTTCGCAGTTGCCCGGACATTGCCCCGCTTTACTCCAGAGGGTGTGACTGCCCTCGCCCAGTGGGGTTTGGTGGGCCTCATCGGGTACTGGGTGCTGACCATCATTCTCCGCCTGCTGATCGGCGTCTTTAGGCAGGTGTTCTGGGTGGTGAAAATGGTCTTGGCGCTCTGGCTTTTTGGACTGATTGTGACCGACAAGCACGCCTCCGCGGAGACGACGGCCATCCGAGTGGGGGTCCTGGTCCTGGCGTTCGTCCTGCTGACTCTGCTCACCTCCGGCTTCGATAAGTCTTCTGCCGTGGAGCACCGGCTGAACAGGCTGGAGAGGCGTGTGAGAGAGGTGGAGCGGACAAAAGCTGATTAGAGATAGGGACGAGGCTGATGTCAGTACAGACACACACACACACACACACACACACACACAAAAACGTGGTGACTAATGATTTATCTGTTACAAACTTGAGAAATAAAGTAATCTTTGACATTTTTAAATCAGAAACGTTCTTTCTTCCCCCTTACAAAGAAAATGACGCACGTCAAATAAAGAGAATGTAAAACTACATGTTAGAGGAGAAAACAAAGATAATAAAAATAGTAAAACACTTTAAAACTGTTTGTCCTGCTCACAAGTAGATTTAACCACAGGATGGATCAGTTGAACTGCATGACAATCTGTTAGAAGTTATATTTTAGGTTAAACCGTCTACCTGCAGGGGGCGCAACAAAAGATTTCAGACGCTGTGTTAACCAAGACAAAAGTTTTTGACAGTTTCCGAGAGCAATACATTAGTCATTAAAAAATATTAAAATGTGCTTAAGAAGGTGTAAATGGTATTTACGTGTGTTTAATGTTCTTCAAATATAATGCGGTCCTCATTTTTTGAGCTTCAAAAGCATCTAAAATCAAATCCTCGTGTACAATGCTACCTCTAATTTCATACAGACTTCAGGATTTTTCAGCCCTTGCTTTGTACCCTCTGCTGGGGAAATTATTTTGGGGACACACACAAGTGGGTGTGTTTGTGGCTGCAGAGCAAAGGCTGCCGAGGAGCATCGCAAGCTTGGCGTCACTGATAATGGTCCGGTCCCGCAGCAGGAGCCGGCTGTTAAATTAGCAAAATGTGCAGCTTGTCTGGTCCCTTTAAATATGTAAACGTGCAACTGACTGTTAACAAAAAAAATTTGTCCATCTACAACATGGAAAAATAGCTGCTGTTGTTTTTATATGGTTAGCTGTGTGACCTATTCTGCCATGGGAGGACCAGATGACTTATCCCCATCACACAATATTACAGTTATTTACAAGAAAATATTTAAATTTATTATGACAGTACATTAGAAAAGAATCTGTCAAAATGTACTTGCATATAAAAGACAACTCAACAAATTTATGGATGATTTTTGAGGTTAAATTTATTTTTGCATTATACACAAATAAATACGGTAGTTAAGTAGTTCAGTCCTGTATTCAGCGTATTGACAGATCTATAGACACAGGAACATAATGTGGAAATTGACGCTGATTTTGCACGAGCGCCCCCTGTAGGCTGTCTGCAGTACAAGTTTATGTTGCTGTAAACAAATAAGAAATTTTCTTGGTTTTAAAAAACACCTTGTATCTTTTTTGTTTTGTTTGTTGTTTCCAGGTGTTGATGTAGTTCTTACTTGACTGCTGTATTTAAAAAAAATGATGCAAAAATAAAGTCTGATTGCATGGAGGAGGAGGGTGGGCATTCAGCCCCACTTTCCCCAAGTCTGGCTCCAAAAGTACAACATGGCAGCGTCTGAAACCAGGTTAATGAAGGCAGAGACACTAAACTGTTTAATATAGACGGTTCAGCTCTTCAGCAGCCTGTAGAGTCCAGGAGGGACCATGTTAAATACTGCATCCACAAGCAACTGTGGAAAACTGTCATCTAATTGTTGAGATCCATTAGCAAATAGCTATTCCTCAAATGTGAGCAGAAATTAATAAATTAGTAGAATTAATTTGTGACTCTGTTAACAATAATAATGTCGATTTAATGTAGATTTGTTATCCTGTCCTGTGTAAGAATTCAAGTGTGCTGCTGGCCTGAGGACTCAAACCTTTCTGTGAGGGGGAAGAGCTCTCAAATTAGGACTTACTTAAAAATAGCCCACAATAAAAGTCGGCCTTGCTTTATAGGCGCTTTCAGTCCTTCAGCTCATTCATCTGGAAGCTGATGTGATCTTCCAACTGCGCAGCGACGATTTTCACCCTCCACTGCCGCTCCGTCTGAGAAGATCATCCAACGTGACGCGGGGCAACGAAAGAAGAAGAAAAGTCAACTATTGGCTCTCTAAGGAGGTTCATGTGAGGAAAGTACGTGTAAAGTTCAAGTTCCAGCAAAAAGCCAGAACCACAAAACAATTCTGCAGCTTATTTTAGCTCCACTGATCGTTTGTTTGGTTCTTATACTGCTTCATCTCACTCAACAGCTTACCAACTAAAGGGAGCTAAGAAAAGAGATCTTAGTCAAACCAACAAGAAGTGGCAACCTGGGTATTAACAATCAATAGCAGCTTTGTTTCCCTCACAAAGCTTAAAGGATGTTGAGACTTTACTAGGTGCCAGAAATTCTAACAGAACAATGCAGAACTGATCCAAAGTCTGCGCAATTTCTGCTTTTATAACAAGTTCACTCTACAAACCTGTTTCCAAATGGCAGTTACAGCAGGCAAAATAAGTATTGAACACGTCACCATTTTTCTCAGTAAATATATTACTAGAGGTGCTAATGAC
>NW_013952403.1:7839649-7845311 GCF_001266775.1 Austrofundulus limnaeus | reverse complement strand
TATTTTATTTTCCTTTATGTCCTTGTAAAAAAAACACAACACAGTACAAAGAATACAACATAAATACAAACAAAAACATTGATATAAACCAACATTTGGTAGTAGCAATAGTAAAAATTGCAAATGTTATCTGTTTTTTATTTAAAGGCACTGGAAACGTAAACACGTACATAAGTGTATTGTCATGCATTTATGATTATTCTATGAAACTTGAATATGACAGTTTTCTTTTTTGGCAGTGAATAAGGCACTAAAAAAATTAAAAAGCAAACAAAACTTTTTTTCACTTGAATGCCTACATAAAACCAGAAAGTCCAAAAGATTCTTCTCGTGCATATAGTAGATTATATTCAGCCTCCAAGCGAATAGTATCATCAGTACATATAATATTATAAACCTATATACTAATGTTTTGGTTCTTACAGTCAGCATGTTGCTTAAAGTACACAGATAAAGGCAGTGAAATATTCTGTTTGTCCACAGATTCATATACAAACTCCACTGGACAGTTCCTGAAAGCAGGTTCAACAAAGTTTATCAGTAAACTCAGAGCACGAAAACTCTGGGTTTCCAGTTCCAGTGAATCAGAGTGGCTGATTACAATGAGTTCAGTTAACTCTGAGTATATTCATCCTGAGTTACACACATACAAGAGCACAATAAATATGTAGTCATCATGATAAGCACAGTGTGGGGGGTGGGATCTAGACTTAAGAACAAGTAAGCTGAAAACATATGAGGTAGGTACAGCTGAATGTGTGCACCTGTAACCCTGGATTTACACTACATGCGACTCTGCTCCTCTGGGCTGCAGTGCGCAGGTCGTAGCTGTTCGTTTGCACCCCAATTTTGAAAATAGCTTGTTCCTTTTTCTGTTGGTACGATTATACATATACTCTGGAGCAGCTCCGGCGTCCAGCAAAAATAGGATCGGTTCTAACTTTGCCTGTTCGCCGTCCACTCACCGCCGCTGTGCACCATCGTGCAGAGCCAGTGTAAATACTCATTGATTAGAACGGGCACGTATTTGCTGCGGAGTGGAGACACATGTAGTGTAAATTAGAGGTAAGCTCTCTTTATTGAAAGTTTAGTTTATCAGAGTTGTAAACATCAGAGGAAGGTGTGTTTGAACTGAGGGGGGGAGCGAAGGGATCGTTGAATCCTGTCAGCTCAAACCTTGGCTCAAAGYCWGAAGAGWGAAACTCTGAGCTGAATGTTGGAGTTGATGTAGGTCCCTGATCTGCTGGAGGCACAACCTGAACACAACAGGTAAATAAAACATAAAAAAAGAAATTAGTGTTTAGATATGAATAAGAGACGTGCCAAATAAACATATTTAAATTTAGGTTTCACTTTTGCATTTTGTGTAGTGAATTTGTGTGCGCTTGCATTTGCACCTCAGTTTGTAGAAGGTTCGTGGTGATCCCAGGTGGAAGGGGGTTCACGTTCATGACTCCAGGCGAAGGGGGGCTCACGATACCAGGAGGAATGGGGTTCACGTTCATGACCCCAGGCGAAGGGGGTCTCACGATGCCAGGAGGAATGGGGTTCACGTTCATGACCCCAGGCGAAGGGGGTCTCACGATGCCAGGAGGAATGGGGTTCGTGTTCATGTAACTGGGCGGAGGGGGGCTTATATTAATAGCAGGTGGAACCGGGTTCACGGTCATGTAACCAGGCTGAGAGGGGTTCACGTTGGTAACAGGTGAAGGAGGGTAGATATTTACAGGCTGGTACCCCTGTAAGGTTTAAAAAAAACATGTGAATAAGAGTTGTAATGTTGAAAACATTTAAACAGTGCAAAAAAAAAAAAACATCTATTCCAGTTTGCACTTGATGGATAATGATGTTTTAATGCCTTGTGAGCAATGAGACTACGTTCAGGATGAGGCTAAAATCCATAATAAAGAGATGGTTAGGATTAGAGTTAATACTTCAGTCAGACCATTTACAAAGCACATTAAAAAAATTGGTTGTCAAAAAAAAAAAAGAAATAGAAAACAAGCATCCATCCCAAAAGATATGGCAACAATGAAGAGTTGAAAAGATCGCAACATATCTGGAAAACCTCCTTTACTGTGAAGATGGTCAGGATGCTGCTGCTCTGATCAGTCTTTTCTCTGTTATTTTCTACATTCCAGTTTCATCCATCACCAACACGTTCCCTCAACAATACTATCTTGCACACCTATGATTGCACCTCGCACCGGGCAAAACTCTTTGGCACTGTGTGAAAATACAACTAAGAGCGTGCCATTCACACCATGCTGACCTGATGAAACCACCACAGGTATCACATCTGCACCTGGTTGTTTCCACAGCCTTGTTCTGAGCTGCTGAGTTTTTAACACCATCTAACCACGCTGAAGGTTTCAGCCTTGCTGTGAAGAAGGAGGACACGCCACTCAGCAGCATGAGAAGATGAAGGAGAAGAGGTGTTTGTTGCAGAACATCGGCCTCCTCGTCCATCAAGCCTGATCATGATCAGAACAAAGGAGTTTGCTTTGCAAGGCAAATGAAGCAGGGCTGAGAATGGCATGTGGGGAGTGTGGACTAATCACTGCAGCTGTGTGGTGTGGCCATGCCTCGGCATCACACTGTGGAGGATCACACAAGCCCCACAACCTAGAAAGGCTGTCATGGTAGCCAACATACTAATAAAAACACAGCTAAGACACAACTAACCCACTATGATGTCATTACAGTTATTTAGTGCTTATCAAAACAGCATCATTTAACACGTGTAATGGGGAATCTATTGTGTTGACCTGAACACCTCCTTAAAGGAGACATATAATGTTTTAAATCCAGAGTCTGACCCAGAGTGAGAGGAGCATGAAGACAACCAAATTGTAGTTGGTAAGTCCAGAACTTATTTGGCAGTTTTGTTGCAAATAATTTGATGTAATTGTTCAGAAAACGTCATAGAAAATAGAGAAAACTGACAGGTTGAAAAATATGACCCAAACAGAATATAAAGATATTTATGCAGAACCAGGAGAGACAATTCTACTTTCCTGCACTCCTAGAGACTCCAAGTGCACAAAAAAATGTATTTTTAATGTCAGGTTCTCAAAACCACATTTATATTAAAGTTACTGGTGGCTCCGTGCAGAAAGAATAGAATAGAAATAGCCTTTATTGTCCCGCTGAGGGGAAATTCAGGTGTCACAGCAGCATCAGTACATAGGTTCACTTGCTAGTTATTTTACAAAGTMTACAGATAGTGCAACAAAACAAAATTAACACTGACTAGTCATGATACAACTACTAACTAGACATGGGTTTTTACGATGTAAAAACAAGTGTGCATTGCCACGTAGCATGTCATTGCAGCATGGCTTTGCCTGCAGCAGTGGACTTGCAGAATGAANGTGACGTGTTCAATACTTATTTTACCCGCTGTATTTTGCACTTGAAAGAGAAGAACAAGTGAATAAAATAGAAGAAAGCAGAACATTAAGGTGCAGGACTTCAAGTACAGAGGGTCGACTGTCCAGAGAAAGAGGTGAAAAAGAGAGTCCAGGCAGGATGGAGAGGATGGAGAAAGGTTTCAGGAGTCATTTGTGACCAAAAGGATGGCAGCAAAGGTCAAAGGAAAGGTTGACAAGTGACTAGTGCTACCAGTATTGTGTCGTTCATGGAGACATTGACAAAAACACAGGAGACAGAACTGGAAGTGTCAGAGCTGCAGGCATCAAGGTTTTCTTTTGGCGTGGCGAGGACGGATAAGATCAGAAATGAGGTCATCAGAAGTCCAGCACAGGTTCAACAGATGCGAGATAAAGTTAGAGTCCAGACTGAGGTGCTTTGGACATGTCCAGAGGAGGGACAGTGGTAGAGAGAGATGCAGCTGTCAGCAGAGTGGACATGAAGGTAGTTAGAGTCATGACAGAGGGAGATGGAGGAGGAGGAGGATGACTCACTGTGGCAACCCCTGAAGAGGGGAACAGCCGAAAAAATGTAAATGAAAAGGTTTTGAGTTGTTTCAGATACTGTTTAAGATGAGCCTCAAAGATGTACTGTTTCCTAAATTCAGTGGTAAATGAATTCAATCCAGATGACAACACAGACATCTAGTGGTGGCCCCAGCATCAAGAAAACATCAAAGTTCACATTAGTTGGCATGAGGTTTCCCTCTGCTGATTTACTAAGAATTAAAGTTTTTTCACAGTCATTTCACACAAACACCTCACTCACATTGCAAATTCTGCTTTAACTGGACTGAAGCAAAAGGTGGGTCAAGAAGAAATGTATCTGCTCAAACGAGCTGTTCTCTGTGGCTTCTGAAGTGACCACAAAAAAAWAAAACTTTGTGAGATGACAGAACGACGCAGACACAAACGTCAGGTACACGTTTGTCACACTTTACACATTATGTTCTTGAAACGGTGCAAAAATTTGAAATAAAAATGTGCAAATATCAAAAAAATTGACTGATAACAACTATTCCTACGTTTTTAAGTTTTGCTTTTCTGTTTTAAAGTGAATTCAACTTTTTTTAATRTAAGTAAAAATGTTATAAACATTACAAAAATGCTTTATTTAATACACTTGAGGCGGTATGGGGGTATTTCAGTGCCACAATTCATTGAATATATGCACAAAGAAAAAGCTGTCAAAGTTGAATATGTTTTAAAAAAAACACACCATGAGTGAGAGGTATGTCCTGGTGTGAAGGGTGACTCCATTATGCCATTGTTCTAACTACTGATCAGTGTTAAWGCAACACTATAAAGAGTTGATTTTAACTTGAGTGTTAAATTTACTCTCAAATGTAAGGTGTATTGACACCTTATAGTTTCTGTTGTTAACCTCTCTAACACCACAATTTCCTTTGTTAATAATAATATACAGGTGTTAGTTTTAACACTATATTTTAACACTAAAACTGTTGTTATGTTAATGTGACACCCAGTATTGTTGAATATTAAACACCGGCTTGTGTTAAAATAAAACAAAACAAAAAAGGGTGTTAAAATTTGACACTTTCACAAATGTTATTTTAACACCAGCAAGTGTGGGCACATATAGACACTTTGTTGGTGATGAAAATAAGACTGTGGTAATATGAAACAACTTTTATGACTTCTTTATTAGAATAGGTTGAACCATTAAAATCATCCTTGAGTAAAATGGACCAATTTACTGGAGGATGAGTGCTTGAAGCTCTGAACATGATGAAAAACTAAAGCAGTTTCAACAGAAGTGTACTTAGGTTTTTATACAGCACAACTGACACAAATACCAAATTTGGATACCAAATCAAATCATCCTGACAAAGGAGAAGCAATAAAAGATGATTCTTTGGTTTGTATAATTTTTAAGGAGGCAATCATTCTACAGTATGTCAGGAAATAAAGCCAAAACATCCCTTTAAAAATCTATAGAAACTCCTGGAGAAAGGAAAGTTTTGATGGTCAAAGAGTTTAGTCCACAGTCTTCAATTCATTGAACATTTGTAGAGAACACTTGAAAATTGGACAGTTTGATAAACCTGAAACAACTCTTTGGACCCCACTTTGCATGCATATAAACCTTTCACCTGATCAAGGAATGGTTTTGCACTTTTTAAAAGTTACTTAACCCTAAATCATAAATACATTGGACCTCATGCAAGAACCGTTCGTACGCACAGATTTGTTCGTAAATTGTGCGTACG
>NW_013952403.1:7835069-7839639 GCF_001266775.1 Austrofundulus limnaeus | reverse complement strand
GATGATGATGATGATGATGATGATGATGAAGCAGGTATTAACAGCTGCAGTCTCAGGAGCAGTCACATCCGCTTTTAAAATAAAGATACTAAAACTGAACATTTGAACCTGAAGTGCAGCAGAAGTACTTACATGATGATACACAGTTGGGGCAGCTGCTTCTGTCTTAGAGCTGTCTTTTTTACAGCATTTCTTACAGCAACAGCAGCAGCAAATTCCCAAAGCGACAACCCCACAGCAGACAGCAACATATGTAATGATTGCATGATTGCTTACTATAGGAACACAAAAATATGAAAGGAAAAATTAACTCAGAAACATCAATGATTTTTTTAAATTAATTTATTTTTTTTGGTAAACATAAATAAAAATTTGTTGTCTCACCTGTCTCTCCTTGTCTCACCTTGAGCTTAACAGCCAAGGCCAGGTTGCCTTTTGAGTCTCTGAACTCAAAGGTACCAGAGTCTTTCAATTCCACATTCTCAATTTCAATGCCGTTTTCCTCACGACTGATTCTCCGAGTGAATCTGTGAAACCCATAAACCAATCGGCCACCATTCATCAAAGTCTCAGAATGATCACTCTCCTCAGGCTTAAAAATCACAGTCCATGGTCCTCCCAACGGAGGATATGAAATGACGAGGGGCTCACTTTCATTCCGCTCAAAGTGAAGGATGTTTTCTGCAGTTGACAGATTAGATTGCGAATTAACATGTAATCAGTGCACGGACTACAAAACAAAATCTCACACGGTCATTCTTTCAAGCTCCCAGCCATTACCTTTAACCTTTAGAAGAACCCTTGACCTCACAGTTTTGTTGTGGAGCCTGAAGTTATAGAAGCCGTTGTCTTCCTGGGTGAGGTGGGAGATCTTCCACACGCTGTTTGTGACGCTTCCTCTCCTTCTATCGCTGCTCAGAGGGTCGGTGTGATTCCACAGGGTTATGGGCTCGTCCAGACCGTCCTGTGGAATGTAGTCCAGGAGCACAGCGTCTGCTGGAACGTCGCGCTCCAGCGACGCCGCGTAGAACATAAAAACTGTTTCAGCGCAGTCTGAAAATGTGAATTAAATAACAAAGGGCTGGAGTAATAAGCAAAGGATTTTTTTTTTCTAAGAAAATTCAGAGGTTTTGTCAATTTTTCCACATCTAAATCTGTAATTTGTTAATTTTGAAATTTTACATAAGCAGATATTGGTTTAATTTGAAGGTAGGTGGGATCATTTGTGGCAAATTGGCCAGTCAAAACCAGTTATAGCTCTGTCTAAGGTGTGATACATCCAGTTTACCCCTTTCAGAATAAAAGCATTGCTTTGACTGAGTTAGAATTTTTATAAATACTGTTTGAAGTTAGTCAAACAACAAAAAGCAAATACTTGTTTATTTCCATGTTTTTACTAAGCCAATTTTTGTATTTGTTATTTAAATATTGTTAAATGTCTTTTTTAAAGCTCCTTCTTTGAATATTATCTGCTAAAGATGCTACATGCTACACATGATGCCTGACACGTACAGCACTGCTTGTAAGAGGGAACAGATTTGATTTAATTTTGGGATAATCGTCATATAAGTAGAAGTTTTACACTTGTGAATATTTTAGTGGACCTAAAATAAGTGGAACATAATTTATCAGAAGCTAATTGGTTTGTTAACAGCTTTCAAAGTTAGAAAAAAAAGCTAATCATCTAAATAAGAACATAGTTCCGATATTAGCAGATAACACTTAAGTATTTAAAACAACTGTGAGTCTTGACCACATGACAATGTGATCCACTGTAGCAGCAACAGGCAAGAGTGTGGCTTTACCATTACTGTACATGCTGGCAACATAGTAAAAAAAGGACTGATGATAAATCATAAAAACTATTAATGATAATATTAACAACATTTTAGAGTGTATAAAASCTTTCTAATGTATAAAAATGTCAAAAAGCTGTGTGTTATGAATGTACCAACAGAATAGAAACATAAAAATGTCTCTTTTCACAAATAAGCAGATTTAATCTTATTTACCTCAATGTGGATGTGACCTGAACAGAACTGAAGGTAATAAATAATAAAACAGTTTAAAATTAAAACAAGCTGATGTATTCACTGTAAATTACTGAACTGATTAGCAGACATTAGCTTCTGTAGCATATATTGTTATTCAATGTGTAGCACTCTGCTGATGCATGCAACAATTTAGAACATTTTATTTAATTTTACAAGCTGATTTTGCCTCTGATTTATATTGTACTTACACAGTGTATAATATTATTATATGTTTGACTATTTTAAAATTTCTATTACACAAGAAGATNCATCATAGAAAATAGAGAAAACTGACAGGTTGAAAACTATGACCCAAACAGAATATAAAGATATTTATGCAGAACCAGGAGAGACTTGATTCAACTTTCATGCACTCCTAGAGACTCCAAGTGCACAACAAAATGTATTTTTTAATGTCAGGTTCTCAAAACCACATTTATATTAAAGTTACTGGTGGCTCCGTGCAGAAAGCAGGAGGTCCATTACAGACTGTGGGACTTACTGGCTGTTGAGGGTAAGCTGAAGGATACACTGGACCAGAGCAAGTTGGGACTGTTGGAGGCGGATCCTGGAATAATAATAACAATAATAATAATGAAGCAGGTATTAACATCTGCAGTCTCAGGAGCAGTCACATCCGCTTTTAAAATAAAGATACTAAAACTGAACATTTGAACCTGAAGTGCAGCAGAAGTACTTACATGATCACACACAGTTGGGGCAGCTGCTTCTGTGTCTGGTGTAGAACTGTCTTTTTTACAGCATTTCTTACAGCAACAGCAGCAGAAAATTCCAAAAGCGACAATCGAACAGCTGACAGTAACATATGTAATGATTGTATGATGGCTTCCTATAGGAGCACATCAAGATAAAAGGTAAAATTAACTCAGAAACATCAATGATTTTTATTTTTGTAAACATAAATAAAAATTTGTTCTCTCRCCTGTGTTGGACTTGACAGCCAAGGCCGTGTGATTCCACGGGGTTATGGKCTCGTCCAGACCATCCTGTGGAATGTAGTCCAGGAGCACAGTGTCTGCTGGAACGTCGCGCTCCAGCGACTCCACATAGAACACAGTGATTGTTTCAGCGCAGTCTGAAAATGTGAATTAGAAAAAGGGTTAGAGTAATAAACAAAGAAGTTTTTTTCTAAGAAAATTCAGAGGTTCCAGGTTGGCTGACACCTGGCTCCAATTAGCTCTTCGAAAAGTCATTTCCCTACGGGTTCACATACTTTTTCCACCCTGCACTGTGGATGTTTACACGTGTTCAACAAAACCAGGCAAACATATAATTTTTTGTGTGGTATAAGTTCAAGCAGACTGTGTTTGTCTATTGTTGTGACTTTGATGAAAATCAGAAAACATTTAATGATCAATTTATGCAGAAATCCAAGAAATCCCAAAGGGTTCACATACTTTCTCATGCAACTGTATACAAATAGAGTGAATCAAGTTAGGTATAAATAAAAAGGGTATAAAATGAGCAACTACTGAAAGGCAAGTCACTTACAATTATAGAAATATTTCATTCTTCCCAAGACTTCACAACTTTTCTAGAAATGAGACCCAAGTACTTCTGTAAAACAATTATGAAATCTCAAGTTAATTAACTTTTAAGAGTGATGCACTCACCCAAGATTTGCAACATCAACACATTCTTGAATCTGTTGCCGTCTGACGATACGCCAAAAGTTCCTTCATCTCTATTAGTTAAACTCATGAGCCAAAATGAATCAGAGTCAATTCTGATGCGTGGGTCAACGGGCTGCAGGGCGAAATGCACAAATTCAAATAAATCAGGTGGAAAAATACATTCTATTGAGTCAATGGAACAGGACGGGTCATTATTTTGTCATAATAAAGCAGCAGAAGGGCATAGAAACACAAAGACTTTATATCAACGTGACACTTCAAACCAGACTGACCGTAAGAGTATGACCATCAATAATATACATGTACAATTTATAATTAAATACAAAATTGTTGCTTAAAAAACTACAAAAGGCATAATTCAGTAAGTCTGCATATTAAATGCCAACATTCCCAGATAATTAAACATGACTAGAATATTTGTTTCCTTCTGTTAAGACAAAGTGGTTAAAACTAATTCCTGATAACTACAAGGTGCTTCACAAATGATTGTAAAAGGCATTGATTCTATAAAAATACATTTCCTTTAATAAACTTGTTTTGTTTGAGAGCTTGTATCTTATTCCAGTCTCATTTTATGAATACAGAACCTTTTTATGAATGAGGTTTTTGCTCACACAAAGATGCAGTATTAATATTGAAGTCAGAATCATTGCTCACCGTTCCTTTATCTATCAATAACTTCTTGGGACTACCATGGCTTGGAGTGAAATACACCAGGTCACTGGACTGAGGTGGGAAATATTTAGATGGAAGCTTATAACTGTGACCATAGCAAACCTTGGCACGCAGTAAACCTGAGGCAAAACCTGAGAGAGAGAGAGAGAGAGAGAGAGAGAGAGAGAGAGAGAGAGAGAGAGAGAGAGAGAGAGAGAGAGAGAGAGA
>NW_013952403.1:7833005-7834295 GCF_001266775.1 Austrofundulus limnaeus | reverse complement strand
GGGCAGGGTATTTACAGGCATTGTTTTGAATAAGTAATACACAAAATAAGGCTCTTAATGCACCACAAACAATTCAATGATTATAACTCATGTTTATTATTTCATAGTTACTTTCCCACATTAGTTAATCACTACAATAACAAAGAAAATATATAGTTTTGGATCCCATCCCATTCAGTAACTTATGTCTCAACTATAACTCAGTTCCTATAAAGAACTTAAATTGTACTAATTATATAAGATGATCATCATTATATAGACATGGCAGAGTCCCTTTTCAATAGGGGCAAAGCAGATATACACACAAAACACATCTTATAATGGACACTATTAAGGAAAATCAAACTATAAAGGTAGATAGATGTGAATAAAAAAGTATAATAAACAACAGAAAGTTCTGCTGTGTGTGTACAATTACAACTTATTTCCGGTGTAAGATAATTAAATCGTTATGTTTTTCCTCAGAATAACGTATTGTATSGATCTCACCACTAGATGGAGACTCCAAGTGTCCAAACAAGTGAAAGAAACACAATGTTCTCAGTTTATAGCTTAAAAGCAGATAGGATTAATATCTCCAATAAAGCTCCCCTATGCATCATTAGTTTTGTGTAGTTGAGTCGTACTCACCACAGGAAACAACAAAAACAGCCAAAAACAGTAACATCATGTTCTGAGCGCGCGGAGTCACACTTTTGGTTTAATCTACACGACGATGCAACGATTAAATGCACAAATAAAAAGTCACTGATTGTTTCGTTAAATCTTAAGTTAAGTTGACATGGCGAAAATCAGCTTTTAAAGTCCATTTTAAACGCGGCACAACACCACCAGCGTTAGACGTTCACGTCGCACCACTCCAGCTACGTTGTATCACTCCGCCCATTTCTCCGAACCTAGTCCCAATTATGGAGCAAATTATGGAAATTATCAGTTGGTAATTATTCGTGTTAAACATGTTAAAGACATATATATGTGTGTATCKTAATAACATTAGTCTCACTTGACAGACTACTTTTACTACTTTTTATTTATTGAATATATACTGTCTATGAGGTTTGCTTGGTTTAATGCAGTCTTCATCCATCCAGAGGCTATCATCAGGCACACATGAAAAGTGAATTAAAAGGCAACATAAATGTTAGATACTTGGAGCCAAACACTGCCGCGCCCTTCTTTTGTATACAAGAAACCAGGAAAAGAAAGTGGGTGAGGCTCCTCTGCAGTACAAATAAACAATAACCAAAAGAAAAGCTGAGTCATTGTGCAGGATGGAGGTGTGTGTGTGTG
>NW_013952403.1:7831449-7832580 GCF_001266775.1 Austrofundulus limnaeus | reverse complement strand
GGGTGGGGGTGGGGGGGCACGAGAAAGCAAATAAATAAAACAAGAGGCTACATGTGAATATGTTTGCTCGTATCTCAATATGTTTTGGAAAGATTTTTTTATTTTATGACAGTTTAATTGAATTTTGAAGGACGGGGTTAGTTGGGATAAATCTTGTGCCAGCAGGAATTGAATTTAAATTGCTCAGATTGAATCTGAATGTGCGTAATTTGAAATTGAATGCATCCATCCATTTTCTGCCGCTTATCCGGGATCGAGTCGTGGGGGCAGCAGCAAACAGAGAGATCCAGACTTCCCTGTCCCCAGCCATTGGACCAACTCATCCGGAAGAATCCCAAGGTGTTCCCAGGCTAGTTGAGAAACCTAGTCCCTCCAGCGTGTCCTGGGTCTTCCTCTGGGCCTCCTCCCAGTGGGATGTGCCCGGAACACCTCACCAGGGAGGCGTCCAGGAGGCATCCTAACCAGATGAACCACCTCAGCTGGCTCCTCTCGATGTGGAGGAGCAGCGGCTCAATGAGTACCTCCCGGATGACTGAGACCCTATCTCTAGGGGAGAGCCCAGACACCCTGCGAAGGAAACTCATTTCAGCCGCTTGTATCCACCATCTCATTCTTTCCGTCACTACCCAAAGTTCGTGACCATAGATGAGGGTAGAAATGTAGACCGACCGGTAAACCGAGAGCTTTGCTTCTGGCTCAGCTCCCGCTTCACCACGACAGACCGGTACAACACCCGCATCACTGCAGACACAGCACCAATCCTCCTGTCGGTCTCCTGCTCCATTCTTCCCTCGTTCGTGAACAAGACCCCGAGATACTTGAACTCCTCCACTTGTTGCAGGACCTCCTCCCCGACCCGGGTACGGCATGCTACCGGTTTCCGGCTCAAGACCAAGACTTTTTGTAAAATACTCCTGTCCAAGGTCTGTTGATGCAGCTCGCGTCTGGTTCTCCTCTTGATGGGGGTTGTACGGAGGAGGGGGTGGCTGGGCCTGATGCTGGAATGCCCCAGTAGAGTTTATGACCACTTCTCTGTTGTCATGACAACTGGAGGCCGACTGAGTCCTCACCACAAACAGTTCTTTCAACTTGTTTCACAACAACAACAACAACAACAACAACAACAACAAC
>NW_013952403.1:7826366-7830076 GCF_001266775.1 Austrofundulus limnaeus | reverse complement strand
TTTAATTTCTATATTTTAAAACAAAATCAAATAACCACTCATTTCTTGTTTTTTTAATACCCATTTCCAAAATGAAATTCCAATGACCAAAAGACACACTGACCCTTGTCACACTCTTCCAGCATTAACTTCAAAGCAACGTTTTGGTAGCCATCTTGAATTTTATCACTGTCATGAAAGGCGACGGGGGATATGGAGATATGCAGTTTTTCAAGGATTGCTTGGCAGCCCTTCTTTTGTTAAATTATTTTATAAAAATTCCTCGTGTCTCCTGGATTATTCAATCACGGGTTTCAACGTTCACGTATTGTGCGCAGACTGTAACGCGGTAAATGGAGTCACGTGGTATTTTGTTGCGTAGAGGTGCTGCTGAGAATACAACTGAACGGAGCTTTATCCGTTCGGGGGTTTAGCAAGGGGGTGGGGGTCAGTGCGCATGCGCGCTCTGCAAAGGGCTCTGTTATCCTCTTCGTCCACATCCACGTAATTATTGGAGCATTTCCCGCCGTGGGTCTGTTTTCACTCGTCCTGCAGGTGAGCTTTAATAGGAACAGGCGAGGCGGAGTGATCCATTATCGATATTAAACAGGAAGCGGCCAGATATTTGGCTGTGAATCGGGGGCGGAGGAACACGTTTGACACCTGCCTTCAAGCAGCAGCGGACTGGACATGATGGTGATGGTTTATGCTTGTGTGTGTGTGCGCGCGCGCGTCTCTGTGTGTGTGTATGCCTATGGCACGCCAGCCTAAATGCGGCTGTGCACCGACTCCATCACTGTTCACTGTTCAACCCCTCCTCTCCTGCAGCTTGTTGATTGATTAAGCCTCGTGACGCTCGTGATTGGCCGCTTGTTGTTCAGGGCGGAGGATGGGCATGAATGACAATTATGTTTACACATCAACAGCATGGTTTTTTTTGTTTTGTTTTTTGTTTTTAACAGGAGAAAATGTCCACTCACGTCCTCCTGGTGGCACTTTTCACCCTGCACCTTTCCACAGGTGAGATTTTCATTATAATTTAAAAAAATAGACCCCTTTTAATCGGGATAAAATTAGTTAATTATTGCTTTATAAACCAGTCAGCTCTACGTTATTGTAAAACCGTTTATAAAGCACAAACAAGGACAGTAAATATGTTGTTTTTAAGAGGTATTTATGACAAGAGTTTTTGACAGAAGCTATACGTTAGCGGAGTTACCTATAAAGTTTTCCATATGTAGACTTAATAACAAACTATGGTCTTTAGTGGGATCTTATATTGTTATTTAAATATATCCTGAAGAATCCCAAGCACACAACAGATTCCTCTGTGTAATTTGTTTATTAGATAAAAATGAAGCCAAAGTGGAAAGGCTGCATTATGTAAAAACAAAGTTCTCCCTTCGCTGTCTTTTGTGCCTCTAATCGAACGAATTAACGGATCATCATCTGTGTGACCACCTCAATTAAAACAAGTTCACATAGGCGTGTGTGTGTTAGCACAATGCCAAGGTGGGAAGACATCAGCAATGACCACAGAGAAGCAACTCATGTAGCTCTTTAATCTGGGAAGGGTCAAAGGTCAATTCTAAACTATGTGGAAAAGCTTTAAGACAGCTGCCAGTCTTCCCAGGAGTGGATGTCCCGGAAAACTCACCCCCCAAGGTCAGACTGTGCATCTATCTCAGGTTCTACAGGCCTCAGTTAGCATGCCAAAGGTTAAAGTTCTGGACTTGTTAGGGTGACCAGGAGAAAGCCTCCTTGAGGTGAAAATAAAATATACAAACACTGCTAACTCAAGCACGGTGGTGGAGATGTGATGGTTGGGGCTTGCTTTGCAGCTATAGAACCTGAGCTCCTTGCTGCCACAATTGTGAACTTTATATGTAAAACCCTAGCAACGAACCAGTATAAACTTCTCAGGACTGGTTTTATTCTGTTGTTATCTGTGAGGTCTTTGGGCTGTGCTGGATAAACAGTTGTGTTGTAAATACTCTGCTTGTATGCAGGGCCTTATTTGGTGTGTCGTCAGTCAAACTGTACCCTCTGAGGACATTTATGCGTTAAAAGTTTGTTGACTCTCCCCCCTCGACAGGTGAAAAAGAAAAAGTCCAGACCGTTTGTGTTGGGAACGAGTTTCGACTGCCGGTGGACTCGGACTCGAGAATCGTGACTTTTGCGCCGAACGGCGATGGGCCGAGACGGGTCCTGCTGGAGAACACCAGCGTGAGTGGAAGTGTGTGATTTGTGTGCAAACAGACTCAGACCTACAGTGTGTGTTGGTAGAGATCTAAATATCTTTATATAATTATCAAGAGAAAACCGTGTGTGGGTTGAACCACCGGTTCAGCTTGCTTCAGGTCAATCTGKACTTTCATGGAGGAGTGATAATGTTTTTAAAACTTTTTTTTGTACTGTCACTGTTAGCAAAATATCCCATGAATCACCAAACATTTTTGGTGAAACATTCAGAACATAATCATTAGACAATGGATAAACTTTTGGAATCAACCCGATTCAGGATGGCCGCCACAGCCTGCTGATATCGGAAAGCCCAATAAAGTTTCTAACTCCTTCAGCTTTACATGTATTGAACTAAAATAAATTGTGGTAGTAGCTGAGATGGATCCACAACTTATAATTTGAGCACTAACTGATTATTGAAATGACTGAAATTTTGGCATTAACTGTTTGTCTGTTAGCAAATTATCTCATGAACCACTGGATGGGTTTCAAGGAAACTATCAGAAAGTAATCGTTGGATGTTTATTTACAACTGATTAACATTTGGAGTTAACACACGTCAAGAAGGCCTTCACAGCTACCTGACCTTGAAAACCATATAAATGTCTAAAGCTCGGTCAAGTTTGCAGATACTGAGCTAAGATTTGGTGTGGTGGTAGCTGAGTGTTGTCTCCAATACATAATTCAAGCCCAGTGCATTGTGTCACATCCTTACTTAACACCTTGTTGGAATCAACCCTGTTTGTCTGTTAACAAAATATCTCATGAGTCACTGAATGGATTTTTATGAAACTCCCAGAAGGTAATCACTGAATGCWCATTTGCAACTGATTAACATTTGAAGTCGACCTTATTCAACATGGCTGCCACAGCTGAACAAACTTAGCAAACACAGATATGACTATAACTCAGTCAACTGGTGTGGCAGCACAAAATGGCCTAACAGATTTCTTGATTTAACACGTCTTGTGAGATGACAAGCGTGCATTTGTAATGCTAGTTTTCAATTATTTTAACATTAGTATGGTGATCTATGTTTTATTATCCAATAGAAAAACTCATAATAAGATAAGCAGCTAGATTTTTTGAAGGATGATGAAACAGAAGTCAATATTTTTATGTTCTATTTAAAAGTGTTATTTTGCTGTTGTTAGTTTTGAGATTTTATTTATTAGTCTGACTGTTTAGATTTGTGTCTGTTAAAGAGAAGGGAGAACAATATTGTGACCAGGACTGACCTCTCCTTCTGCAGGTGAAGGACCCTCGGTTCGAGTGGACCAAAGACAAGACATTAGTCCTGAGAGACGTGACYCACAGTGATCAGGGAGTTTATGCCAACAAACTGTCCCACAGCTTCACATATGAGACAGTTTGTCTGATTGTTGCAGGTAAAACCGATTTCTCTCTTATGCCTGGTATTTTTTCCTAAAGCCAAAAGTGAGCAAAACCCAACGTGTTTTTCTTTTGTAAGTGTATATATATATATA
>NW_013952403.1:7810018-7817330 GCF_001266775.1 Austrofundulus limnaeus | reverse complement strand
GCACCAGATTTAACTAAAGGGTAATTTACATCTATAGCCAACAGTAAAGTAGAAATAAGAGAGGAAAAAAATAAAAATAATATAAAATAAAACATTTTGCAATTAAAAAATACATAAAACATCCCACCTCACTCTCCAAACATAAAATCATGCCCACCTTCCAACCCACACAACCAGAAGCAACTCTAAAATTGATTACCCAGTGCAATTCAATAATTGCAACATTGAGTAGATTTAAGATATTTTTTTAAGATTATTTTTAAAACTAATAAAAGAACTACAGGTTTTTACATGATCGAGAGCAGCATTCCACTGAGCAATGGCTTTAACCGAAAAAGCTGCTTGTCCAAAGGCTGAGCGTCGATCAGGAACTTCACAGTTCTGCCTGGATGTTCTGGTTAAGTGCAAAGAAACAGCTGAACGACTAGAAACTAATTTTTGCAAACAGATTGGGGCTAAACCGCTTATAATTGTATATACTGTTTCCCTATTTGAGAAAACTCTAAAATTCTCAAAAGAAAACAAGTTATATTTCTGCACAATCTGACAATGATGATGTCTTAAAGGCTTGTTTTATTTATTTATATATTTATTATTTATTTATTAGCTCCACTTTGTTAATCAACTTTATAAGAGTAACAAAATCATAATGACTTCCTGCCACGTTTCTCAGGTTTTTTTGTATTTTTTTTGTCAGAATGCATCAGATCGTACCGTAAAAACTATGGCGAGAGCTTTGAGCACGCTATTCCCGAAAACGCGTCCCTGCTGGAGTTTTCTCCTCGGGGTGCCCCACCTGAGGCCATGGCGATCGTCCTGTGGAACCGGACCAACCCTGAAACGAGCGACGCGGGTCGGGGGCGGCTGCTGCGAGGGGGGAAGGCCTGGGTGGCGGAGAGAGTGACTCAAGCCGATCAGGGCAACTACACGGTGAAGGACGAAGACGGGAACGTGCTGTCTCGTTGCACCCTCTCTGTTCGTGGTGAGAGGCTGACAGATTGTTTATCTTTTTTTTGTTTTATATCTAACTACGGGATGATGCTCATATTTCATTATTCTCTTTGTATCTGTCACTCTCTCAAACCTTCATATTTTCCTCCCTCGTTCACCTCTCCTTTGACTCTAATGCAGGGCACTCCTTCAATATCACACGCTTCACTAAGGAGTCTTTAGCGCTTCCCTTATTTCTCCCTCTCCATCACGCTCATCTCATTTTTACCCCTAGCCGAATCCCAGACGAATCTTCCCTGGGCCCCTTCGACCCCAGACCCCCCCATGGCCGTGTACAGCTTCTTCACGAGGGCCGGATCATGGACTACGACCTGCGCTACAGAGGGATCATCTCGCTGAGCAGGAACGGCTCCGTCCACGAGGTCGTCATCATAAGGCTCTCGTCGAGACACGACGGGCTGTACGAGGTCCGAGACGGGGACGGAAATCTGGTTTCCTCCACCTACCTGCACATGATCGGTGAGCCGCGGCACGGGTCCCAGATTTAGCTGAACCTCAAGCGGGAGGGTCCCTTCTGCTAATCTTTGTCCCGTTTTTCTCTTCAAACCTTTGTAGAAAAAAAAGGGGGCACTTGGCGAGCGCTCTTCAAATCCATTTCTGTCCCGTCTGGTATGTTTGTGTCTCTGGCTTGTTTCATCTTGTTCATGAAGCGCTACCCAAACTGCAGCCTGTCGCAGATCTTCGCCGGCCTCAGGACAAACCGCACGCAACCAACCAACCCCCCCAGGGTTAACATCCAGGTGAGGGGAGCCACAGCTATGGCTGTGTCCAAACTCAGGGGCTGCATCCTTCGAAGGACCTGACCTATCCCGTCAACGTGGGCTGGGTCCTCCGTCATCCGTGAAATCCGGAAGAAAGAGGCTGTGAATTTGGGTCATCTAGCCTTGAACTTTATTCCCGCCCTTACCCCAGCGTATGTCCCAATGCCTAGCAATGGTGACAACGCTGAACAGAAACAATGAAGTTCGAAAATAGATCAAAATTAACAAAATATATTTTTAATTGACAAAATCAGTTTGGAGGCAATACATGAAACTAAGGGACCCGCCATACGAGTGTGTTTACAATGATTTCCGACAAGAATAATGGTAAAACAAAAGACAAAAACTTAAAAACACAACTACTTGATCAATTTCTTTACCGCCAGAATTTTATTTCAAACTGTACTCCTGTCTCTCGCTTTGTCTGCCATTTTAACCTGCAATGCATCTTGGGATAGGGCGGGCCGAGAAGGATATACTTGACCTGTCTCTCAAATCGAGGGAAAAGGAGGACACATTTGTGGATCGCAATTGGAGGAGCTTTCGACGTTGGACAGCCTTCGTCGCATCGCTGTGACGTAATCGGCCTTCGAAGGATGCAGCCCCTGAATTTGGACACAGCCTAGGCCACAGTAACTGACCTAGAGATGTGACACTAATCGATTTTTGCCAAATATCATTTAGACAGTGTCAGGAGAAATCACCTTACAGGGATATTCTGGTCATTTTTGAAGTGCCGTGCTGCCTTATAGTAATTAATAATTAGAACATTATCAGCACAGACTATGGAGAAAAAGGGCAGAGGTCTTCATTCAGGCTAGGCTAAAGGTTAGCCTAACAGGAAGTAATAACAGCGCTGCTGGTAACAGTTAGCATAAACCATGACCCGTGAGGAGGTGAGTTATCTTTCTTTGTGTTTTTGCAGAATTACACTCAGACCCATCCTCACCCTCCAGCCTACTACAGCCACCCCGAGCAGCCTGCGACGCCAAGGAAATGGACCCCTAGAACCAGTCCAGCTCACTCTGTAAAGCTCACTAATTCATTTAAAGGAGTTTAAACTGTGTAATGGAGTTCAAGTTAAAATAAATGTTTTCTTAGTATTTCCAGGGCTACTCTCCTGTTTTGATGGGGACTCCGAGATCTGAGAACCAAGAGCTACAAAGGCTCACAGCTGATAGTTCCTCAAATCATAATTTGGCCCCCCAGGTAAAACAATATTAACGGTTCAGTTGTATGTTATGCAATGAAATGGGATTCATAAGCATTTTTTTTTGTTTGTTTTTTGTTCTTTCCACCTAGCAGGACAAATCTAATGAGGAAGAGGAAAATATTTCCTTTTCTGTCCCTGGAGCTTCAGACTGCCTCCACTCCTCGGCGGATTGCATCCAGTTCCAGATCAAGAAAGACGGAGATGAGGACAGGTGGAGCCAATCAAAAGACTTTTTTTCCACGCTGCCGCTAGACACGGACACGTCTGAATCCTGCAGCATCTACACCTCACAGAAACTTGACTTTTTATAAAATAAAAACTGGAATAATGTAAAAAAAAAAGTATGACAGAGTTACAGAAGAGGTTTTTAAAATGACTATATGAAAATGGACAACCTTGTGTGCTCGGCTTGCACAGTTATAATTGTTTGGTTTGTTTTGATTTCTGAACCATGATTTAACCTTCATGTCTCTTGTTGCACTGGATAATGGTGCTCATGAATTCTCCTGCTGTTACCTACCTCCAGACCCTCAGGACCAACGTGATCTGCACTGTATTTGCTGGGCGTCTCCATATTTTACTGGTGTTTTGTGATCTCTAGGGCTACGTAAACATCAGGGTAGTGGTACGGAAGTTGGCAAAAAAAGAATCATTAAATACTTCATGTCATTATTGCATAAAGTGAACGGCTTACCCATYAAGTGAATCATTTCTGACTGCTGAAAAAAATGCATATAAGCGTCTGTTCTGCAATTTATGTATTTTTGCAAATGTAGTGTATTTATTCCTTAGACAATTGTAAAAGAAAAAATAATATGTATCAACAAGTACTGCAATAGCCTGCTAAACTTTCAGCTGTGTATACCTTATAATATCACTAAATTTATCTATTAACAGATACATCTCTAAAAAAAATAAATTGTATATTTAACACCGACGTCCTAAAATATATATATTTTTTATTCTGGGTGGGAAATAATACCAGGCTTCGCCAGTGTAGTGGTGCAGTTGCGCTTCTACCGGCAGAGGGCAGTGCAGGAAAAAAGACAATGTTTATTTAAAACAGCGAAGAAGAAAAAAGGAAGCAGTTCCTTTTGTAGCGGCAATGAAAGAACAGCGTGCTACTTCCAATTTGAGCAAAATATAAGTGTACAAAAGTAGGAATAAATTATAAAGTGCCGAGTGAGCATAATCCACTTTTAGGGGGAGACTGTTAGGACCACGCCTAGAAGATGTCTTTGGTTTGCGCGAGTAAGTAAAGCTGAATTTATTGCAAAGACGGAGCCTGTAACGTTAGCTTGGCGTGCTAATGCTACAAGCTAACACTGCTAACGTTAGCGGCTACGCAAACTGCCTCCTGCCTCCTAGAGTTTCACTCTAGGTTTGATGTCAAAAATATTTATCATAATTATATCTGAGTTTCAAGCGGTATCTGCGTTGTTTTTCATTTCTTCTTTCTCCAGTCTGCAACGAGGTACCGGAGCACCCGTGCATCTCTCCGGTGTCCAATCATGTGTTCGAGCGCAGGCTGATCGAGAAGTACATCGCGGAGAACGGGACGGATCCGATGAACGGACAGCCGCTGTCTGAGGAGCAGCTGGTGGACATCAAAGGTAAACTAGACCCGCTGGATGAAATGTTTTGTCTGATTGAGGTCTGTGCTGAAAGTAACACTTAAGTAWTGTCTAAATGACATTATCAGAAACACACATAAATTGCATTTATTTATTTTATATAGTTATATTTACATACATAGTTTATTTAGGTTTTCTGTTTTTAATCAGCTATTGTACTTTTCCTATTGAAATAAATACACATAAACAAATTCCTTAAGTGAAGTATATTCATTATCATTGCACCTAAATAGGTTTTATCTTTACATGTAGAGTACTAAGTGCTAAACAAAAATAATAAATGAGCACAGAGAAACATTGTTCCACAACAGTGTATCAGCACTATAATTGTCCAAGTTTTTTTAACTTTATGGGAGAGAAGCTGATTTATTTTAGAAATGTAAATTTACAGATTGAGTAATTGACCAACCAGCTAACTGGTTCATGATTGTGAGTGACTTTGTCTGATCCTTAAGAATTTCAATATAAAAAATGATTGTACAAATAAGTCAGAGCTTCTAACTGCACGAGGACAGTTTGAGCACCAGTTGAACCCAAATCTCACATGGCTGAATTTGTTTTTAGTTTAGAATAACTATAATTTGTATAACACTTTTGCATAATAGATTTCGAAATGATCTGAGAGTTGCTATGCTGTAAAAAGGAAAATTAAAAAATGTGCATGACTGAACTCAGCCGTGTTTTGAAATTGACCAACTTTTTTCTGTTTTAGTGACACATCCTATCAGACCAAAGGCTCCGTCCGCAACAAGTATTCCTGCCATTCTCAAGTCTCTTCAAGATGAGTGGGTGAGTAAACGGACAAGAGGGTGGCAAATCTGCAACACAAATTAAACTTTACTGAAATACCACCTCAAAGTGCTTCACGACACAGTGTGTGCCCTCATAAAGCCCCTACACACATTAATACAGCACTCTACTGTGTCTTTACAAAGATAATCTGAATCAAAACGCAACTACATGTTGTATGTTTCAAGTTCCTGCTGCTAATATTCAGTCAGTTGTGACTTTGAGCAGAACAAAACTATTTCTTTGAATTGTTTTGCATGCAGCAACCAAGATAGAAAAAAAAACATTTGTTTGACAAAAAGATTCAAATGTGTTGCACTGAAATTGCTTCTTAAAGCAATTTCAGAACTTTTAAGCTCAGCCAGAACGCCCACATGGAGTTCCGTTAAGAAATCAATTTTATTCACTAAAAAAAAGTCTAAATGTGTTCATTTTTCTTTTTCCCCTGTTGTTTACTAGGATGCTGTCATGCTACATAGCTTCACCTTGCGGCAGCAGCTGCAGACGACTCGYCAAGAACTCTCGCACGCCCTTTATCAACACGATGCCGCCTGCAGAGTCATCGCTCGACTCAACAAGGAGGTCACTGCTGCCAGAGAAGGTTAGGGTGTCCTCTACTGAAAGTTCAATCAGATGTGTTCTCCACACCCACATTAGCTCATTCATAATGTTACGTGTGTTTGTTGTGTTTTACAGCTCTTGCCACACTTAAACCTCAAGCTGGACTGGTGACCCCTCAAGCAGTCCCAGCCTCTCAGCCATCAGCTGCAGTGAGTCAACGACTTGTATTTGATTAAAACGCCACAAACGCTGTTTGACAACTCTTAACAGTTTAATGTTTTGTGTGTCAGGGTGCTGGCGGAGAGCCTATGGAGATCAGTGAACAGGTTGGAATGACTCCAGAGATCATTCAGAAGGTACGATTTGTTTCTTTCACCTACATATTTATATTATTCTGTCATAGCCTATCTAAAGTGTTTAATCATGTTTTTTTTTTTCAATTACAGCTCCAAGACAAGGCTACTATCCTCACCACAGAGAGAAAAAAGGTATTTTTAAAATATAATTTACTGTTTTAACTCCATGTTTTGTAAGCACTGAGTAAGATCTCTAGTGTGGTGATATACAGTATAATTTATACTCAAGCTTCTTTCTTTAGAGAGGAAAAACTGTTCCAGAGGAGCTGGTCAGAGCTGAGGATCTCAGCAAATATCGCCAAGTGGCCTCGCACGCTGTAAGTATTGGTTCTGYAGAATCTGTAGAGTGAAACTGTTCAGATGATGTTTTTGATGCAAATGGTTTCACCGTTCTTGTGTTTTCTTCAGGGTCTTCACAGTGCCAGTGTTCCTGGCATTCTGGCTCTGGATGTGTGTCCCTCAGACACCAACAAAGTCCTCACTGGTATGGTGAAAACATTTTTCTGTTCCTCTATATTTTGTTACTGCGTTGTGTTCTGTAGAAGAATCAGACACAATGAAATGTATTACTGGATTGGACATTGCCTGCAGCTGCTGTAGCTAGTGACGCGCCACCATAGGARCCATCACTGAGTCATGTCAACAAAATGGTACAGTTTCATTGTGGGATGTGCATCAATCTGTCACATAAATATTCGTAGCACTGTTATTTCTCATCCAATTTCTATAAAATATGGCTTAAATTAAAGCTGAGAAAATTGCAGATGTTGTGGTATGTAAAAATATGTATTTGCTCGAGATAAATCTATAAGCAGTGTGGGAAGTTTTTATTATAGGTTTTTGCTAATGCATTTACTGTAGAAGCCCCTTTCCACTAACTCATGTATGCCATTGTATTGAGATTCAATTATAATTTAATTTAGACTTTCAGTTGAAATCTGAAACAAATGCTCTTAAAAGGAAACACACACACACACACACACACAC
>NW_013952403.1:7774537-7808754 GCF_001266775.1 Austrofundulus limnaeus | reverse complement strand
TCCATAAAGTAGGGGGTTGTATTATACACAGGTTTTTGGTGATTAGAATTTTTTAATGCTTTTTAAGCTCAAAAAATTATGATTGCAATATACATGAAAAAAAATACGGTAGCTTTGCTTACGAAATGTACGGTGAAAGGAAAAAAAAAAATTATGGAGTTTTTTATAATGCTGACTGGACAACATTCGTACCAGTAATATAGATCTACACAGTTCTTAGTAGTAGTAGTAGTAGTAGTAACTAGTAGTAGTAGTAACTAGTAGTAGTAGTAACTAGTAGTAGTTAGTAGTAGTAGTAGTAACTAGTAGTAGTAGTAGTTAGTAGTAGTAAGTAGTAGTAGTAGTAGTAGTAGTAACTAGTAGTAGTAACTAGTAGTAGTAGTAGTAGTAGTAGTAGTAGTAGTAGTAGTAGTAGTAGTAGTAGTAGTAGTAAGGAATATAATAATTTATTGGAACAGCCAGTGGGTTTACTCGACATTTTCTGCATCTCCGACATATTTTTGAATAAAAATATTTTGATGGGTTGTAAAATGTGATAACCTTGATCTTGTTGTTGTACTGTTGACAATTTATGCCAAAATATTGCATCCCTTTTTGACATTTCTTGCGTRACTGTCTGCTGCATCTCCTTTTTTACCACCATTCCTCGATGTTCCTCAGTCACAACTCAGTGCACAGCAATGGCACCTGTGCGGTGCACAATAAGTCACATGATGTCCCATCCAGTAATACAGATCAACGATCAGACATGGACTTGTTTCCTTCTAGGTGGAGCTGATAAGAACGTGGTRGTGTTTGACAAGAGCGAGGAGCAGATTGTGGTGACTCTTAAAGGTCACACCAAAAAAGTCACCTCTGTCATTTTCCATCCATCTCAGGTGATTCTTTCTCCTTTTCTTTTGTTGTGATAAAAATTATACTGATAAATGTGCCAAAAAAAGGTACACTTCTTGACTCTGTTATCTTTCCTTCTCCAGTCTATGGTCTTCTCTGCCTCCCCCGACGCCACCATCCGTGTGTGGTCGGTTACTGGGGGCAACTGTGTGCAGGTGGTGCGTGCCCACGAGGCAGGCGTCACTGGACTCTCTCTGCACGCCACTGGAGACTACCTGCTCAGCTCCTCTGAGGATCAGGTGTGCTTTCAGCTTAAATCAGTAAACAAACAAAAAAAAATCCCACATTAAGCTATTTCATCTTACTCACTTTGTTGTTGTTTTTCCAGTACTGGGCCTTTTCTGATATTCAAACTGGTAGAGTTCTCACCAAAGTTACTGATGAAAGTGCTGGCTGTGGTAAGAGCATCTGTGATTACTTTTGCGTTTAAACGGCTTGCCTGATGTCCTGCAGTCTGTTTCACAATGAAAAGGTTTTGTTTGGGTTCCACAGCTCTCACGTGTGCTCAGTTCCACCCTGATGGTCTCATTTTTGGCACCGGCACGGCCGACTCCCAGATTAAAATCTGGGATCTGAAGGAACGCACCAACGTGGCCAACTTCCCCGGCCACTCTGGCCCTGTCACCTCCATCGCTTTCTCTGAGAACGGATACTACCTGGCCACAGGTGAGGAGGAGTACACACTAATTCTTCACACTCCACCTATATCTTTAATTTGTGTTTACATGTGAAGTTGCAGACAGATATCAGAACTTGGTTATGCATTGAAACACCAAATTTTCCTTCTCTTGGGTTCATATTTGTTGGAGATCATAAACATCGCTGCTTGTATTTTAGGTGCTCAGGATAGCTCTGTTAAACTGTGGGATCTGAGGAAACTGAAGAACTTCAAGACCATCACGCTGGACAACAATTATGAGGTAATAATATCCATATTTTCCCTGTTGTAGGAAAGAAACATTTCTGTTTTGCAAATGAGTTAAGCTAGCAGCCTGCATAAAACATGCAGACTGTGTCTGCGACATTGTTCYGTGTCAACAATGTTTAACACGTGTACTGTGAGGATATGTTTGTAGGTGGCAGTACTGCAAGATAAAGGTCCAAAAAAATTCRGCTCTTTTCTGATTTTTATTTGTTTTTCAGCTGTTTTCTTGTGATCTCAGAGATGGGGAAGTTTTAAAGCTTTTCCCAAACAATAAACAAGCCATTATTGTGTTGTCTGTTATTATCTATGATTACACRTCATGTTTGATTTGAAACAGCACTATCCTTAAAATTAAAATTTATGTGTATGTTGAGTATAAAATGTGCTGCAAATAAAGATAGAGAACAAAGTGTCCTGAAAGGAACAGTGTGATCCTGGCTAATGTCTTGGTATTTCAGCTGTCTAGAGACAGCATTGTACTAACRGTTAAATGTGACCCATCACATCGAACTGAGGATTAAGTTTCAAGATGGTCTAGTGAGTTATAGCAAGCATTGGTTGAAAAATTAGCAATTTCTAGATTTAGTCAAAATATGGGAGCCTTGAATGATATATCTTAAATACAGTATAATTATAAAGAATGTTTTGTAGCACTTTTCTGAGCCGTAGCAACAACTAACCATGATTATGAGCCAAAAAAAACGTACAGTTTTCACTACTTTTCCCATGTGTTGGCGTAGCTTCTTTTAATCCAATATCCAAATATAGTTTGAGGTTTCGTCTTTTTAAAATCTGTCAAAAAATCCTCATAATACAGTATGTGAAAAATAGGATGTAGAYAGATTTTCAAGGGATTATCTCAATTAGCTAGACAATTTGAGCCTCAGCTTAGAGCGGTTCATATCAGGATGAGGGTATCAAATGTGGCTTAAAATGCCAGAAATGTGTTAAAAAAGTAAAATGTGCTAAGTTCAAAATACAGACATGTTGAATAATGGTGCTTTCATTTTTCAGGCTGTTTCATCGTATTTGTTCTTGTTTCTCCTCAGGTGAAGTCCCTTGTGTTTGATCAGAGTGGAACCTACCTGGCTGTCGGAGGGTCTGACATTCGTGTCTACATCTGCAAGCAGTGGTCTGAGGTTCTCAACTTTACAGGTGAGGAGAAGGAAAAATACAGAAAAGATTTTATCTGATGTGTATGTGACAGTGGTTCATCCCAGAGAGCATCATTTTTATTTTTTCACACTTTAGACCATACAGGACTGGTGACTGGAGTGGCCTTTGGAGAAAACGCGAAGTTCCTGACCTCAGCAGGAATGGACAGAAGCCTCAGATTTTACAGTTTGTAGAAAAGCAGAAAATCAACGATAAGATGATGAAGATGAATCGATCTGTTTGAGCAGTCGCTTTCCTGTGTCATTTTTAGAAAACAAAACAAAATCATTGTTCACTATACTACTTSGTTGTGTTAGTCGTACCAGGATGCCAGGAAAGATTTTGCATTTTACAAATATTACCTTTTTTTTAAACCATAGCGGTATGGTAAGTGTAACATCTGTTGGCTTTGTGGGTTTAAAATCTAAATGATGTGAGATAAAAAAATAATAATAAAAAAAAACAAAGGCCAGCATAAAATTCCTGTTCTGTTGCCAGCAGTTTTAATTTGTAGTTTTTTATTTTTTCCATTTTTGTATGTGTGTGGGGACTTTGCTTCTTAATGTAGACTAGCTTCTTTACTGTATTTTTTAGGTTAAATGAAAAAAAAAAAAACACCTGGTGATCTACAGTAAAGTGAAAGATGACGCATTTGCTTCTGGTGGAAAAACGTCATATTTAGCTTTCTTCAGTTTCATATCTCATTTTATGTTTTGTTTCAACATGTTTTTTTTCCCTACTGTAAATTTGTCATTGCTTACCGTTGTTCCTAATGCACCTCTGCCTTTGATGATAAAATAAAATATCTTTTTCAAATTATTTCAGTTTTTTTATGTGCTAACGAATGTTTTTAAAAAAGCCTTAACCATAAACATTGTTTACCAAAATTTAAGTTTTAGTCATTTTAACATAAGTACTTAACTGAAACTAAATATGACAGCTTTTGAGGCAGAAAGTGTGAATTACAGCAGTTTAAATTCAGGAATTAAACTGAATTATTTTTTATCTAAGAATGGATCCTGCATTTTCTTATTAAATTCCTTCAAATTTTCATAAACAAGTGAGTAATTATAAGATTTTTGTTTGAAAGTTATATTTTTGCACTTATACAGCCCTGACATGCCCTCCAATAGTAGTGAAGGACATTAAACTGTAGATAATTAAAACATTGGCCAGGCACTCACTTAATTGTTTTATTATAAAACCTTTCATTAAAATTAAACCAAGAGATKTTTTAGATGTTTTCAAGTAGGGGTCTCTGCAGACGAGAAGGCATTTCCAAAGAAAGGCGGTTCTTAAGAGAAACACCTGATTGGACGGACGTCTTTCAATGGGTATACCTGATTGGACGAGCACAAAGGGCGTGCCTACAGGCCTCTACCTGATTGGACGAACAAAAATAGGCATTATTAAAGCACATCACCTGATTGGATGATCGGTGCTTCGGCGTTTCTTTGTATTATTAGCTTACTTTCTACCCTAGCACTGGACTTTCTTATTTATTTTCAATACATTTAGYTTTACAAACTTGCTGTTGTTATCATGGTAATTAGACGACTTGGAAATAACAGCWGGCAGGTTAGCTGCTGGTATTATATGTCTATATGAAGACGCAGACGCAGTGTCRGACCCACTGTCTTCATTCATTATTTCTGCATATATTTATTAAATTGTGGCCAGGTTATGAACAGTTAATATCTTACCTGTTGTAGATAGCTCTTTGAACAACTTCAAGTTTGGAAAAAATAAAAAAAGCTAAATTATTACCAGAGGGCTAGCAGTTAATCTTAGCAGAACCAAACTGAAGCTGTTCTTGGTGCGATCTACAGCAGGTAAGATATTAACTGTTCATAACATTTCCATARAAGCCAAATATTTCATAACTACTGAATCATAATATTTGGACGTTGTAATTTATACATTTAAAAAATCTAATCATTTAGAGATGCTACATCAYATCAAATGGGATATCTTGTGAATGTAAGATGCTAAGTATTATTTTACAGATAATATCTGATAATTTAGTCTTAATAATTTTTAATAAAGTGAGCTTCCATAATTTAGAGCAATTTTTAAGTTGTTAGCTTTAGCCCTTGTGTTGCTCAGCTGAACCTCTGCAGCCCTCTGAATGACACCGGAAGTCTTGCCTCCTCGTGGCCAGACGAGAGTCGCACGTCGACCGTCACGTGAGTCCACAGTAACGTGACTCCGTCTGAAACGGGAAATGGGAAAAGAAAAACCACAAGTTGTCTGAAAGCTCTCTACAACGAGTCCACTTTGTYACGGAACCGGGTCGGGCCGCCGAAAACAGAACCTGTGGGAGTTAAAGAAGGTGCAGGCGGGTGAGATAACAGCCGTTTAGCTTGTTTTGATGCTAATTGTTTGCTTTATTTATCTGCTTGTCCATGACTGTTTATGCCATGACTTTTTTTGTCTTATACTTTTACTTCTATTTCGCTCACATTAAATAATTACTAAGTAAATCGTAAATTATCGTGCATTTTCTCTTTTTATTGACGCGTTTCGTTTTGTAACTCAAATCGAAACTTTGCACCATGACAAAAAAAAATCTGGACAGTTCAGGTGATCATTACAGCCAGAACACAACTCCCCCACTTCTTGTTTTCTATCCGTGTTGTTTGTTGTAGTCGTTTATTTTGACAGTTTTCGACTTGACCAATTTTGTCGTTTCCTCCACACAATTCTCTGTTTACTGGGTTTCTGTCAGATGATTCCCATTACAGAGGCCAGTCTAACTGTAATTCAATCAACAGCACAAATCACAAGCTACAGAATGCTGCCAAAAAATGTTAAAACAGAAAATATTCAGTCCCAGAACTAAAACAGACTGCACAAAAGTGGGATTTATTTCAGTTTTTGTCCACGACCTCATCCGCTTTAGGAAAGTGACGCCAGGAATCTGGAAACTAACGCTTAATTTTTGATCTTTTGTTTAATTTGTACTTGTTTGTCAGTTTTTAGGTCACATGAAAAGCAGAATAAGTGTTGCAGTTATTGCTATATAAAAGATGAAACATGAATGTGCAACAATGGAAATTCCACCTGATGATCACAATGAGGAAGATGTGGTTCTTCCTCTTTTCTGCAGTTACAGGTTCTCGTTGTCCTCTGAGCTGTTTATGATTTCTAAARCTGTTCGTTTGTCACTTGTTTCCAGGTGGTCATGGGGTCCTTGTTTCGAAGCGAGGAGGTCTGTCTGGTGCAGCTCTTCCTCCAGTCCGGCTCGGCCTACAACTGTGTCAGTGAGCTGGGAGAGCTGGGCCTGGTGGAGTTCAGAGACGTGAGTCTTATAAACGTTGGACTTTCCACTCGGCTCGTCATCTTTCGCTGCGAAGCTCAGAAAACACAAAGGCAAAAAGGGGCAGAGAGGAATTTGTCTCCTGACCAGCTTGTTATTGATTTGTAACTTTGTTGTGTATTTTGAAAGCTTTTAACAGTTTTCCTACACCTCATGAGAACTACAATCACCAATTCTGACCTGATTTTAAAGAAAAGTAAAATCTTTAGCTGGTGTGACRAACTGTGTGTGATCAGGTGAGCATGAATAACCCTGTTGCTCTCCTGTTTTTCCTCCCTTTTCCATGTTTCAGTTAAATCCCAACGTGAACGCMTTCCAGAGGAAGTTTGTCGGYGAGGTCAGACGATGCGAGGAGCTGGAGAAGACTTTCAGTAAGCGCTGACTCGTTCTTCCCCCTCGTGCATTTCCATCTTCTTCTTCTATTAGTCTCGTTCTGCTTTTCCATCTCTGCCCCTTTCTGACGTCCACTCTGTCCTTCAGCCTTCCTGGAGCAGGAGATCAATCGCTCCTTATCTCCGCCGCTGCGGGGGCCCCTCCCTCCTCCGACCCCGGTGCCTCCGGCCCCGCAGCAACGGGAACTCATCACCATAGAGGAGGAAAGCGAGCGGCTGGCGAGAGAGCTGCGAGAGGTGAAAAACTAATCGGCTGTGATAAATCATTTTGTTATCGCCCGCTAGCAAACAGCATATTTTTGTGTTGGCTAATTCACATTAGCCATTAGCTATTAGCTGAGAGTCATAACACTTTTCATCGTCTTTTACTTCAGTCAGGTGGAGGTGAGCGGATCGATCCAAGTATGTAGAGTATTGATACCAACGTTGTGCAGTTTAAGTCTTGTAACTCAGCACACATTCAGCAAYAAGAGTCCACTTTCTTTGTCTCTTTTCTTTAAATTGTCCATGTCCTGGATGACTGAGAATCCACAGAAATGTATGACTTTAATGTCTGTCATATTGATGCCGAAGTTACTGTATCAATATTTGAGTTTTAGCACRTCACTCCCTTTCCAAAAACAAAATGCTGCACCGGAGGAGCCGGCAAGAGACGGGTTTAAATGTAAACAGTGAACTAAACAAACAGGTCAGATAGTTATTTAATCAGCGCACCAGCTTCAGAATCGACATGCTAACGTGTAGCATCCACAGGCTACTTCTGTAAACAGCATCCTGAATCTAGCGTCAATATTTTTATTATCATGCCATGTGGGTCAAATCAGTGCCGTGGAGAGTTCACGCTGGAATTTAAAATATAATGTGAACGACCACGCAAAAAAAATAAAAAAAGATTTTTGCAAAAAGTTATTTTTGCAAAAAAAGTTATTTTTGCAAAAAAAGTTTTTTTTTTTTTTTTTTTTTTTAAAAAAGGATTTTTGCAAAAAAAAAAGGGGGATTTTTGGGAAAAAATGGATTTTTGCAAAAATATCAGAATTAAGACCTGCAAAGTGAATGTAGTCTGTAACTCTGGCATTAAAGTCAGCAAGTCTTTTAATTTTATATAATTTTTTTAAATTTCCCAGGTGTCCAGGAACAGAGACAGCCTTCGAGCTCAGCTCAATCAGCTCCATCAGTACAGAGGAGTTCTTACCAGAACACACTCGCTCACAGCCATGCAGGTGACTACCAATCGCCACCGGTTCTGAATCAACTCTGAAATAAAGTCGGAGGACAGAACTAATATGTTTCCATCTTTTCCTCTCACAGGCACCTCCACCTGCTCTGGAAGGCCACGGCCTGTTTGACAACCGTCAGGACATCCGCCTCAGGTTCAGCTCATTTCCAGACGCTCCTGTTGAGTTTTCCTAAACGTCCCTCAGCTTTCACCGAATTTCAAAGCCTCTACTCTCCTCTTCCTCAGTTTTGTGGCAGGAGTGGTCCATCCTTGGAAGGTCCCGTCGTTTGAACGGTTGCTGTGGCGTGCGTGTCGCGGTTACATCATCGTGGACTTCAGAGAAATGGGAGAACCACTTGTGCACCCAGACACGGTTAGATGCTGGAGACCTCAAGTTGGTCACACCTCATGAGTTTCTGCTCTTACCTAATCTAAATGCCGATTTTTTTTTTTTCTTTCAGGGGGAAATGGTGCAATGGACCGTGTTCCTTATTTCCTTTTGGGGAGACCAGATTGGACAGAAGGTTAAGAAGATTTGTGATTGGTAGGGAAATCAGTGCACCGGTTTTATTATTGTTATTTTTTCTTATGTTTTCTAACAAGACCAACGTTTTTCCAGTTTCCACACACAGACATTTGCGTACCCTGAGAGCACCGCAGAGAGAGAGGAAATTCTGCAGGGGCTTCAGGGTCGAATTGAAGACATCCACTCTGTAAGTGGAGGAAATCCACGGTGCCCCTTTCCAGAAAGCATTTTGTTACTAAACTCTCTCCTTTCACTTCCGTCTTTTTTTTTGCATTTCCAGGTGTTGAATCAGACCGAGGCGTTCCTGCAGCAGCTGCTGGCGCGAGCCGTGGCCTTCTTGCCTGCGTGGAAAGTGAAAGTCCAGAAGTGCAAGGCCATCCAGATGGTTCTGAACCTCTGCAGTCCCTCCGTGACCGACAAATGCCTGATCGCCGAGGCCTGGTGTCCCAGCGCCAAGCTGCCGGAGCTGCAGAGCGCCCTCAGAGAGGGAGGGGTGAGGAGGACGCTGCAGCGACCGGAGGCCGGGTGGTTTAAAGGGACCCCTGATTAGTTGTAACATTAGACTTTATTTGATAAACATTTATTTTAACTGTAAAATCAAGACTGTAAAAATACTGTAGGCTGTTTAGTTTTGTAATTTTTTTAAATATATTTTAACACAGGCGGAGCCAGTTTATTTACACACAAAGCATTTTGGGTAAATAATGATGTGGGTAGGTCCTCGGTGTGTGCTAGCTATATCCACCCTGAAGGCTAATCTTGGACAATATCTGATGATCGACTCTTTTAAATGAAACCAGAGAGCGTTGACAGAGAGGAGAAGGTAGAAATGACTCAGCCTGTAACTGAAAATATGGATGGAGGACAACAGAGCTGCTTCATGGAAGAAGAACCTCAGCTTAGCCTGTTAGCCTTCGCGCTAGCGCCGATACCATATTGCCTTATATGTATTAGCTAGGTGCTAGTGCGACAAACAAGCTAAACTGAGGTCCTCCATCTTTATTTTCAGTTGCAGGCTGAGTCATTTTTGCGTTCCCCTCTCTGTCATGTGGATGGAGGACCTCAGTGACGAGAGGAGAATGTGTAGCGCTGAGCTAATAAATATATATAGTGATAGCATTTGGGCTAATGTTAAAGCTAACAGGCTAAGCTAAGGTTCTTCTTCCATGAAGCAGCTCTGTTGTCCTCCATCTATATTTTCAGTTACAGGCTGAGTCATTTCTACCTTCTCCTCTCTGTCAACGCTCTCTGGTTTCATTTAAAAGAGTTGATCATCAGATATTGTCCAAGATTAACCTTCAGGGTGGATATAGCTCACTAGCAGCCTCACACCGAGGATCTATCCACGTCATCAATTACCCAGAATGCTTTGTGTGTAAATAAAATGGCCCTGTCCGTGTTAAAATATATTTTTAAACTTAAAAATATGTTTAATAAATAAAGTCTAATGTTACAACTAATCATGGATCCCTTTAACACCCATAAACAACTCTGTTTCTGTCCGCAGAGGAAGAGCGGCAGCAGCGTTGATTCTTTTTACAACCGCCTGCCCTCCAGCACCCCTCCGCCCACTCTGTTTCCTCTCAACTCGTTCACCACAGGTTTCCAGAGCATCGTAGATGCTTACGGAGTGGCCACCTACCGTGAGGTCAATCCTGGTACGTCACCGGGAACGTTTCCCTGAAAATGAAAATAAAACAAATGAACAAAAGAAAAATCCGTTCAGTTTTGCACCAYATGATGAGTGATGCCTTGTTTCTTCCTGCCTCTGCAGCCGTGTACACCATAATTACATTCCCCTTCCTGTTTGCGGTGATGTTCGGCGACGTGGGTCACGGTTTGCTGATGTCTCTGGCTGCCCTCTGGATGGTCCTCGAGCAGAATGACCCCAAACTGAAGAACAGTACAAATGAGGTGGTTTTTACCCCCAGTGCTAATCTTATACTTAGAAACAAAACGATTGTATCCAACTTCACATCACAACAAGCAGATGTTTGTTTTTTAAGACTAATTTAGCTTATCTTTTGTACAGTTTAGTCTAATTTTGTTCCCAAAGTATTAAAAAAACAATCCACATAAAGATAGCTAAAACAAGATAAAAAGAAATGCCAGTTCAGGAGACCGTTTTATCTTTTTTTATTTGACAGGAGTTCAGTCATCTGCAGCCTCTCTTCTCCTACGCTGCTGTATAGATAAGGTCTAGTTGTGTTTAAAAAGGGATTTATCTTTTATTCATGCTCTCCCCAGTGAAGTTTCCCATAAATCAGGCCCAAATGGGAGCGCCTTAATCTTGTTTTAATCAAAGGGGAACTCGTTTTAGGAGTGTTTTGAAATGCATTTTCAGATCTGGAAGATGATGTTCGGAGGACGATACGTGATCCTCCTGATGGGCCTATTCTCCATCTACACAGGGGCCATTTACAACGAGTGCTTCAGCCGAGGCCTCAACACCTTCAACTCATCGTGGCACGTCCAGCCCATGTTCGACAGGAACATATGGAAGTGAGAACAGCTCGAACGTTGTTAGGATTTCTGGTTTTGCCTGCTTTTTTTTTCTTTCCCTTTTTAACATTTGTGGTTTCTGCCTCAGCTCCTCGGTGCTGCAGGGGAGCCCGTTTTTAACCATGGACCCGAATGTGACCGGCGTTTTTACCAGCCCCTATCCGTTTGGAATTGACCCTGTACGCCTGTCACACTCCTCGTGTTTCAGTCTAAAACAAGCAAGAATAAACCAGTTCTTATTCTGCCTTTTTTTTAAAGGTTTGGGGTTTGGCCAACAACAAACTGACCTTCTTAAACTCCTACAAGATGAAGATGTCCGTCATCATCGGGGTCATCCACATGACTTTTGGAGTCTGTTTGTCGTTCTTCAACTACTGGTCAGTCGCAATGTTTATTTCCTTTTTTACGTTTTTGTGTTGTTGTTTTTTTACGACACCCACCGTTTTCCTGGCGCCTCCACTTGTTGCTTTTATTCTCTTGTGTTTCTGCAGGCACTTTGGAAAAACCAGCAGCATATTCTTCGTGCTGATCCCAGAGCTGTTCTTCATGCTGTGTCTCTTCGGCTACCTCGTGTTCATGGTGGTCTTCAAATGGATCGTTTACACCCCTGATAAGTCCAAAATGGCCCCCAGCATACTCATCCACTTCATAGACATGTTCCTGTTCACAGCCAACCCAGATAACCCGCCGCTGTATACGGGTCAGGTGCGTGTTCAGAAACAATTCACACTTTTTTTCCCGCCTTCAATAAAGTCACTGGGATTTATTAGTAGATTTTTAATATGTGACCCATCATATCAAAATGAGGATTCAGTCAAAGTTGGTCAAAATGATCTAATCACATTTTCAGATTCTGGCTTTAAAAGCTACATTTTGATCCCTGGATTGTTCTGATTTCATCAGCTTATCCAGAGATATGACTTAATTTGTCTCATTGGTTATGATAATACTTTACTGTTTGGTCTGAATCCTAATTTTATGTAAATTTATTAAGTAAGTTTTGATGTCAATCTAAAGCGGAAACTTCAAATTGTATTTGTATAATAAGATTTCCCAGTTGGAAAGAAACAAAAACTTTGCTAGCTCACAGGGAAAAATTCAAAATTTTAAGGCATTTTTTTCTCAAAATCAGTTTTTTTTGTTGGTACTGCTCAAAAAAAAATCTTCAAAATATTTTTTTAGGATTATATTTCAGACAGTTCATTGAAATGATACAGTGATAAGGCATTAATTCATTATATTTTGACAAAATGCAATTTTTGCACACGTTTAAATCAAAACCCTATTTCTGCCACTTTCCACTCATTTCGATATGATGGGTCACATACATTAAAAGTTCATACAAATTATTTTTGTCAAATTTAGCTAATAGGTAAAGTAGTGATATTTTAGAGGTGTCACTATTATCCATATTTTGCTGAAGTTATAAAAAAATTATTTATGCTTAAATTTCTTTTAATTTTCTGTTTTTAGTTTAAGGTTGTCGTGCTTGACTTTTCTTTTCTGTTGACACAATGTTCTTAAGCAGCTGAGACCTCAGATGCCATGTTTATTACAAGCACATGAACACAATAATACAGTCATAACAACCGGCGCTTTCACATCCTTTACCAGCTACAATGCTGCAGTTGTTGCTCCATGTTTAATGTAATGTTCTCCAATTTGAAAAAGTCTGGAGATCGTTATTTTGAACTGTACTGATTTGTGCTAGTGAGGCGGATTGTTGGCAGAAACGGCCGTGTTGAAAACGTTTTTTCATCTTTTTAAATGTTTTTTTCTGTGTAGCTTGTGGTGCAGAAGGTCCTGGTCGTGCTCGCTCTGTGTTCCGTCCCCGTCCTCCTGCTGGGGAAGCCGACGTGTGAATACTTGGCTTTCAGGAAAAGGCGGCACTACGCAGTAAGTTTCACCGACTTTGTCTTTTTTATGTCGTGAGACGCATTTTTCAACGAACGCTCTGTGACGTCAGGATGAAGAGAGGCGTCCGCTGGTGGCCGAGGACGGCTCCGTAAACACGAGTCAGGGCGAGGTGGAGGCTGAAAGAGAGGTAACACTGAACACAGCTGAAGTCGTGGCACAGAGGGAATCTCTGTTGTGCTCGTTATTTTTTATTTAATTTAATGTTTGGATCTGCACTTCCAGCAGGAGTTCGACGCCGCAGACGTGTTCATGCATCAGGCCATCCACACCATTGAGTACTGCCTGGGCTGCATCTCCAACACAGCGTCGTACCTGCGACTCTGGGCTCTCAGTTTGGCTCATGCACGTTAGTACAGACACGCGTCATCCTCACATGGTGCACGCAAATAAAATCAAGACTTCCTGTCTCAAAYCAGACATGTGAAGTCAGTTATTCATCCACTCGTGAGGTTTGTTTTTCTTCCCCCTCCTCAGCCAGCTGTGGCTCTCTGACAGTGAGTCATTTGTGTCTCTGCAGAGCTCTCAGAGGTGCTGTGGGTGATGGTCATGCGTCTGGCCCTGAGGTGGCAGGGCTACGTTGGATCTGCGGTGCTCGTAGTGATTTTCTTCTTCTTCGCTTTGTTGACCGTCTCCATCCTCCTGGTTATGGAGGGACTCTCGGCTTTCCTGCACGCACTCCGTCTGCACTGGTACGGAAGGAAAAAATATATATTTTTAAGGTTCATAAAAGCAAAATCACATGCAGGTTGCACAGTTTTTTTTTTAAGATCTGAGGTTGCTAAAAAGATCAATTATATTTAGGTATTTAAAAATATGTTTTCGTAATTGTGTGAATGCTTATCAAACATTCACATTATTGAGATCATTTTTTTTTCTTCTGTACATTTTTTTGGCATGTATCTCGCCCCACAATTTTTTATGATTTCAACAGTTTATAACATTCAGCTACTTTCAGGACATTCTGACTATGACTTTTGGTACTTCAGCAATTTTTACTTTTCAAGATATTTAGCTTATTCTGACTTTTTTTTCCTCATTGAAAAGAAAAGAAGCTGTCTTAAATATTCTAAAAACCCTTTGAAATATTCAGAAATCTTTCCTGTACTTTTTATTCTGGTACTATTTTTACCTCTTTTTGCCAATTTCAGCTTTCTTCAGCTTCTACTGAGCTGATTTTTAGCTACCATTTTAACCCTTTCTGGTATTCTTTCTGCTAATTTAAGCCATTAATGCTTCTTTCAGCTGTTTTGTRTGTGTGTTTTATTTAGCTACTTTTAGCTAATTTCAACATTAACATTTTTGCAGGAAATGCAAATTCTTTAGTTAAATATTATTATTTTGGTAAGTCTTAGCTCCTCTTTAAGCCCACTGCAGAATAAGGTAGACAAACATCTGAGTTGTTTTGTAGTTGAAGCTTGACTTTATGCTTCTCATCCACAGGGTGGAGTTTCAGAACAAGTTCTACAGTGGAATGGGTTACAAACTCAGCCCTTTCTCCTTCACGTCTCTGATCGGCGCTCCTGCTGCTATATGATTGGCCCGAGTGATTGCCCAACGGTTGAATTCACTTGTGTATTTATGTTAATCTTAAAAAGTATTCTTTTGCCTGTAAATCATGACGTGGTTCAATTAACTTGCACATGATCAATGATGCAGACTGTTATTTTTGCATCAGGAAGATGAAAACGAGTCGGTTTTGCTAAATTAGAATAGCTAATTTTGTAACCCCTTTCTAATTTTTTTTACTCTGAATATTGATTTCTAAATGCTTTTTTGGTATATCAAAAAGTATTTGGTAATTATTTAATTTTACTGTAAAAACACTAGATATAGACAGATTATAAAAAAGGGAACTCRCCTCCTAATAATGGGTCTATTTTGGTGTTTAAGGGAATGAGACTGTTGACTTAGTGAATGTTAAGCTCTTCCTGTAGGGATTGTTTAAGAATATAGGAACAATTTAAATCATTTCTCTAAGCCAAAGACTTTCCTCTTTTTTAATGTCTTCCAAACATACCACACCATAGGTATTTATTTGTAGTTGGATGTTTTATTAGTGCCTTATTAGAATAATTTGTGCGTGCCACTGCTTTGTCCAGGTATCATGTCTTCATTTTTTTTGACACGATCAAATTTGAAATAAAATAAAATGTTTAAATCTTGTAGTGTGAAGTAATTTATTCACAATGTTTGCTTGTTGCTTTTCAATACTTGGTCAAAGCAAAGTAAGCCAACAATTAAAATCAAGATATTGTTTTTCAAGACTGCGGTGTTGGCAGACACCATTTTTCACCTCATGGACAGGTTCTGTTCARTCATACAATCACGCACAATCATGCAAACAGACAATTATTTTTTACTTTTACATGTTTTGGGTGTCACCAGGTGTCTGCTAGAGATTAACCAAAACATATTTGATTCAATTTATTTACTTTTAGTTTGGGTTTGTGTTCCTACCACTAACAGATTGAGTGAAAGAAGGACCAGATGGAGATTGTCAAATGGCCCCTTTTGGACCCCCAAACCATATTCTGCCCTAATAATTTACCAAAGTATGAAGCAGAAGTTATCATTCATTCATTCATTCATTCATTCATTCATTCATTCATTCATTCATTCATTCATTCATTCATTCTGTTTGAGCTGTCATTTTTTCGGGAACRCAAATGAAAAAAAAAAAGTTCCTCTCCGGGCGTCTTTTTAAGTTGCACCAATTGAACCGGAAGTTATTGGAATGTCAAAGATGGAGGACGTCGTGCGGGTTTAACCTGCTGCAGCTAGACCCTCCTCGATTGAACGGATAATTTGAGGGCTCAAATCACTGTCATATTGTGACGTACAGACTGGACTTTATTAATTTAGGACGTGAACATGGCTTTAAATGAAATAAGCCGCAGTGTTCGGCTGTTGTTCGGTCCATTTCAACGATGCCGTCCTGTTGTGGCACCAAGAAGACCGACAGGTAAAGAGACACAGCTTTAACCCAAACAGATAATGTTATTTTCTGGATTCTGACTAGTTTTTGTTTAATGAAGCAGTTCCAGCTCGGTGTACGAGTCAGACAGCGACTCAGCCGGAACCCACCGTGGAGGAAAACGAAGCCGTCAGTCCGACCTTTGTGAACAGAAACCCACGGAACCTGGAGCAGTTGGCTCTGGCTGTGAAGGACCGGGGCTGGAAGACTTCATGGCCTCACCGGGAGTTCTACCACAGGTTTGCTTCAAATGGATAATTAACTGTATTAAATGAACACTCATCATTCAGGAGTGTTTATTTCTGTGTTTACACACATACCGATCAGAAGAGGTGAGTGTGTGGACCCCTTCTGAAGCATAAAAGCTTTAGTTACAGAAAAGTCATTTAAACATACAGAATGCTAATTAAGTACCATGTATTTTTTAAAAATAATATCAAACTACTGGTCGCAGGAGTTTAATGTCTCTTTTTCTTTGTTCCACTTTTTGGTCATTCCTCCCCTCAGGTTGATGTTCTCCCGCAGCCAAAGCCACGTCACGGCTGAGGTGTTCTCCTGCACCTCTCCTGTTCCCGTAATCTCGTGTTCAACCAAAGAGTGGGCGGTGAAAAGGGAACTGTCTTCCACAAAGTCTGTGGCGGCGTGTCAGGCTGTGGGGGAGGTGCTGGCGCTTCGATGCCAGCAGGCGGGCATCACCAGGATGGTGTACCACGAGATACCCTGGACATACCGCTCTGATGCTGTGAGCCACTGGGACAGATGGGTGAATACTGGTGCGAGTGTTCTGTGCTTCTTGGTTATATTTTCATTTTATCTTGCAGGTTCAGGCTTTCAGAAAGGCTGTAAAAGATGGAGGAATCCTTCTCAGTGAACCCAGGAGGAAATATTTGGAGTCTTGAACCTGTGCTCCATGTCCTCTCCCATGTTTATCCTTTAATTCTCGACAGATATTTTACATTACAAAGACTTCAGTAAGTGGTGATGTCATGCAGTTTGTTTCTTATAAATAAAAGTGTTTCTGAACTGAACTGTGCCGCTTGGGTGCGTTGAGACAAGAAAAACTAATTGTCGGGAATATGATCATTTATTTTCACTTAATGTTTTGTAAACAAGAGTGAAGTGTGGACAACAGCTAACCACAACAATAGATATGGATGTTGATCAAATTTTTTTATTTTGAAAGTGGACTGTGCTGGGAAAATGAGTGCAGTCAGCAGTGAAAATATTTTTGCAGAAAGTCGTTTAAAGAAGTCATCTAACAATTTTGGTGACTAAAGTAGCAAATTCTTTATATACTGCCTTTACATCAGTTTTCTGGCAAATATGCTTTTAGAAATGTACCTTTTGTTTTGTAATGCTTTTAATTTCCTTTGAAATTGACTTCTCTTATGTAGTATCAGTAAATTTGTTTAATGTCTTTTGGGGATTCCCCTTTTTTAAATATAGGACTGGAATTCCTGATGACATCACTCCAGACCAATAAAAATAGATCTGAAAGCTGGAATGCTGGTAAACAACAGTAGCCAGGTGAGAAATTGGCAAACTGCGTATTATTTTGAAGCTTTCGAAATGGAGAAAAAAAAAATACAGAAAAACTCCTCGCTGTCGCTCATTTTTGCCAGCACAGRCTCACAAACATTGATCCTATCAATCACAGTACAGTGCACAGTTGTCTCAGGAAGTGTGAACAGCGAGAGCTGAGGGATTATAAAGTGCGTGTAAATGATTTTAATGCTGGGCATGCACGTTAAATGAAGCTTTAGCTAGGTTTKGATTSACAAAAAGGAATACCAGCATGAAATAACKTTCCACATCAGCATCACGTATGAATAATTCAACCTATTTAAAATCCATATATACATGTGGAAAAAAACAAAACAAAAAACCCTGAACAGTTCACTATCATGGGCTGGTAGATATACACCAAAACATGCACCCAGTTCACCAGCATTTATATTTTGATACCTATATACTGTATTTATGCAGAGATTTTTGGGCTGTATGAAGSAGCACAAGAAATACAATACGTGGCCCACACCTTAGAGTTAAAAAAAAACATAAAAAAACACCAGTTGTATTTTATTCTCATGTTGAAGGCACTCATGCAGTCCTGGTGTTAAATAAAAAATGTTCCCCAATATGGACAATGATAAAGATTTTCAKTTAAATATATTCACTGGCACATAGAAAAACAGTTTGGCAATTAAGATGAGCGCYATAAAACTGGCCTGACGTGGTCCATAATGCACAGCTTAGATGCAGTCAAATCTGACGACAAAAAAAAAAAGAACTTTAGGGAAATGAATCAAGTGGCAGCTTTAAAGCCTCGTGTTCAAGGAAAGACAGCAGGTTTTTTTTTTTTTGCATAGATCTCAGGAGTGTTGGGAGGGAGAGCTGTAGAAGGCGTGACGGGAAACGGAGAGCTCCGATGAGACTTGTGTGGCAGAATCTTAAAAATACTTGACGGGAAATWCAAAAACTTAAACAGCCATATTAGCTGGAAGATGTCCCGTCTTTCACTGGTACAGCAATACTGGAGCAATATCCTCGGAGAAACGAATCATTAGTTAAAACCAGACGAGAGACCAGCGAGGCGTAAATTACAACTTCAATATGAGTGTATAAAAAGCTTTGGMGTGCGTCCTGCTTTCTTCACCTTCAGGACTTGTTTTTGTTGTTGTTTTTAAACTTTCCTGGTCTTCCTTTGTTCCTCCCCTGCTCGTCCATCTTTGTCCACTTTAGTGCTCGCTGGTGCCGTCATCTGGCAGGCAGCGTGGTTCTGGTGAAATGTCCACGCATGCTTTTTGGTGGGTAAGACCCCGTCGTACGTGGCTACGCCTACGCTGTCCTGGAGAGCGTCTTGGACTGCCAGGCATCTTTGGGAAGAAGAATTTATCAGCAAAGTTAGCTATACATTTGTATTTTTACATACTGAAAAAAATAAACAAACTGAAGGAAAAGAAGAGAGGAGGATGGGAAGCAACAAAGTCTTTCAAAATGTTAAAACCAATGACACGAGAGTAACGGAACTAAAATAAGCCCCAACAGCTCAACTTCTGTTTTGAAGTTGCAAATTTCCAACAGAAATTTGGCTCCAAAAAGAACCAAAGGAGCTCTGATAAGATTAATTTGATCAATAATAAATTTATATAATGTCACAATATCRAGCTCTTTCCAGTACCAATTTCCTCAAAGAACCACGCGCAACAGCAATTACCTACTGCTATAGTAGAATGTTACCAATTAACAGGTTTAATATCATATAAATTCAATGAAAAAATGAACAACATAGAGGTTGTTGTCAGAAACAATGATGTCAGTTTACCGTATTCTTGAGTTATCCACCGCAACAATTTTTTTTAAATTAAATTTTCTAAATTATTTTTTTACAGATGATGAAAATCAGTCGTGTGAATAGAGAACTTCAATCCTCAAAAAACATTCAAGGACTTTCAAGGTCAAGTGTAACTTTTGGCTGTTTTCACAAACTTTCCAGGGCCTTGAAATCATTTTTTCAAATTCACAAACTTACAAGGATTTCAAGGACCCGTGGGAACCCTGTTTAATACAGTTGTCAAATGATGAAACTATGAGAATAAAAAAAAATGCACTTTTTAAATTTACTTTGTGCTGAGCAAGAGTAACTGAAAACTGCTGAACCACATCTGCAATACTGAACTTCCAAAACCACATAAGGACAAAATAAGGCTCGAGGAGCAGAAGCAGACCCTGAGCCATCYTAATTTAGCTAATGAACTCGTATAAAAATAATATATATATTTTTTCAATCTGGTTTGTTTCTGAATTGTAAACATTTCTAAAAAAAATGCTGACTGGCTGCCAGTTTAAAGTGAAAAGCTACTTCTCTAAACTTCCCTCTTTTGAATCAGCCTCTGTGCAAATTTAGAATAATAAAGAAAAAAAGATTTTAAAACAAAGGTGTTATTTACCTGGTCGAGCCCCTTGTCATCGTCGTCCAGCTCACTAATAGACTGCATGAGGGAGAAGAGGTTCATCCTGCCGCTGCGATTCAGACTCGAGGAAAGCTTCAGATTAAARAGACGAGTCATTAATTAAAGGTTTTGGATAAGTGTGTGTCAGCRCATATTTGTTACATTATGGGGATCATTTTTCCAGACACACAGCCTTGTGGGGACCAATGCCTGTCCCCATGGGTACGGATGCCATTTTTGGGTGGRTTTATGGACTAAKGCGTGAATTGAGTTTAGGGTAACGGGTCAGTGTTAGGCTATAGAAATGTTTGATGAATGAATGGAAGTCGATGCAAAGTCCCCATGAGGATAGAAAAACCAGTGTGTGTGTGTGTGTAAGGCAGACTGCTTACCTTGTCTGGCTCATTGATGGTGATGAGGGGGCTGACAGCTGATCCTGTTGAACTCGGGGTCTGGAYGGAGTCAGACATGGGGAGCGTCTCGTCAAACACCTGGGTGTGATTGAGACGATTSAGACGTCATCTTCTCAGCAGAACAAAAATCAGAGAAATTTCAACCGTTTTATTGGTTAAATAATTACATCATGGTCTTCATCAGAGTTGTTTTTCTCATCTGGACTGCCTGAATCTTTTTCATCTGGACTCTCTACATCATCATCATCGTCCTCGTCCTCGTCGACTCCCTCGTCGCCCTTCAGCGGCAGGTCCACCTCCATGTCCGCCCCCTCTTCCTTGTGCTCCGACTTTTGTCTCTGGTCTCTGGACTTCCGTTTCCAGAGTGCACTGTGACGCTGCTGGCTGCACAGAGTCAACCGTCACTGCAGTTATTCATTAGTTAAAGACTTAAATTAACASAAACAGGAGAAACTGTGCGACACATCCGGACAGAGCCGAGGTCCCACCTGGCGCTCAGGATGCCGCTGTAGGTCTGCAGCTGCCTCATGAAGCCCTCRTTGGGCTTGACGATGGACCGGCGGTCTCTGACGTAGGCCAGCGCCACGTCCAGGAGCCAGCGCTGCTGCTTCATGGCGTAGGCGATCACCGTGGACGCAGACCGGGACACGCCCATCTTGCAGTGCACCAACACCGCCTGGCCGCTTTTTCTGTGATAAACAAACCGAAGTTTAAACTAATTTTATGTCAGATTAGTGAATWMGATTCCCTCTCAAGAATGAATCTGGTTTCTTCTCAGTTTCTTTTTCAAAGTAGAAAAAAAAGGCAGAAGCTACCATAATCTGTCTGATGGAGGTTGTTTCAGTCACTCAGTGTGCATTTGAAGAAATGCAGACAGAGCAACAACTCTAATCCAAATCTGGCTTTGAGTCAAAGATGTGATTAAAACGAGTAGTGAGTTCAGCAAACTAAGGACTTCTACAAAATGCTCATCCCTGGAAAACAATAAAAAATAAATTAAAAACATGGAAATTTACTCCAGTGTCATAAATTATACCTTCATTAAATCTTTGTTTCACCCTCCAGCCTCCAGATCAGATTAGGTCATGAGAAAAGGCCTGGGGCTGAAACGTTGAGGACGCTAATCTTTCTGATGATCTAATAAAGCTTTGAATTTACATACGGTGCTGGAGGATTTAAAAGGGAACGCATAAAGTGTATATAATTTATAAAGACACACCATCACAATACTCTACAACAATAGTAAAGCTGCGTGTTTCCCAATGTTGTGCAGCATTTTAAAACTTACTCTAATACAGAGCGAGTCAAAAGTCACAGGACACTCTTTTGTTTCAGAGAGAAAAGGGAAAACGACAGACTCTGAATACCCCAGCAAGTAATGGGTGAGTGCAGCTATTTTTGGAAAGACTTGCCCTTGATCCAGTATGGCAGCTTTCAAGATGGCAGCCATGTTCTAGACATAGGGTACGTTCCTTCGAAGGACCCGGCCTACCTACGGTCCTTTGTCGACCGCGGAGACCAGAAGTGAGTGGCTGTGATTTTGGACGGCCTAGCCTTCATATTTATTCCCACCCTTACCCTGGTGTTTGAGGAAAACGAGTGCAGTGACRCCCCTCTGCTAACGGCATGACAGACTAGAACAAAGTGGGCAAAAACAAGCAGTTTCAAGCCAACTCCTTAGGAATAACTCCTGAAAATGACTCAGAGCACCAATGAATAAAACACCCAATAGGTGGGATTAGCCAGTACTATAAAAGGCTGCCTCATACTAGTTACTCCTTGTATGTTACTCTTAACATTGAGCTGATCCGTCCAAAGAAATGTGTCACTCATATGAAAAACTAAATCCAGTTTTGATACATAATGTATTAAAAGCTGTGCATGCTGATTTATCTCCCGGTGCGTTTGGTGGATCAGGTCTACCTTGCAGTGTTGATAAAGTTGTACGTGTCCGACCAGTGGGGCAGCAGGTCGGTCGCCTCCACGTCGTACACTCTGACGTTCATGTAAGTGAAGGATTCTGGGAAGAAGTTGTCAATCTCCCTTGTGACATTCAGAATGTAGCCGATGCTAGGAAACAGACAAGGGGCAGACTCAGAGCCGTGGCGGTGACTCAGCAAAACTCAGCTCACAGTTCTGAATTACATATCGTGAGACAATGAAACACACAGATGGATAACAATAAACAGAGCTGCATGCAACAAAAACATAACAAAAAAAACTGACTTGTTTTTCTGCAATTCCTCAAAGTTAGCTGCGTTCCACTCGGAACCCTGCAACAAAACAAAACAAAACAAAGTCAGTGACAGAAATGACGAGGCAGAAAAGACCGTTTCCCTATCACCGTCAACACACAACCTCTCAGAAAGGGGAAGCTACAGTCACATGACAACTTCCTGGTGAAAGCACACTTCTGTCACTTTATAGGCCTCGGTTAAAGAAAAGCTTCTTTATAACAGTAAAATAGAGATTCTTACTGTTTTTAAGATGAACAAACACTCACCAGGTAAAGGTAATCAAATATTTTGGAGGGCTTGTCCATCTGAGCCATCGTCACCAGGATCTCATTGTCTATGTACTCCTTGTAGGGCCTCAGTTCAATCTGTATCCTGGTCTCCAGAGCCGAGTGCACCTAAAGCAGCAAATGAAGAATTAAAGGACACATTTATCAATTATTTACCCTCTGTTAGAACAACTGCCTCTCTTACCATTTTCGAGGTCAGGTTGTCCAGGTCTTCGGTCCTCATGATGTCTCTCAGGTGCTCTTTGATCAGTCTCTCATTAGAAACTCTGTCTGCAGAGCTTTGTTGGACAAGAAAAGAGAAACTCTAGTCCAAGCTGAATGCACAGCAAATTTATTTATATTTCTATATTTATAGCTGCATGTGGTAACAAGTGCTTGAACTGAAGTACTAAGATCTAATTAGATAGTAATACACTGTTGCAAATATAACCATTAGTTGCTAAATGGATTTCTACTTTAACTTAGTAAATAACTCGTAAAATGAAATGTTTCTCACTTCTGTCCGTTGCTGTCCCTGCGGACCGACTCCAGGTCGTTCATGGCCTCCCACTCGTTCAGGCAAAGGCGATCGGACTCTATGTGTCGGAGGTAGTGCTGGGACCACTCCAGCCCGCTGCCTGGGATCACGGCTGATTTGACGGCCCGCTCGCAGCAGCCATGCAGCACCTGGAGGATGGACCTTACAGGGATTGGGATAGAGAAAGAACTTATTATCCTAACGTTGATCCGAATACGCTGGAAAACATTAAGGAAGATCACGTTTCGGATCCGGTCCCTTTCAGTGAATTTCGAGGTGGTCTGAGTGTGAACGTGCAAGTTTCCACGTCTCAAATGACGTATTCTCCACTGGTGAATCAACAGCCCAGTGGAAGAACCCCCAACTGAGTCTGGTACCTTTAGCTATCATTTTCTTTTCCTGTTGGCTTGTTGTGCAGACCAGGGTTATTATAGTTAACTAAAACTAACTAAATAATGAAAACTGAAATTGAAAAAACATTTTAGTTAACTAAAATAAATAAAAACTGTAATAAAATGAAAAAAAAGTTAACTGAAACTGTATAATCTTTTTACAAAACTAACTAAAACTAACTGAAATTATAGGTAGAATATCCTTAGTTTTAGCGTTTGTCAATTTATTTATGTTTTTTATTAATTGAGTAGTTTCACATTAGCTGTGGGCCGTAACAACACTTGTTTACAGTCTGCTGCTCAGCATCGTCTGCTAAATGACGACAACAAAAGTTGGGAGAAAGCAACAACGTCCACTTTGGGATTTCTTTGAATATGATGTGAGAAAAATCAAAGCAAGTGTCTTGTAGTGGAAACGTGATAAAAAACAGTTGGAATACTTCTCAAGGGAAAAACTGCATGAATCAAGCTCACACAAGATGGCTAACTATGACTATCTTGACACGTTAGCTTCTCTCAGTAGCTCCTGTGAAAAACAGGTAGCCCCGGGTTGGAGACAACCATTGTCATCGTCCTAAAATAACCTCCCAAGTTTTTAGTTGGCAATATCAAGTTACACAGTTATTTTAGAAAGGCGTTGCTATAATGGACTGCTTTAAATAGTGACCAAATATCTGTTGGTTGGTTAACTCACAGGAACATCACAAGCTGGAGGATGCATTGGCAAATATGTTTATTCAAACAATAAAAAACTAATACTAGAACTAATAAAAACTAAACTAAAACTAACCATTAAAAATGCAATAATAACTAATAAAAACTAATAAATCCACTGTAAAAACTAATTRAAACTAACTGAATTAAAAGAAAAAAGTCACAACGAAATAAAACTAAACTATAACAAAAAATCCAAAACTATTATAACCTTGGTGCAGACAACGACAAAGCCCTTTAAAGAAACCTAATGAGCGATTTGTTGTAGGTTCGGTACCAAAACAGAGTTTTGTGGTTGAAGGCAGGTAAATGTTTCAAATTTTTGAGAAAAGATCATCTCTTTTCACACAGAACTGATCTCAACTCTGTGTAAACATTTAGACAAAGTAAGCTCACTGCAGACTTCTGTTAATGTTCGGTGTGAAYACAACAATCAAATATGTCTGTAGTTCAGAGTGTAGTATTACTAGTGGTAAAAATATTAGTAAATAGTTGCTTATTGTGTTCTTTATAAAAGTTATGATGGCTAAACTCCACTCCACTGTATTTTATTTTATTACAGTTAATGTGTGAACACTGAATCAGCATTCACACCAAAGTTTTATTTCCCCGTCATTTTTTAATGCAGTTTAACAACTTCTGCATATTTTTTTGTATTTTAGCCATTCATATATGAGAACACCTCTTCTCATAGAAATATAATGAGATCTTGTCAACTCCTTCAAAAACACTTATTTTTTTAAAACTGCCTCAGCATACTTATTCATTTTTTATAAGTTACCATTTTGTAACTGCTAACTTATAGCTAGCCTTTTGCTACATTGAGCTTTTAGCTCACCAATTGTCACTTTTAGCTCGTAGCCAGTGTTCAGCTTCCTCAGTAAAGTCATTCAGCACACTGCATTCCCACTGCAAATTCCCAGGAAATGCAATCCATTGAGTTAGTTTATGAAATCTAATTTGGCTGAAAAAAAAAATCAACAGACATGTTGGAAATAAAAAGCAGTGATGCAGTATATTGCTTGAGGCTGCAACCAAATCTGGACATGTTGCTGAAAGCTTCTGCACACTGGGTGCACATTCTAGCAGCAGAGGTGTTAAAAAAAAATCAACTCAAGAATTGTAGTTTTTCTACTTTAGTTTCAGCAACACTCACCACATAGTCTGCATGGAGACTGGCTTAAAAATTCTGGTTTCCTCTGCTGATGTCACACTAAAACCACTGAGGGTAGAGAAAAAGATAAGAAACATTATTAGACAAAAAATAAAACAGTCGACTACAGGAGGTAGAGAGAAAATATCCAGCGTAAATTAGCAACATTTCTAGAGAACAAAGTGCCAAATTCTAATGCGAGGGCAGTGAGAAAGACAATTTAACACTGTGAGAGGTGTGATCCAGCCCGCTGGGGGGGTGAACATGCTGGTACGACATGGCAACCAATCAAAGCATCCTGTTTGACACTCAGCATGTGAGAGCAGATTAGTTCAGACGCAGCAGGCAACAGTCCTCACACCACGTCAGCTCAAATCACCCTCCTCTGTGTATCAGCAGCCATTTGAATCAAAGRGGAGCTGATTGATTATAAACCAGTGAGGTATAACGGAGCGACAGCCATCATGTTTAGCTGAATTACAACCTCATAGGATTAAGAGTCAAACACTGAGCAGCTAAACCCACTGAAAGAGTCTCCTGCGTTTTCATCTGCCTACAAAAACACACGAGCTTCACATTTATGTAAGAGTCCAAGTTAGTGAGCGTGTGTAATTTATAGCAAATGATTCAACTCTATAAATAACACGTTGTCTCTGGAAAGAATCGCAGACAACAGACTGGCCGTGTTTCATGTCACCGATTTCAGTTCAGTATTTCGTTCTGAACTTTTAAAGGCGGGAGGGAGATTATGTAATTTCTAGGCACATAGTTCACTTCCATAACACAGTCAAGTAACTATGTTACCATTATTTGTTATGAAAAKGTTGTATATTTCACAAATAACTTTAACTTTGCATTATAGTCTGTCTAACAGCATTGAAATTGGCCTCTGTCTCCTTCAGAACCTCCGACTTGTTTCCAACACTCCCACTTCAGCACGTCTTCACAACAATGCTTCATGCCATTTACAACTTTTATTTTGTTGTAAAAGAAGCGACATTAAATAAATCGGTTTTGGAAAATGGCAACTCGGGATACAGTTGAACCTTACTCGAACAATCACACGTTGGACCCAGAAAGTATGTATTCTGAAGAACCGGCGCGGGTACAGAGGCTCTTACAAGACGTTTCAGCTCAGTAATATATCTCCCAGTCATCCTATCATACATATACATCAATGTTGAGCTACTTTTTGCAAAGAAACTATAAACATAGATCATTATTAAGCAATGATTTGAAATGAAATCATGAACATCCACCATTTTTAAGACACGTTTTGCTCGTCTGGTGTGGCTGTGTGGGGGAGGCGTGCTCTGTGGGGCCGAAGCTCGGCTGGGGACTGAGCACCAGGGAGGAGCTTTGGGCACGGGCGCTTTGAATGAGCAAGTGTTTTAGCACCACCGAATGGTTACCACTGGATTTCTCAAACGTGCATGAATGAATCTAAGCAACCCTCTGGGTATGTTTTCGATGAGGGAATGACCCAAAAGTTTGATTTTGCGTAATATTCGCCCTTTAAATCTCACTTACCCGTCTCCGTCCAGGTACACTTGTGTGTCGCTCCATATTGGCAGAACCAGGCCAATGGTGCACTGATTGCTGCAAGGAAACACAAGAGAAGTCAGGAATTTAAACGTRTCCAAGTTAAATCAGAAAATAGTCACCCCCACCACCCCCTCGAGTGGAATCCTGCACGGCCTGCGAAACAGAACACCACCATCTTGGTTACCCACACCTGTCTGAGCTGGGGAAATCCATGCCCAGCAGAATGCTTTCTTGTTTGCTGCTGGTCGTGGAGACGACGATCAGATACCTGACTCTGACCAGGCTGGCTGACTCCAACTGCACMGCCTGCATGCCGGAGCACAGAGAGRGACAGAGAAAGGTGGGAAGCAGAGAGAAGTCTAGTGAGGACCGGAGAATAAAACATGCTTTTAATGCAACACGAGACCTGAAAGTACCCAATACGTTAGCCGGACTGCATGCAGTGCACCCTCACTGGACTGCTGTTTGCTTTGTTTTTATTTAGGCAGCCTTAGAAAAATTGAGATAAAGAAAGAGAACACTATGTTTAAAGGGAAAGCCAACCAACAACCAAACTACTAATATTTTCTAAGATCTATGTCACTAACTTTTATTTTCCACAACTACGTATTTAGCTGTAATTACATATTTTGTCTTAAAACTGATGGAGTTTTATATGAAATACTTCATAAACAAAAACAGATTTTTAGATTTAAAGTAAATGAGGGTTCAAAGTTTTGATATTTGTCGTAAATTAAATTAATCATACTGGTCAAATGTTTTTACACGGCATTGGACTGAATATGACTGAATTAAGACTATGACTGTTGATGAGTTCACCCACTGCTGTACAAGTAAACATCAAATAGTCACAATCAAAAACAAGCTACAATAATTATCAGATATGACAGTTCTGATGCTTTAGACCAGTAAAATTACATGCTTAGTCCCCATAAAGTTGCTCAATAGTTCAATATCTGTTGATTTTACAACTACAGCACAAAGCAATGATTGGTTACTTCTTGTTTTGGTAAAGTTAGAAAGCTCAAATTTCTCACCCAAGGGACGGGAGATGTTCTGTTCCTGGACTCCCTGAAAGCCTTGTTTGTTGTCTCAGCCCTTATCCTTTTACTTAGCATCACCCAGTCACATCACATCTTATCAGTTACATAACTGCTTAATAAATAGTTTTGCAAGCCTCAAGCAACAGAGAGCAGCTTCCTTTTACTCTGGGATTTATTTATTTTTTTGACCTTACAGTCGACCAACCAGAGTAAAATGGGCCTTTGGGGCTTTTATAAAAACAGGAGCTAAAACTTCGCAGTGTTGACAGAAAGAAGATCTCTGCAGCTGGAAAGTAAAAGAACATTTAACACAGCAAAATGGACCCAAAAATAATAAAAATATCAATATGTTCTTAATGTAAATGAGATTGGAACATTCTTATGATTTAACACTGCTCTCAAATGTGACTTATTTTGCTCTTTTCTCAGTTTAAAACCTAATTTCTGTCTTTCTGTGCCCAACAAGCAATCATGATACGACTGGTCTATTTGTTTACATTTCTCTCGAGGCCAGTAAATAGCTTTAGTGAAACAATGTAACTGGAGGCCCTGAAAAGGTGCACATTTGCAACTAAATCTTAAATTATTTGCTTTCCATCAGTAAAATGACAAGATCAAAACTTGCTACTACTGCGTCTTGAATGCATCAAATAACACGATTTAAAATAAGGCGGCACAATATTTCGAAAATTTATCGTCATCGTAATAATAACCTGTGCAATATGCATATCGCAACAACTGCAAAAACTGCAATAAATGGTTGACTCAAAAGTTTGCATTTACGCGTTTTGTCATTCAGATGGAAGCTTGAAATATTTCACCAGTCAAATGGAGCCCTTCATGTACAGTATTTGGTCAATTTAAAAAAGAAATTCAGGCTGGAATGGAAAAGATTAGTTTGTTTTGGGTTGATTTTTGGCTTTGAACCCAGAGCAGAAAGATATCAACACTACATACATATTTGTTCATTTATCACAAGTCATGTCTTCATGGCAATATTAAGCGTTGTTATCGCACATCGCAGGTTTTCCTAATATCGTGCAGCCCTAATTTACAACCAGTCGAACACAGTAATACTCCTTCTATGACCACGCTGGAGATGTGTTAGTGCTTGAGAAAACCTTCACAAATAAAATTCCACGTGACATTTTTTCACTAATCTGATTTGCAACATGCGTGCAGCCTCCAGAACTCTCACCAGCTTGATGGTATCTTCTGGTCTCAGTTGCTCAAACATGGCACGTAAGTGTCTGTGCCGCGCGTTCGACGTGCCGATGTCTTTCTTCTCCGGAGAAGTCGCGGTGGAAGAAGTGTCCTCGCTGCAGTTCCCGATTTCGCCATCTTCCAGCAGCACAACCGCCCCTTTGACGAGAGCGAAGCTCTCCCTGGAGACAGAGACCAGTCAGCCCAGCGTCGTTTTCGCTGTCGTTTAGTTCAAACGGGTAGCTCTCAAAGTTCAGAGGTGACATGTTTACCTTTTCTGAAGTCTTCCTCTCTTTTGGAGCCGTTCATCCTTCAAAATACAATAATTTACAAGAAATCGTTCAGAATAAAAGCAAAAAATGAAAATTACACAGCTCCTAACATGTTGGCTTGAACTTTAAGCGCAAATATTTTTGTGCATTTTGAGGGACTTTTAGAATTAGAGTTGCCATTTTACAATTTTTACAAAGTTTATAATTGGTGTTAATTGTAAAAAACAAACAGTGGACAATGAAGAACACAGTTGCTAATAGGGCTGCCACAAACGATTATTTTAATAATCGATTAATCACAGATTATTTATTCGATTAGACGACTAATCAGATCATACGTTAATTGAATATAAAACATACAGCTTATCACCTCAGAATGCAGCTGCTATTATATAACCATGGTTAGATTTTAGCTATATGCTAACTAAAAATAATTGCTGTGGAAGGCAAGTTCTGCTCTGCAGATATTGCACAGGTTTCTCTTTCATTTTCTTAAAATGATCCCACATGTTTGAGCTCCGTTGACAGGTAGCCATGATACCAGAGCCTGTCTGTATAATGTCTTGTGACATCCACGGCCTACCCCAGTTACCACTACTGTGCATGTGTGTCAAGGACAGAAAGGCAGATGTGGCAGTGGAAGGTGTCAAAGCAGTTTGGAGAGAAAAACAAAGTAAAGAACAACAAAAAGAAAGAAAACGATTAATCGATTATTAAATTAGTCATCGATTATTTCAATAATTGATTAGTCGTCGATTAATCGTGGCAGCCCTAGTTGTTAATGCTTTCCAAAGTGTCCTAGAGTCATTGGAAGCAGTTCATAATGTGTTCTTCTGTTGTTGAATGTGTGAACATATATGGCAGGATAAAATGTTCAGTAATCCTCTGGGTGACGTGGAGCACAACTCAGTTATGAAAAAACAAAAGCAGTGATTTATATGAAGTGGAAGCTGTAGGTGAAACCACACAAATAAGCAGTGAATTCACAAACAAAAGAAACAAATAAAAGAGCATTTTATTACAAAGGAGAAAGTGGGGTAGAAAGAAGAGAGAAGAGGCAGTGATACTGGTAAGGGTTTACACGGAAAGAAACTTGAGACAGTAACATTACCTTTTATGCAACTGACAAGTCCAGACAGAATCAAGAAAAAAAATAAATAAAAAAACAAAGTTAGAGAAGTGGGCAGGAGCCAGGAGAGGAACGGTGAGGGGGTTGAAGAAGAAAGAAAAAAAAAAGAGAGAGAAAACACAAGTTAAGATAGTTGGGGGATTAGATTCTGTGACAAAATATGCAAAGAATGAAACTTGGATCCACAGTTGAGCCTTTTATGGTTTAGTGAGTCATGAAAAAGAAAAAACATGAGTAAAGCCTGATCTTCAAACACAATATTATTTTTCTAATGACAGTGATACAGAATGAAAGAAGAGGAGACAAAAGAGAAACAGAGGCTAATGATAACACTATTTATGTATGCTTTATGAGCATTTAGACAACACAAAGTGATTTGCTGTGATGAATGGTGGCTAAAATTTTAATATCTTGGACAAGACTAATAGAGGAATCCCAAGCAAAAACAAAAGCAGCCTCGTTATTCTTCAGGCAAATGTGGTGCTGGTATCTGGACACCTTCAGTGTCTCTTCTGTTGTTCACACAGGCCTCACAAAATCTCAGCACAAACAGCTCTTGTGACAAAAACAACCTCGTATCTTGAGATACGACGTTTGTGTCCGAGGATAACTGCACTCACAGTATCGGTGGAGATGGACGGGAGCCTATGCAGGGTCAACAGAGCCATGGCACAGCACAGCTAAGCCAGTGGTTTGCGGCAGGCCCAGACAGGTTCTGCAGGTTCCTCAGCCAACAGCAAGCCGTTGGAGGTAGTTTTATTTTCTGAAACGACAAACAGATACTTAACTTAGATTACGTCTGATGAATAAGATTCTTCGCAAGGTCAGATGTTTGATTTAAAGCGTTATTCTGTGTAAAACACGGCACATCAGATCATATCTTTGTTACTGTAACACTTCAACTTTATAGGAGGAGATTATATCCGGAATACATTAAGCTAGATTTAAACTTTGCCTTTCATTTCATGCAACATGTGTGTATTAAATTGGGTTTGTCGTGCTTTTAGGTTTAATGCCAAAGTTTGCATAGGGGGCCTGTCACACTATGAAGTTTTACACAACTTATGCCAACTTGCAAAAAATATTTCTATGAAAATGTTTGCACTGAAAATAGAATGATCTTTTAGAAACCTCTTGTACACATAGTGTGATGCAAATGTGTTGAATTTATAAACTACGCGAATAATTTCTACGTAACATTTTCATGGCTTAAGTTGTCTAAAAAGTTATAGTGTGACAGGTCCTTTTACCTCAAGATATTTGAGCTCTGATAATTTCACAAAGCTAATTATTGTGGTTGGGCTACGGTTTGCTTTGCAATCCTTATTCTGAAAGGTAAGATGATGCAAACTTTAAAGTTTCATAATACATGTAACGTACGTCTTGGAAATGTGTGTTAACGATCAGCACTCCGGTGAGAAGCTGCCTTTTTTCTCACCAGTAAGAAAAAAAGATAATGAATCATTTTGATTGCAGACTTGTGAACTGAACTGAATCTAAACTGCATCACGACAGACTTTGTAACATCGAACTGTCACCCAAACAAATCGATAAAATATCGTATTGTGATAAAACCAGTGATTTTACACCCTTATTGTAAGATTGCTGAAGAATTTTCTTTTGACTACACACCTTACAGATGTTAACCAGTTGGTTGATAACATCTGGACAACCCTAGAGGTGTTTTTGGACACTAGTACATTGAATTGAAAAGAAAAACAATGGCTTAAATAAGCAAGAATTTATTTATCTAAAATGCACCTATGGTTTCATCACGCTTTGAGAAGTGAGATGAGTGGATGAACAGAACTAAAGGACGGCCATTACAACAAGAGGATTCTGTAACCATAAAATAAAGTTAAAAGTTGTCAAGCACTGTTTCTTTTTAATGGCTTATTATAAAGTACTGAAAATGCAGTTTGTCCACAATTTTTATCAGTCATCATCATCTGTTTGGAATTGAGTTCATTTTTATTTACCCAACGTGACACAACAATTGTGTAGCTGCAGAAAACATGACTGGTGGTGCCACCAAGATTTTTACTGAAACTTTAACATGCTTCTGGTCATACTGGTGTCAAACAGCAGGAGGGTGGAAGAGGAAGGAGGTGGGGGATTGCTACATCAATTAGATAAGTGCCCATCTATGTCACAAAGCAACAATTACTTTTCCACCAAACAATGAAAATACAAAATTGTCACACGAAGTGACATTTACTAAACAATATTTTGAAGAGGAAGACACTGACTAATTATCTACACAACTTAAAACAATTAGATGCAGAAACCAGATGATCTAAAATAATGAAAACAAAAAGTATTAACAAAAATGGTTTACTTAAAGCTCAGCAGTGATRGCAGATGGATGGACAGCAGGCTTGTGCCAAAGGTAAACACGAGTATAAAAAAAAAATTCAACCAAAAACAAAGTGGTGTAAAATTACCAGGAAGTTTACACAGTGACACATGTAAAGCAGAAAGAGCACCGTTAAAACACATTAAACTCACTGTGGCTCTGCTGGCTCTGACCGACGTGACGCCTGTATTTTATTAGAGAAATATGACGAAGCTGAAGCGCTCCGGCTCGGTCCTTTCTACTAATAAAWTTATGGTTTTGCATCGTTAACAGGTTACCCATCGTATAAGGAATTTTTTATATTAAGTAATGAGCTAAWATATATATATAAACCTCTGGTTCGTCACAGTCAGTAAACTCAAGCAATACAAGAGCAACACCACACAGTCTACATGAATGTTGACACAAGCTAACACACAACAATAATCACAAACGAATCCATTTCCTCACCTTCCCCGTCCTCCACTCTAATTTCCTGTTTATTTCTGGTGCTTGGGTCTGTCTTCCGTACTGATAGCTCCTTTTTTATTCCGCCCTCTGCCGCCGTCGAGGGAGAGGACCTCACCATTTAAAGCTCGGGCTGCCGCTCCACCGCCGCCCGAGCCCATTTTAGACACAGACCAACGAGCAGGCGCGAGAGAGCTGCGAGGGAGCAGTTACGTCACGTGCAAAAGCAACGTCATATTTAACGGTGTTGCCAGATACACGATAATTATTACATTTATTCGATAGCTTTAGGGTTTGTGCTGTACAATAAAATGATTTTAAAAAGCCTAAATTTGAGATTTCCGTTCACTGTTAGCCGACAGAGCGCACTTTCAACCATTACATGCAATAGTTTTGTTCGAAATAGGGTCATTAAGTGGCGATACGATATTTCGTGATTACTTACCTGACAACCTTGCTATTTATTTCAGCACACGGAAAAGGGCCGAACTTGTCCTCTATTGAATTAAAGACACACTCAGATTATAAAGTAACTTCACTTCAATGTGTAAAAAGGACTATTTATACAGACAGAGTAGACAAGCCCCTCTAAATGTCAACACACACTGATCTAAAACAAAACCTCTTAGTAGAGTTCAGTTGGTAAAATTGTGAAAAAGTAAAAAAAAAAATAGATAGATAGATAGATAGATAGATAGATAGATAGATAGATAGATAGATAGATAGATAGATAGAT